>NC_074722.1:5873013-6223638 GCF_947242115.1 Biomphalaria glabrata | reverse complement strand
TTTGGAATCTTTGTGGCGCCTCTGATTCCACCCAACTCTAATGGGTACCTGACACTAGTTGGGGAAATGCAATGTCGGTTGATCGTTGTGCTGGCCACATGACACCCTCGTTAACCATGGGCCACAGAAACAGGTGACCTTTACATCGTCTGCTCTATGGAAGGTCTGAAAGGAGGAACTTTACTCTTTACTTGGACGTAATTGTCTTCTTTTCTGAAGCAACGTCTGTAAGTTATAAGATAAGATAAGACAAAACATCGAATCATATACTAATGTACACGCACACTCACATGAATACATTACATACTCATTCACAGCGACACTGACATAAGCCCACATATACCTAGTCTCCCACATACGCAAACATAAACTTTACCATAATCCACTCACGCCCATGTAATCACACACACACACACACACACACACACATCTTTTCTTAATATTCGTTGCACTACCAAAAAACAACCATCCACCTAATTACATTCACTACTCAATACGACTGCTAGTGACTCTGATAAATGTGACGTCCATGGAGACCCGTGTCTAGACATCACTAATTATCTACATCTCTTTTCTCTGTATGAAATGTAGACCAGGTCAGGCCCCATTGACATTCTCCTCCAGGTGTGAAGGTGACAGATAATTAAATTCACCTACAATGAAAGTTTTAAATGTGCAAATATACTTAAACTGGGGCAATAAAATATTAGATATTGTTACAAAGCTTATATCAACTGGCTCTGTCTGTCTGTCTGTCACAAATCTTGTACACGTTATTTCTCCCACTTCCCATTCTGAGATCAACTTGAAGCTTTGCACAATTATTCATTGTCGACAACAACAGACTAATCAATTTAAAAAATCTAATTAGTTAATCAATTAGTCGTAACGAAATCTGTTTCGTTCTTATATAGAAACCAAGGAGAGATAAGCTTTGTGTAGAGACTTAGTCCATTGGAATTGAAAAATATCTGGACTCTTGACATTGTGCTACTGTAAAGATTATATCAAACACAACGCATTTGTAAAGAAAACTTCATAATGGTTTTGATAATTAACATATTCTTAATTACCATATTTACAAATTATTTTTCCCTCCAATAAGTGTTTTGTTTTTTGTACACATTTATATCAGGCAACATTGATGGCTTTCTTCCACACGCTATATCTCCCACTTCCCATTCTCAGATCAAGTTGAAACTTTGCACAAGTAGGCTATTCATTTTGGATGACAATACACGAATAAATCATAAAATAAAACAATTAATCGATGAATTAGTTGTAATTAATTCCATCCATCCATCCCAGTGGCGCTACAGCCCATGGAGGGCTCTGGCCTGCTTTAACACATCCTTCCATTCAGATCTCTCCTGGGCCTTTCTTCTCCACGCTCTAACCCCAAGCTGCTTCAGATCTGCTTCCACATCATTAATCCATCGCATTCGGGGTCTGCCTTTGAGTCGCCTGCCTTTTGGTTTTTGCCTGTATACGATTTTCGCCCCTCTGTTGTCTGACATTCTTTCAAGGTGACCTGCCCAACGTAGTCTGTTATTTTTTATTTCGTTCACTATTGGTGGGTCTTCATATAATTGATATAACTCATGGTTAGTGCGTGTCCTCCACCCTGTTTCATCCTTTATGGCACCATAGATTTTCCTAAGAATTTTTCTTTCCCAAGTGTTAAGTAAATTTTCAGATGTCTTTGTCAGTGTCCAGGCCTCACTTCCATACATTGCTGCTGGTCTTATTATAGTTTTGTATATTATTTTCTTGGTTTTACTTGAAATCATTTTGCTCTTAAGTAAATGGTGGGTGCTATAAAATGCCCTGTTGCCTGCTGCTATTCTTTCCTTTATTTCTGTTAGTAGGTCATTTTTGAAATTAATAGTACTTCCTAGATATTTGAAAGTTTGGACGTTTTCAAATTCGTGGTCTTTGATTTTGATATTTTGTCCTTCTGTTTGATTGTCTCTTGTCATTGTGATGTACTTGGTTTTACTGTCATTGACCTCAAGTCCTGCTGGTCGAGATGCTTCTTCTAGTTGTATGAAGGGTCTAGCGATGTCAGAGGTTTCTTTACCCAGTAAGGCAATGTCATCGGCATAAGCAAGGTATTGTAGAGGTTGGCTGTATATCGTCCCTGTTGGTTGTGGACCCATGTTTTCTCTCCTGAAGTAGTTAGTAATAGTTCCCCTTGTGTTTATGTGTATATTTCTTATAACTCTCTCCAGTGTTAAATTGAAAAGCATGCAGGAAAGTGCGTCTCCTTGTCTTAATCCTCGTTTAATCCTAAATTCCCGTGAGTGTTCTCCTTGTATTATGACTTTGCTTTTTGAGTTGTTTAATGTCATATGTATAAGTCTTGTCAGCTTGTTGGGTATTCCAAAATCCTGTAGTGTGTCATATAGGTATTTCCTTCTGATACTGTCATAAGCCATTTTATAGTCTATAAAGAGTTGGTGGATTGGTATGTTGTATTCATGGCATTTTTCTAGTATACATCTTAGTGTGAAGATGTGGTCGGTTGTGGATTTGTTGGGTCTGAAACCACATTGGTAGTCACCTAAGATTTCTTCTGAATATTTTCCAAGTCTCTTAGTTATAAGCCTAGACAGTATCTTATAAGTCACATTTAGTAGAGAGATTCCTCTGTAATTACAGCACTTTAACTTGGATCCTTTTTTTGTGTATTGGGGTTATAAGAGCCGTTTCCCATTCTGTTGGTATTACTTCTTCTTCCCAAATTCTTGATATTAGTCTGTGTATTTGGGAATGTAAGTCTTTCCCTCCATATTTAATTAGTTCTGCTGTGATTTGGTCCTCTCCTGGTGCTTTGTGATTCTTCATGGTCCTAATTATTTCTGATGTTTCAATGAGTGTTGGAGGGTTCACTAAGGGATCTGGTCCCCCATGCGGCAGTTCATATTCTCCATTGTCTCCATCTTCAGTGGTATTTAGGATCTCCTCAAAGTATTCAGCCCATCTCTCAATGACTTTGCTGTTTTCTGTAATAAGCTGACCATCTTTGTTCTCACACATGTGTGATCTAGCTTGAAATCCGTTCTTGTCATCTTTAATTTTCATATACATTCCTCTCATGTCTCACTCCTTTGCTAGTTCCTCAATTTGAGTGATCTTGGACTTTTCCCATTCCCGTTTTTTCTTTCTTACAACTTTTGTGGCCCTTCTTCTTGCTTCATTGTATTGCTGTCTAGTGTTCCTGGTTTCTCTCTGTAGCATTATCATTCGGGCATTGTTCTTCTCTTCTATAGTCTGCATTCATCATCATACCACCCTATTTTCTCGTTCTTTTGTTTAAATCCAACTACCTCTTCTGCTGTTCTTTTGATAGCATGCTTTATTATTTCCCAATGCTCATTTATGTTATTTTTGCAGTCCTTTTCTAATGTTGTCAGTTGTGTTTGGAGTGCCATTCTATAAGTTTCTGCAACAAGTGGATCCTTTGTGAGTTTTTGACTATCATATTGCTGTGCTCTCTTTCTTTGGTAATTAGGTATGGTACTTATTCTTTGTCTAAATTTCGCTTTTACTAGTAGGTGGTCTGAGTCAGCATTAGCTCCTCTGAAACTTCTTACATCTAGTATGTCTGATCCATGTCTCTTATCTATGAGTATATGATCTATTTGATTCTGGGTGTTGCCATCAGGTGAGATCCAGGTTACCTTGTGAATATTCTTATGTTGGAATTTTGTGCTGCTGATAGACATTCCTTTTCCTGATGCAAAATCCACTAATCTTATGCCATTATTGTTGGTCTCTTCATGTAAACTTTCTTTGCCAATTATTGGTCTGAATTTTGTTATATATAAAATGTAGTAAGCTAAGAGTAAATAGTGAGAATTGAGAATTAGATCATTCTCAAATATATTTATACTATAGACTTTTTTTTAGATTATACAACTCTAAAAAAGTACTTGATTAGCTCAGTG
This sequence comes from Biomphalaria glabrata, assembly GCF_947242115.1. NCBI lineage: Eukaryota > Metazoa > Mollusca > Gastropoda > Planorbidae > Biomphalaria > Biomphalaria glabrata. The sequence goes on along the minus strand of NC_074722.1, from coordinate 6,219,688 downwards.
GTTAACGTGTCGGCTTCCCATCATGAATGCTCGAGACCTCGCGTTCGAATTCAGACTCAAGCAACTTTAAAAAAAAATAGCTTTATAAAAGGCAGCACGGAAGCCTTCTCCTAAATACCCACCTTCCCTGAATTAATCCACAAAGGTAACTGGATATAAGCGTGAAAGTTGCGCTCAACAAAAACAATTCATACAAATATTTCCAATCAAATACATTTAGTATTGTCTGTCTAGATCAGTGTTTCCTAAACTTTGCCCTTAACGGAACACTTCGCACATTTGGAGTAGCCAACAGGTTATCTGTGTCCCATATCAGTGATGAGTCAGGTATAATGCTGCTCATATGCAGAAAGTGATGCACCACATTTACATCAGTTTGTGTGTGAATAAGAGATCCCATTGAAGATCTTTGGTGTACTATGCCACCACGGGCAAGTAGGTCACTAACATGGGTAAGACAATGCAATACATAATGTTCTTCTTACATAGCAGCAACATGAACAAACACACATTTGAGAGCCATAGAAAAGTTACATTTGAAGAAAAATGCAAATGACAAAAACAGATTGAATATCAGCACTCAATAGCCTTATTTACATATCCATGAGTTAGAAGAAATTGACCTTTAGCAGTCAATAGCCATATCTGTGTCATATGTTGCACAAAGTGTAGGTCACATGTTTTTGTTTTAGCCTAATTAAATATCATATGCATTTTTACCTGAACATGGGACATACAATTTTTTTTACTAATATAGTGTAAAATTATTGAGAAGCGAGGCCAAGTACGCTTGAACTGGGCTCAGCTTGGCTACCTATGATGGGGGCCCGAGGTTTGACTCGAGCAGAGCCGGTTTTTACTGAGCGCCCACAGGCAGCACGGAAAATCTTCTCCCAGATAACTTTCACATTATTGGTAGATATAGTTATATAATAGAGGTCTTCCCCTTTAGATAAGTTTTTTTTTTTTTAAATATATATATTTTTTGCTTGTTTAAAAAGTTACACGTGTGCTGCATTTCAAGTATTTCAGCCTAAAAATGTTTTGAAGCTCTTCTGTTTGTAAATTTTATTTCGTTAGCCATTTTGAAGTTCACTTTAGTTCACGTCTCGTTAGCGTGAAAATCTCGTCAAGTCTCGGGAAGAAATTCTCTTTTCACGTGAAGTCTCCATCCCGCAGAGAGTAAGAAATTGTTCAAGACTTATTGTGAGGGTTGCTAGAGACTCTAGCTGTGTCCCAATGGTGACTGATAACTCTTTGTCTCCATTCCCCAGGCAAACATGAAACGGAGATGCACGAGGCCAGACGAAAGTTCAAAGGGGCCAAACCGGTGGATGACTTCCCTTGGATATGGAAAGACTTTGAAAAAGCGGGTTATCTAACTTCGTGGGCAGATTCTGAAGTCTACATGGCGCCATTTAATTTGAGGTAACTTTTATAATATCCGATTGTCTGTCTGCATGGTTTTCTGTCTATCGGTAAATACTCTAATGTAAAAAAAAAAAAGATCACCATTCTGCTATTTTGTTGTGCATTATTTCTGTTCACTGATATCAAAGATATAGGTTAGTCCTGGTAGATATAGTTTTAATTTTGTGTGTGTCTTATTTGATGTAACTTGAATGATAATATATTCCTTATGGCTGTGGGTCTTATTATTTTTATGATTGTGTTTATACATTAGGAACTTTCCTTCAGAAATAAAGCCAAAGCCTTTTGCAGGGCGGCAGGGTTCGAACTCGGAGGCATCGTGATGACAGTCAGGAACGCATACCACAAAAGCAGTTCTTTACATGGTCTGACCTATGATCAGTTATGTACTTATGGTAGGGCGCCGGAGCGAAGGTGCGCTAAATGGGTTTCAAAGCACTACATAAACTATATATTTCTGTCGTTACTTTAGATAGCTTGGTCTGCTGTATATGCAGATCTTTAGTTTGTTGCATTGGTTACGAATATTGATTACGTACACTGTTGGGTGGGAGGGAGGGAGGCTTTTCTGCCTACTGTGCCTGGCACACTCAGTACGCCACTACCAATGATAGATCATGTAGGTATCTAAAGGGAAGTTTACATTAGTGTAATGACTTTACCACCAGACTCAAACATAAACAATCTGTTCTATCTTATCTTATGATTGACTTTGCTAAAAAAAAAATATGACTGCATTGTAAACAAATCCATGGATTTCTCTTTGTGTTAATTAGTGATCTCCCTTGCACTCGGCCATTGTTGTTTTGGTGTCGGTCTAATCTGGTCTTCTATTATCCTAATGTATTTATACAGGAAGGCGGTATCATAGTGCTAGAAATGAGTTCCCCTGTCCTAACTCCTGGCTGGCTCGCAGTTATCTATTGGCACGATAAGGTCTTCCTGATTCTGCCTCGCTCCAGGAATCATCGTCTGCGATTTAATCTGAGATTTTAATTGGATACATTATTCATGCGCTCCGGACTATCTCCCGGCCAACAGCAGAGCCCGTTTGCATTTTCACTGCATTTGTTATGAGGATCCAGGGGAGACAACGAAACTAAAAAAAAAAAAGAAAAAAGAAAAACGGCATCCCGTAATAGGCCTGGCTGTTATTTGTGTCCCCTGCCTAGATCTCACCGAAGTCGGCAAGCTCCCGACTGTAACCCAGAGTGATACGAAATACAAATAGGAACTAATCCAATGAAAGCAGCCAGACATTCAGTTGATTGGCCGAGCTATGCAACAGACAACGCTGCATGATAACACTTTTCCCTTGGGCTATTTGGTAGTTATTGTTATATCCTGATATATGGGATACGATATGTAGGTAAACAAAATATGGGATACGATATGCAGATAAACAAAAGTCTTTGCTAATACTGCGTAACACATACACAATATGCCACGCTGTCAAGAGATCAGACTTATCTGTAGTCATATTTTTTCACCAAGCAAGACAATGGTGTAGCTAAAGATTTGGGGGCCGGGGGGGGGGGCTTGACCTCTTTAAGGGCCCCTGAAGTTTGACATTCGACATCATGACATGAGATAATGTCGTAATAATTTATGTAAAAACACATTTCGAACACTCCTATTGGCACCCCCTTCAAGTGGGGGTCCGCGGGGGGATTTTCAAATTTGGACCCCCCCCCCCCGACACTGAAGCAAGATATAAAAATCATAACAACCATAAAATGCATATATCAGATCTAAACATTTGCGGAACTTTCTGTGATATAGAATACAGAAGTATTTATGAGACATTTATTCAAAAGTAGATAACAAATTTTACAACTTTGTATGTACCGCAAAATCAAATTTCTTTAGCATTTCTGCTTTGTAAAGTAGTTGGCAACAAAGATCTTTCAATATGTCGACCATGACATTGTTTAATGTATTAATTTATTTTAAAATCTCTCGCAATCTTTCCATTGCATTTATTAAGCATTCTTGAAGGTTCCATTCACCGACCTATAAATAAAATATATATACATACTACATAGATTTAAATGTCAGTGGTTCCATTACATCACTCCAACATTCTCCCATATCGCTTTCTATTGTGAATTTTATTGCTTAAAGAGGTGTAAAAACTTAGAATAACCATGAAAATAAAGAGCAGATAACCGTAATACAACTTAAAAATGGCTGTCTGGTCGTGCGGTTTGCATGCTGGACTGTCGTTTGGATTTATCGATGGTCCCGGGTTCAAACCCTACCCGCTCCCATCCCCCGTCGTCCTGCGGGAGGTTTGGACTAGGAAGTAAACTATCTTCAACTCTGAAGGAACATCCGTAACATGTAAAACAATCGCATTTATTTATTTAGTTTAGATCAATGATTCCCAAAGTGGTCTATATAGACCCCCAGGGGTCTACGACGACTTCCGGGGGGTCTACGAAAGTGTAAAAAAGAATTGGGGGTCTATGAAATGTAAATGGGGGTCTACGAGACTGGATCTCGATTTAACGTTGTGATTATGACTGCGTATAATAGTGGAATTAACAATTATCTTATACTAACATAATTATTGATACCTAATCAAAGGTACGACTTAAAATTTTAATTCTATTGTTCGAGGAATACATGGCGTCGTGATTTGGAAGCAGATGCCAAGCAGATGGGCAAGACGTGTTGGAGAGACTCGGCCAGAACCGAGATGCCTGGAGGAAGCTGGTCGGTGGCCTATGCCCCAGAAGGGACCACAGGCAGAGATGAGATGCTGTGATGAAGTTTTAAAAACTATTGTGTACATCTGATTTTATTAAAGAACTTCTCTAAGCAACAAAACAATGCAAAGGTCTATGGATGACATGAGTTGTGACATTGAAAGTTTCTTATGTAATTATTTGCAAACAATATATTTCTTTAAACAAGTGGAGGAGTCAACCATGCCTGGTAATAAAACTTTTTTATTGGCGAATGTTCATCTATCATTATGGATCAAGAAATCCACGAAAAACGTCCTTTTGCGAAAACTGATAATTGACAATAAAAGCGAATCAATATTTAATGTTTTGAAGGAATACTTTAAAGAAAAGGCCCTCCCTTTAATTATACTATCAGTAGCAAGGGATGAAGCATCCTTCATGTTTAGGTCCTGTTGTGGATAGTGAAAAGTTAGAGATGCTTGAATATCTTCAATTTATTAACGCAGTTAACCGAACCAGCACATTAAATACTTGCCCATATGTGTTAAGAAAATGATAAGAACTTCATCATTTCTTCTTCACACTGAAGTTACTGAAGTATGCTGGTTGTCAAAAATCTTATGTTTATTTCTTTTAACACTATATCCGAGTTCCCGGGTGTCAGCGATCTAATTTCAAATTGAAATGTAATCATGTGGAAATCGTACATTGCTCATTTAACAGACGTGATTCATAAATTCAATGAGGTTAACTTTATGTGGTCATGGGCCAAAATTTGTAAGGGGGTGGGGGGGGGGGGGTTGCACCCCTCCCAGCTACGTCCATGCATGTGGTTGATAATAATTTTTCAGTCTTCACCTTAATACATTAGAAATAATTTTAAAGAAAAACACATTTGAAGTTCATAAATCAGCAGAATTGCTGTTCAGCAGTATTAGCTAGCCAGGGGGTCTACCGAATACCGGAAAACATGGCAAGGGGTCTACGAGACAAAAAAGTTTGGGAACCACTGGTTTAGATCCTAGTTATATTTATACATAATATTTTTTTCTGTTTTATTTGAAAATTAAATTGGCGCCTTTCATAACAAACTTTATGATCTTTATCCCCAGACTCCTCGGCTTTCAGAATCCTCCCACGGACTACTTCATGAGGCCTTACTATTTGGGCGTGGAGCTATTGAGGAAGATGAAGAGATACAGACCATACTGCAGGGGTTCCACCCCCATCCACAAGATTTGGCTGAATTGGCCACGTGACTTGTATTACATGTACGGGAACAAGCCAAAGTTCATGTTCCACTTCTACGCCACACTAAGTCACCAGGACAACAATGAGTTGATGAAGGTACTCACGATATTTAAATCAGGGCCGGCCTTAGGTTAATGGAGGCCCTAGGTAAAGTGAAATGGGTGGACCCAAATGAAGAAAAAAAAATTAAGACCGAAAAATATGTTATAAATTAAAAACCTTCTTGTATCTATATCTAAATCAACAATTAAGTTACATTCAAATAGCGCAATTTGCATAGGGCTCAATTAGAGTTCCTTAAGCTTCTTAAACATCTTCGTACAGATGTCATGAACCAAATTTCCAACTCAATCCAAGCACCGATAGCACGAATGTGCTTCATGGACAATTGATGATTCATGATCACCAGACTATAGGTTATGCATTGGCCCAAACCCTAAAGGAAGAAACAATGTTCTTTTAACAACTGTAGATTAATTAATAAATAGGTCTAAACATTCATGAATAAACCTTAAATCATAGTAGAGATTTATAATTAGGCTAGTAGACATAGAGCTAGATAGTTAGGCTCTGTTTGAGATTTGAACCATGTTTCGCAATTTTTTCTTATCCGAGGCCCCTACCAATTGGAGGGCCTAGGCGGCTGTCTATGCCTAAGGCTGGTCATTTTTAAGTGATAGGTGTCTTCTTAACTTATAATCCTGGATTAGTGGTAGATTATGGCGACATTATTAATCAACTATCAGACCTTGATATCATTAGAATCTTTATCTTATAAAGCAAATATCAATATAAAACCAAAATCTTACTTTAGAATAAATGCAACCTAACTCAATTACACAGAGCTGCATTAAACTTTCAACAAACTTTCTTATCAGAAAAAGACATTAACCAATCAGTTGATGACCTCTCGAATTTCATTAAAAGCCATCTTAAAAAAGTTTAGAAAATTCAACACAAAATAAGGATGCATGTAACAAAATTAACAAATGCTGGTTTAATAACAAATTAAACAAACTTTGCAGACAGAAGGACAACCTATATAGAAAATTTAAAGAATCTAAGTCAGAAAGAGTTAAAAGTAACTGAAAATTAACAAGGTTATAAAGACAGTTTTTGTGAAAACATAAACTCAAAATGTTCCTCGAAAGGTCCACCCAGGCAGGTAAAAAGGCAGGTTTCAATATTTTCAGAAAGAATATCAGAATGAAATTCTATCAAATGCAAATGACAGAGAAGAATGGAGAAAGAAGGTTGAAAGATCTTGTGTGGTGCCCCAAAGGTCCATGAGACCAATGGATAGGTGAAAGTGAATGTGAAGTTGTATGTGAACTGATGTCTTATATGAGTATTATGAGTATCTAATTGATCTAATTGTTTTGTAAATGGTCAATCTCTTCTATATTGTCTCTTTTTTTTTCAGGTCGGCATGGCCTTTTTTTTTTTTTTCCGATAATAGGAAAAATTATTATGTTCCACTTATATATATACTATATAGATTTTTTCTCTTTAAAAACAAAAAGTAAAAATTTTTTTTTTGTAAATGTAGTAGTTAGTATGACAGAACTTACTTAACTTAGCAATACAAATGTAAAGAAAAAAAGATTTTGACAAAAAATCTAAAACCGTTTGCATAAATGTGTTTTAAAAATGGTAAATATATATCTCCCTTACTAAAAAGTCTCCCGTGTTTGTCACTATTAATAGTGAATAGTTGTAAAAATGGTGTATTTTTATGAAGAAAAAAAAACGCTTGTATAATTGATTTAAAAAATAAGATTTTTGGCTTTCAGAATAGAAAAATGTAACCGCTGTATCAGAACTTTGAATGGTCTAAAATATTATGATGTCATATTTTCCTTATCTTATCTAGTTTACGAGATCTAAACGGGACGGACGCACAGACAGAAGAACGGACAGACAGGGAACACAAAACTTATAGCGTCTTTTCCACTTTTCGAGGGCGCAAAAACAATTTAACCCAAAAAATTAGCAAACTGCTGCAATAAAGATATATAAACAAAGTAATATGTTTGGATAACAATAAGAAATTATGGTCATGTATTAAGTCTAAGAAAATGGAAACAACAAGGGTAGCTCCATTAAAAGGAGAAGATATTTTAACACATAATGATAACTTAATCTGACATTCTAAATCAATACTATTGCATCAACATTCTCAGCCCCAGTGGACAAAGACATATTGTTTAATTTAAAAAGAAATTCGATTATTACAACATTTCATATTAGTGCTTTTAATTTGACATCTAGTGAACGATAATTAATTTCTGAATTACTTAACCATCTAGCCAATCCGCCTCAGTCTATTAGAACAACGTCAAAACTGCAATTAATATTTTGTAATGAGTTAATAAAAAAAACCTACAAGGGCTCATACTTATACACTTTAACTCTTTCTCTCCTAATTTATGTTCATGTGAGATGTTGCGACAGTCACATCAAATTCAATTTTGATTTTATGAACTTTTTTTGTGTTATATAAAAGGGCGTGCATCCCTCTTTAATTCTATACCAAATAATATTTTTAAAAAAAGTTATTCAAGCTTAATCACAACAGTGTAAAAAAAATACCAATGAACAAAATGAAGAATTCCGTCGGAACGGGGAAAATGATTATGGAGAGAAAAAGTAAAAAAAAAATAAAAATAATTAAATGTTGAGACATTTGTTATTACGTCCCTTTGTTTTATTTCTTTCCGAACACTGTCGCCCAGGAGGTTATGCAGGCACTCTTTAGAGTTTACACATGTGTACACTCACTATCAGGAGGCGCGGTGACTGAGCGGTAAAGCGCTCGGCTTCCGAACCGGGGGTTCCGGGTTCGAATCCATGTGAAGACTGGGATTTTAATTTCGGGATCCTTGGGCGCCTCTGAGTCCACCCAGCTCTAATGGGTACCTGGCATTAGTTTGGGAAAAGTAAAAGCGGTTGGTTGGTCGTTGTGCTGGCCACATGACACCCTTGTTAACCGTAGGCCACATAAACGGATAACCTTTACATCATCTGACCTATAGACCACAAGGTCTGAAAAGGGAGCTTTACTTTTTTTTTTTTTTACATACACTATCATTACCCCCATCACTAACAAGTAACAACAGCAATAGATAATTAGCATTTAGCCGCATTTAGTGGAATGCTCACTATTTTTACCTCCATTTTTAAGATTATTTGTTAAAATGCTATTGAAACTAAGAGTAGATGTGAAAGAATGTTTACAGAGATATGAAGATCAGGTTGAAAAACAAACGGGGCGGTAACTTATAACATAAATTGTAAGCAGACGTAAATTCCCAGCATGCAGTAGAAATTAATTAAACAAAGTCTAAATGTTGTATTTGTTACATTAGTTAGTGGCCACGTGACTGAGTCATTCATTTGAATTGCAAATTGACGCATTCCAAGCAATGTACTTGAGGTATAAATAAGACACCAGTAGCGGTCAACCGTTACCACTTGTGGGGGGGGGGGGATATAGATAAGTTTCTGACATTGTTTTTACGGGCCGTATAAAAAAAAGAACATTAGTAATAATGCTCTAGTTTCATCTCCGCAAAATTAGGAAACAAGCAACAACAAAAAAAGTTGTTTTTTTAAAGACTATTCCTCCTTTATACAGCTGACCCACTTTTGTACGAGCGATTATTTTGCCTAAGGTGGCAAGATAAAATAACCAATGAGGAACTGCTACATCCACTCTGTTATCAGCAGCAGACGCCTTGGCTGGCTTGGCCACGTTCGTAGAATGCCAGTAGGTCGACTTCCACAGGACATCCTGTATGGCGATCTAATAGAAGGCAGGAGAGCCGCTGGTCGCCCACTTTTACGGTATACGGATGTATGCAAGCGCGACATGAAGCTCTTCAAAATCGACACTAGCAGCTGGGGGAAATAGCACTGGATAGATCCATATGGAGAGAGAGCATAAAGGAAGGGTCTCGGATTGCAGATGTCATACACAACAGAAGCAGAAAGAAGGGTGAAAATGCAACGCGCCTGCTGATTACATTGCACAACCTGAGACCGCAGCTGTGTATCAAGGATTGGCCTCTTTAGTCATACAAGAAGTTGCAAAGGGAAAAGATCGTCTCTCGAGACGTAAAATGCCACAGAATTACATATGAATGATAAAAAAAAAAGGAATAATTTTTACCCTGCCCCTATTCACTTCTCCCTCCACCTCCGCCCGCGATCCTGCTGAAACGAATGTATAAATCTACTCAAGTGAATATATACTTCGAATGATAGGCATGGACGTCTGTTTATTTATTTCATTCTTTAATCCTGACGACATGCGGGAATACCCGCTGATGGATATAGAATGTCTTGAACTCCAGTTCAAAGTTAATTTTAATATTTTTATATTCCGAAAAACCATAACGGTTAAACCAGAGTTTTCCCTGTGTAGCCAATTAGCTAGTAATTTATTATTTTCAAAGATATACATTGTCACAGATTCTTTATTATATTTATAATAATAACTCGATAGAATCTACCTTAGGTCCCGATACGTCTAGGTGTCCCTGGTTCAGTTCTAGTTAACGAAATAAAACAATTAACCACTAGATCAAACACATAAACTTTTAATCAGCTTTACTGCATATCACACACGCTGGTCTCTATCTGACAACAAAACACACTCCCGGTCATTCGCGCAGATTGTAAAAATAGATTATACATACATACACACATTTATCCGTGACATACATCAACTCAATTTTCTACAAAATCATTAGAGCTGTTTTCGATATCCATGGTTCCAGTTTCCAAGAAGAGTTTGCAAGCTAAATAGAGGAATTATAATAAAAAACATATAAGTCAATATTGTTTATGGGTTATTTAGATCGATTACTTGTTAATATCGTCAAATAATTAAAGCATGAGGTAAAATAAATTACATAACTAATTACAATTGTTACCATCATTATTACTCTTCAGATTTTGTTGCGACCACCTGTTTTTAGATCATTTGATGTGGTCAGTACAACGGCCAGTCATCAGCTTGATATATAAATGTCCGCCACTCTCATGTATGAATAGATTGACCCAATGCATGACTAGATTGACCCAATGTATGACTAGATTGACCCCATGTATGACTACATTGACCCCATGTATGACTAGATTGACCCAATGCATGACTAGATTGACCCCATGTATGACTACATTGACCCCATGTATGAATACATTGACCCCATGTATTACTAGATTGACCACATGTATGACTAGATTGACCCCATGTATGACTAGTTTGACCCCATGTATGACTAGATTGACCCCATGTATGACTACATTGACCCCATTTATTACTAGATTGACCCCATGTATGACTACATTGACCCCATATATGACTAGATTGACCACATGTATGACTAGATTGACCCCATATATGACTAGTTTGACCCCATGTATGAGTAGATTGACCCCATGTATGACTACATTGACCCCATGTATTACTAGATTGACCCCATGTATGACAATATTGACCCCATGTATGACTAGATTGATCCCATGTATGACTAGATTGACCACATGTATGACTAGATTGACCCCATGTATGACTAGATTGACCCCATATATGACTAGATTGACCCCATGTATGACTAGATTGACCCCATATATGACTAGTTTGACCTAGGAACACACGCAGGACGTAATCATCTTTTTATTTTGTTGAAGTAACGTCTTTATTTGAAAAGAAAAGAAGATAAGAACAACTCGTCGAGAGTCCAAAAGGAACTTCTGCGGCTTTGTTATGTACTGTAAGTTGATGTTATGAGAGGCAAGATAACACTATGTCAATGCTCGAATATAGCCCGCTGGCCGCACTTTGCGCATCACTGCTAGACACTAATTGATTGCCGGTTTGGACTACATCATCGTTTTGAGGGATTAACAAACACCGCAACATCAAAGCTTAAGTGTTTTAATTTAAATAGCAATAGGTGTTGGGTTGTTGAGACGAATTGAAGACCTTTCTACAATGCCTCTATACAACTCGCATCTTCACGGAAAACCTTCTGGGTGGGTGGGAAAAACCTGGACACGGATCTCGAAAACGGCTCTAACGATTTTCCTAGAAAATTGACAGTTGTTGTATATCGTTGGGAAAAGAATTAATAGATCGTTTGCAACACCGAGGAAACTCTAAATTAACCGTTATATTTTTTCAAACACACAAAAAAAACAACTTAATGTGAATAGAGAACTATAAAGTCTTAATCTTGAACACAACGTCTTCGGGTTTTCCCGCAAGTTCATTCAAAATAAATGAATGTCCAGGAATATTTTCCGCACCGTCTTCTAGGTCTAGATCTAAAGGCCTATCGTTCGAATATTATAAAGTATAGTGGATTTATACATTCGCTTCACCGGGATTTTTTCTCTGGGGTGGGCTATAACATGTTCAACTCTAACATTCACTTTAAATAATCGCTCTATAATATGTATACTTTTTGTTTTAATATATATATTTTTTGTTTTCTTGTTGTTGTTTTTTATTTGAAAGCATAGCAAAACCTAGGTTTAGGGTTAAGGTTATTTCATGTAGATGCCCTTATCTTATCTTATCTTAATACAGACGTTACTAAAAAAAAAAGAAGATGATTACGTCCTACGCGTCATGCATCTAGTCATGCATGTTAACCAATGACTTAAATTCTGCCAAGTCACCGGTTTTCCTGGCTGGCTGAAATAACCCATTCCATGCTTTAATAGCACAAGGGAAGAAGGAGCATTTGTACAAATGGCCAAATGCCTCTTGTACTTTAGCAAATACACAAATATTTCTATTTATATTTCACCACTTATTCTCATATCAAAATGTGGTCTCTAGTCTTACTTTATATATGTAACATGTATGCGTCATACATCATAAAGTAATGATAACCAGTAAGACAGGTATTCAAAGTAACTGATATTTATTAGCCGTAAGTAATTGTCACCAATATCAACTAATGCCAAACACTGTTTCTATGTTTTTAGGCTGACCAGGATCTCATGCTTTTTATTCAAGACTTAGAGAAGCGAGGATATTTGAATCAAACTATACTGGTCATCATGGGTGACCATGGGGCCAGGTTCGCCAAGTTTAGGGCCAGCGTGTCCGGCAAGCTGGAGGAGCGGCTTCCGTATCTGGCCTTTCGGTTCCCTCCGTGGTTCGAGCGGAAGTACCCGAAGCTGATGTCCAACTTTAAACTGAATACCAAACGCCTGGTCACCGCGCTTGACGTTCACGAGACCTTCAAGGACGTCATCCGCTTCGACGGCGCCGGCGTTGGGAACCTTAATGAGCGAGGGATCAGCCTGTTTAAGGAGATCCCCGTGGAGAGGGACTGCAGCCACGCAAACATCAGCAACCACTGGTGCGGGTGTCTCAACTGGGATTCCCTGCCTGTGGATGATGACAAAGTTCTCGCGGCGGCCAACACCGCTATCGAATTCATTAACAACCTGACATCGGAGTACAGGCCCTTGTGCGCGGAACTGAACTTGGAGGCCGTGACCTTGGCCAGCAGGGTCATGCCCAACAAGGACATGCTAAAGTTCAAACAGTCCTCCGACTTTGATGGCAGGGTGGCAGAGTTCACAGAGAACGCCGACAACGCCACAGTGCTGTATCAGGTGACTTTTTCCACAGAGCCAGGTCATGGTCAGTTTGAGGTCACGGTCACATATTCCCCTATCACCGAGGAAATGGCAGTGGTGGAGAAAGAGATAAGCCGAATCAACGAGTATGGCTCCGCCCCTGCATGCATCATGGACAAAAACAGGCAGCTGAGACAATACTGTTATTGCAAGGGACATAAGTCTTAAGAAATCTGGGTCACGTGATGTGCTGCTTTGAAAATGATTGGCTGACACGTTAGCTGAGTTACCTTATCCAGGCGTAATTTTAAGATGTGAAACAGAATCACTAAAACACTGTCTTAGAAAGATTCAAATCATTTTGAAAGGTTAACTGTATGCCACATCCGGGTAGGGTCAAACCAGTGGAACCCTAACTGCCCACAATCAACTCTACTGACTGTATTATTTTTTTTTTAAATTGATGGATCAAATGTTTTAAACGCACTCCAGTCTACAAAATAATCTTCATCTCTCTCTCTTCTCTCTCTCTCTCTCTCTCTCTCTCTCTCTCTCTCTCTTCCAATCTGTCAGTTTGTTTTTCTGAAAAAAACATCTTTCTCTTTTTCAAAGCTATATCAACTCACTCTGTCTGACTGTCTGGTAAAAAGCTTTTACGCGTTATTCCTGTCACACCCAATCTACGATCAAATTGAAATTTTGACAAAACAATAGTAAAAAAATTACCAATTTCTATTGGTAATTGATTATTTTGTTTGTTTGGTATGGAACAAGGGAAAGAAATTGTACTTGGTAGATGTGTTGGAATAAGTTGAATTTATACTTTGTGGCTTAAAAGTGAATCTAACAATAGATAAAAACCTTCTATTTTCATTAGCACTTCACTGGCACAGTGGTTAAAGTGTTGACTAGAGGAGGCTTGAGCCCTCCACTTCGTACAACTTAAAGAAAGCATGGTAAGTTATGGTAACATTCACCCAGATACCCCCTTCTTTCTCACCCCCCCCCCCCCTTTTCGTTTTCCTAACTGGTCCAGATAAGTGATAGGATCACAGCGCATTCAGAAAGCTACGAAAAATGAAATTTGGCTAAAGAAAAACAATTGGTAAAAATATTTCTAATTTCACATATTTATTATTGTTAGTCTAGATCTATTACAAATTTAATTACAAGACTGATCCAAACTAGTTGATATTACTTTTAATATAAGCTTTGTTAAAAAAAAGTATTGTTCATATTGTTCTTGTTCAGTTTTTCGTATTATCATATCATAAAGACTAAGACAATTTATCTGATCTTAAAATGTTCATGTCATTACATCTTGTCATGGACATTTAACGATTTCATATCCCAGTGAGAGAATGTCATCTTCGCATTATTATAAATACCATTTCCTGATTGTCTTCATCCTAAGAAAACTTCGTTCAGCTTCTTTTCAAAATATCGCATAATTAATGAACTTAATATGCCCGCAGCGCCAGTCTGTCATCAAAGATGGTGACATTTCGGAGCTCTTGTTAAATTAGATATGACATCTCCCGCCTGACATCCGATAGTGCCAGGTGTTTTTGAATTACAATCGAGTCTTCCAACCCTCCTTGACATGTTGACAGGCTCGGTTAGAGTGCCATTTACAAAGTGTAGCGGAGAGCCGCCCTTGTTTTGTGTGGATAGTGTTTTGACTCGTGGAAATTCTAGATTATCCATTTTTTTTAATTTATGATTTTCTGCTGTTTTGAAAATGTTTTCCTTGGTTTCCATAAACAAATGTTTTCTGTCGTTTTCATGTTCTTTGTTTGTAGAAATGTTTTCCCAATAGTTCGCATCTCTGTTGGCTGACCGCATGTGGGTCACTTTAAATAACATGTAAAGAGCGAATCTCAGCGTGAGCAGTCTTCTTTATACTAATCGTAAGTTGTCTGGTGACGATGATTTGGGATTCGAGTTAGGTTAAAAAAAAAACAACTTTGGTCTTTATATATTTATTGAAAGCAATTCAGTTAAAAGTGAATCCTTATTCATTATCCTTAATATCAGGGAGAGTTCAGTTAGTCAAGAAGGAATTATCCCCCTTCTTGTCAATGTAATGTAATGGATTTAAATTATGTATTCTCTCTGTTCTATTACATCTGAATAATTACCTATATATATGCTTCTCATTAGTTGGAATTTAGAATGGATCTTTTCTGCTTATAACTATACTGTGTCAATACTGTCTATACTTTTATTCATCATAATTTTTTTTAGAAATCTTATTTATTTTCATTAAAGAACATTTAGATCTAGTTTTACTTTTTTTTAAATTCCAAGATTGTCGTTTTATAGTTTTGCACCAACTGGATACCAGTAGTCTACCCCCCCCCCAAACCACTAAATTATCTCCCCTCGTTTACAAATTACAATTTATTAAGACTGTTCAATCTAAAGTTTCGCGAGGTCGTCTTCGTGTAATTACCCGCAGTCCCCTGGGCGTAAGTTTACATTGATTTGTTTTCTCATTTCGCTTTAAAGTCTTATTTCTTGCGGGGTTTTGTTAGCAACATATTCCCACATTGATGTCAAAACTAAGACCCGCGGGCTGAGTCCGGCACGTGAAGTGATGTAACCCCACCCTTCTGCCAACAACTCATTACGAAGCCGAGTTTATTTTTTTTTCGGTTCTATTCTTCTTCTTCTTCTTCGTTCTCAATATTATTTTGGAGGGTTCAGGCGACTAGACCATTATCTTCGTGTATACCATTATCTAAGATGACGATTTTTTTTCCCGTAATGCAGCCCGCGATAGTCGTGTGGCATTTAATATGTCCTCACAGGTCGAGACTAAGTTGGACACCCCAATCCTACAATAATATATCACCTTTAGGTCGAGACTAAGTTGGACACCCCAATCTTACAATAATATATCACCTTTAGGTCGAGACTAAGTTGGACACCCCAATCTTACAATAATATATCGCCACCTTTTGTCTCATTTTATTTTTTTACAATTTTTTTGTGTTATGACATCTTTCAATATTTTATCTTAATGGGAGATAAGCTTGGAGGCAGATGGCTATCTCCCTTGTGAAACATTGACGACATTTATTGCTGAATAACTGCTGGTGTTTGATGTTCTTGTTTTGTGAGATGCGGCTGCTCGATAAATAGTCCATATAACAGTTACACTTAGATTCTAGGTTTTAAACCTAGTGGGATTCACTGCTGTGTGGGGCATTATTTTCTCCAGTTTGTTTGATGTTGTCAAAACTGTGCCTGCTTAATTGATTGGGAATAAACTGGTTCTTCAAATCTTTGTTTTGAGTTGGAGTTAAGGAACTTGAAATTCCCCTGATATTTATCTTACAAATAATTCAGATTTACTAACATGTGTGTTTTATTTGTACACGCCTCATGATTTGACCCCTGACACGACACACACACCACCTTATGACCTCATCACACTTGACCCCTAACACATTTGTACACTACACACGCCACCTTATGACCTCATCACACTTGACCCCTAACACATTTGTACACTACACACGCCACCTTATGACCTCAGCACCCTTGACCTCTGACAGTTGTACACGCCACCTTATGACCTCATAACCTTTTGACTCTGTCACATTTATACACTACACACACTCATAATCTCCGACGCTTTGTCATTTTCCCATTTATTTAAATGTTGAAATAGCCACCCCTCTAACTTATTTATTTACACAACTGTTGTATTATTATCTCTTGAATAATGTATCATTTAATTCTAATGATGCAACATTATTTGATCTGTTCATGTGTTACATTAACTGAGCTCTATGTGCTCTATATCAGATATATATTTCCTGCTCTGTGTTATATTACTGTATGATTACATTGAAACCATTTTACCTTTAGTCAAGCGTTATTCAAATGAAAGTATTTTAATGTTATTTTTTTATTTGAAATTATAATATAAACATACAGGTTTGTTTACCTTTTCCTTTTGACTTGTTTTTTGTATATTTATATATAGTAGATTCTTATATAAGGCACAGCTCATCACATTCTCCTTCAAGAAACACGTCGCTTTTTTTGTTTATAATTCATTTGTTTTTATGTTTGGAGCTAAAAACGACGTTTCGGGACTGCGCATGTCCAATTTTAGATAAGTTCATGTATTTTTGTTCCGCTTTTCCAAAACAGAGGGCAGTTTTTTAGATTCTCGGTAACCATGTAGGTAAAGCTAATGTTTTAACCTCCCCCGGCAATTACTACCCATGTAAGGGATGAGGGCTATATTATGAGCCTGTTTGATCGTAGGCTGATGGATAGATCAAAATAAACTTCCAAACATCTTTAGAAAGTTGTCATAGTTCCCGAATACAGTGTGCCTTATATAAGAATCTACAATATATATATATTACATATTTTAAAGTATTTCACTCGGTAGATTCTTGCACCATTAATTAACATCTTGGGAAAGACATTCCAATCTCATTTATACTGTTAGCTGTTAAATAACATTTAAAAAAGCAGGTGTTTCAACGAATAATAATGAATTTAACACATTCTCCTGTAGTAAACAAGGCAAACTCGTGATAAGAAATATTATTGGGATTAATAAATCTATGATTTATTTATTTGTTCAATGAATAAACATGGCCTAGATCGAGATATCTAGAATATATAATTTATGAATGAAAGAAAAAGTGCGAGCTGCTAATTTGAAGCCAGAGACCACCATCAATTATTGTCAATGACAACACATGATTTTAAAAAAATCAATACTAAAAATAGCAATAAATATATATCAATTAGTAGTATGTCATTAATTACTTTTGTTTTACATAGGAAAAAAGGAGAGGCAAACCTAGCAATACAAAATACAAAAACCTATGGTCATACATTAAGTCTAAGAAAATGGAAACAACAGGCATAGCGCCATTAAAAGATGAGCATAACATAATAATAATGAAACTAAAGCAAACATCCTAAACAAATACTTTGCATCAGCATTCTCAGCCCCAGGAGACAAAGACATATTAGGCCTACTTAATTTGAACCAAGAAGACAGCATAGAAGATATAGTAGTACAAGAAAATGGAATCCAAAAACCATTAGCCAACACCAAACTAAATAAAGCGTCTGGACCTGATAATATTCCAGCTAGATTACTCAAAGAACTAAGCAATGAGCTAGCTGTAAAAAGTCAAATGGTGTAATGTTGA
This sequence comes from Biomphalaria glabrata, assembly GCF_947242115.1. Lineage (NCBI taxonomy): Eukaryota > Metazoa > Mollusca > Gastropoda > Planorbidae > Biomphalaria > Biomphalaria glabrata. The sequence continues at coordinate 6,201,516 of NC_074722.1, read as the reverse complement.
AGAATGCGAATGTCGTGGAATGCTGGGTTCGTGCTTCCTGGAGCACTCTTGACACGTGACAAACATATATACCACAAATTGACTTAAGTCCGTTTCAGCAGACAAATATAAAGTTTATTTGACAACAATAATAATAATACTGCACTTCTTGTTAGTGCTACAAGTCAAGAAAATCCTATCCGCATAACAGCGGTATCAAAAATATCCAATACGTTAAAGTCTCCAGAGTATATTACAAATCACGTCCGCATCTCAGCGGGTAACACTGTACAGAATAATCCAGAATACTAATACATGTCTCAAAAAGACCACTGGCATCAACTGCCTCAAAGATACTTCTTAACTGTAAATACTGCTCGACTAATCTAAGTCGCTACTGTCCGTCCCGTCCAAAATATACTTCTTGACCACCCGGTCCAAAAGATACCACTTGATTGACTTGACTGAACTCAAAGTCAACTTTATTCATTCTACTCTACCTGTTTTCTACATCAGGAATTCCACGTGTCTTTTAAACTCTTAACATGACGTGAACTTTAGATCCTGCAATGTCAACTAAGACTGTGACACTAGCCCCAGTGTTCAAAATACTCTTTCAGGCATCTCTTAACCAGGGCAGAGTACCAAAGGACTGGAAAGAAGCTAATGTCACCCCCACCCCCCATTTAAAAAAGGAGAAAAATCTGACCCAGGAAACTATAGACCAGTATCACTTACCAGCATTACATGTAAAATCCTAGAACACATAATATGTAGTAACATTATAAACCACTTAGACAAACATAATGTCCTCACACCATACCAACATGGCTTTAGGAAATATAGATATGTGAAACACAACTAATAGGATTAATTGATGATTTTTCAAAAGGTTTAGATAATAGTGAACAAATAGATGCTATCTTACTAGATTTTTCCAAGGCTTTTGACAAAGTTCACCACCATAGTTTGCTTAAAAAATGATAATATTTCGGCATTAATGGTCCATTGCATCATTGGATTAAAGATTTTCTGATAGGGAGAGAACAAACTGTAATAATAAATGGCTCTAAATCAACACCGATAACAGTAAACTCAGGTATACTTCAAGGAACAGTCTTAGGTCCACTACTATTTTTAATTTACATAAATGATTTACCATATTGCATTAGTTCAGAAACAAAAGTCAGATTATTCGCAGACGATTGCGTAATATATAGAACAATAAAACAACACAAGATACAGAAATTTTACAAAGAGAATTAGATGAATTACAGAAATAGGAATCAAATTGGAGCATGCCCTTCCACCCAGAAAAATGTCAGTTGTTAAGAGTAACAAAAAAACTAAAACAAATTAATTCCACTTATCTTATTCATGGTAAACCAGTAACACAGACTGAAAACGCAAAATACCTAGGTGTTAAAATAAATGAAAAACTGTCATCGAATCCCCATATTGATGAAGCTATCAAAAAATCAAACAAAGCATTAGGGTTTATTAAAAGAAATTTCAATAAATCAAATAAGAACATAAAACTAAAATGTTATTTAACCTTGGTTAGTCCAATAATAGAATATGCATCCTCTGTTTGGGACCCCTCAACTCAAGAAAACATTAAGAAACTGGAGCAGACACAAAATAGAGCAATGAGATTCATAACAAACGATTATTCACATTTGACTAGAGTAACACCTTTAGTAAAATCACTTAATTTAGAAAGCCTTCAGGACAGAAGACTCAAAAGTAAAGTAGCAATTATACATAAAACACTGAACCATAATCTTCAAATACAAAAACAAAATTTAATAAAATACTCTAAAAGACACAAAGATAAAGGCACATTCCTCGTCCCATATGCTAGGACAAATTTGTACAAATGCTCCTTCTTCCCTAGTGCTATTAGAGCATGGAATGGGTTGCCTGAGCTAGCCAGGAAAAGCAGTGACTTGGCGGAATTTAGGTCATTGGTTAATATGTATGACTAAATGCATGACGCGTAGGACGTAATCGTCTTCTTTTTTGAAGTAACGTCTGTATTATATAAGATAAGAAGATAAGATAATGCTGGAAGGTATATCGGCGATTGTGCACTTCTCTCCCTTCACTCTACATATAGCTTTGTTCTTATATATTTTATTCATTTGTTTGATATCTAATAATAATAATAATAATAATAATAATAATAATCTTTATTGTCCGTATGGAAATTTGTCTTACAATTTGTGCATTACACCAAACAAAAAACATTATAACTATAAGAAACCAAAGTGTACATTCACACCAGACTCACTCATAATTTACATGTGACAAAGTTTATACCAGATTGTTCTTATTTAATGATTTGATTGCCAGGGGAACAAAAGAGTGTTTGTGTCTGTTTGTCTTTGCTATCGGTGTCTTGTATCTCTTTTGTGATGGTAAAATCACAAAATCCTGACACAAAGGGTGATTCTTTATTTCGAGGATCTTGTTAGCTTTTTTATAGATGTTTGTCGAAAAGGCCTTGGCTATGTTTTATCACGCTCACATCTGCAATATTTTAAGTTTCAATATCACTGCCTGGTATGGCAATCTGAGCATAAAAATAAAAATAAACTTTATAGAATCCTAAATGCTTCTGGTAAAATCATTGGCAAAAAACAAACCCCATTTGGGCAGTTGTTTGAGACGAGTATATATAGAAAAAAGCTTTGGTTTCTTATAGTTATAATGTTTTTTGTTTGGTGTAATGCACAAATGGTAAGACAAATTTCCATACGGACAATAAAGATTATTATTATTTTATTATTATTATTATTATTTAGGATTCTAAATCCAACATTGGTTTTGAAAGGACTATCGCGTTCGGGAATTTCCGAATGTCAGGCGTCATTGAATTTAATAAATTAATGTTCAGGAAAATTTTGCGCATCGTCAATGAGTCTAGACTACACTTAGATCTAAATGCTTATCATTGTAATAAATGTACTAGATCTATACATTCGCTTTACCAGGATTCTTTCTCGGGGAGAAAGGGGGGGGGCGGGGTAAGAAAATGTTGCATTGTTTTTTAATCGAACATTCATTAATTTTAAAGAGAAAAACAAAAAAACAAGTTGCATTAAGAAGGTACAGTCTTTTTAAAAAGTATTTTTAACGTTTTCCTTGTCATTTCATCTATGGCTCCTGGATAATTGGCGTTTCAAACGGCAGAATTCAAAATATCTCCATTAAATTTCGTACTATCTTGCGACTGTGTGTGAGATGTGGCAGGAAGGAGTTGGACCACTAGAGTGAGGTGTGAGACCACTCTATACTTCCTCTCTTGGCGGCACTGCGCTTTAAGATAGACTTAAAGCTTAGAAGGTTAAAGCTACAGCTTCAGTAAATTCTGTTCTGTCCCTAAAGAATTCTGGAAAGTTAACTTAAACGATATTTGCCAAAATCGATACATTCATTTGACCTAATGTGTCTGCCTATGAGGGATGTAATGGTTGCTATGGATTAATTGGAGTAACTCTACCCTGTGATACGCGACACACTAGCTTCATCCAGGATTGGGTATTCTCTGGAGTGCGCTCTATTAATTATAAATGTTTTAATTGAGACACCAGCGAGACTTATTAGAGGGATGACAATATGTCTATCTATCATAGACGTAGATCTGGACTTCTGTTCCATATATATATACCAATCATAGACTTAGATCTAGACTTATGTACTATATATATATCACATAAACACAATCATTTACCAATCCCACACACACACATTCATTTTACAATAAAAAACACACATTCATTTACCAATCACATACACACACATTCATTTACCAATCACACACACATTCATTTGTCAATCACATACACACAATCATTTACCAATCACACACACACACACATTCATTTATAAATCCTTCACATGCAAAACAGATGTGTAGATTCAGAAGAACAGAATAACTGTCTATATGAAACACTTATTTAGACCAAAACATTTCATTATTCATTGTGATCCTTAGCTTCTTTAGACCAAAACATTTCATTATTCATTTTGATCCTTAGCTTCTTTAGACCAAAACATTTCATTAGTCATTGTGATCCTTAGCTTCTTTAGACCAAAACATTTCATTATTCATTGTGGTCCTTAGCTTCTTTAGACCAAAACATTTCAGTAGTCATTGTGGTCCTTAGCTTCTTTAGACCAAAACATTTCATTAGTCATTGTGATCCTTAGCTTCTTTAGACCAAAACATTTCAGTAGTCATTGTGGTCCTTAGCTTCTTTAGACCAAAACATTTCATTAGTCATTGTGATCCTTAGCTTCTTTAGACCAAAACATTTCATTATTCATTGTGGTCCTTAGCTTCTTTAGACCAAAACATTTCAGTAGTCATTGTGGTCCTTAGCTTCTTTAGACCAAAACAATTCATTATTCATTGTGATCCTTAGCTTCTTTAGACCAAAACATTTCATTAGTCATTGTGATCCTTAGCTTCTTTAGACCAAAACATTTCAGTAGTCATTGTGGTCCTTAGCTTCTTTAGACCAAAACATTTCATTATTCATTGTGGTCCTTAGCTTCTTTAGACCAAAACATTTCATTATTCATTGTGGTCCTTAGCTTCTTTAGACCAAAACATTTCAGTAATCATTGTGATCCTTAGCTTCTTTACACCAAAACATTTCTCAATAACGTTTTGGACCTTTTTGCTTTAGTCTCATTCTTACCACCCATCAATGTGGCTATTTAGTTTGGTCTTTTCAGTAGTTCTCACTTGGGAACAGCTACTTCTGGTGTTGTGCTGTCTGTCGCCCTGAGATATTAAAAATTTATATGGCTACGAAAAAGCTGATTGACTGTCGCCTATTGTGCTTGATGTGGCTGTTATCTCTATATTTGAAGCTTTGATAACCTGAAAGCGAACTCATTATTAGAGTTGCATAGGTTAAAGATATGTACATATGCATACACCATATCTAGATCTAGATTGATAAGTCATATAAACCAGTAGACGCTCAGCCACATACCGGGTAAGCTATCTAGGCTTAAAAAAATGATTGACTAATGAATGGGTTTTTTAACGTGCAACAGCTGTGAATGGTCCTTTGAAAGCACACACATGAGACACATTGGCTAATTTTAAACATTTTGTCTTCAAAACAAGATTCAAAAGGCATGTCTGTGTTCATTCCCAGGCTGCTTGTCTACGTGTGAGTTTTTGTGTGTAATGTAATGTGTTTGTAGGACAGATCCGCAGGGGCCGCCTACGAGTTCAGCTTATTCCACACATATCTTCCTAAGTCTACATAGCGCTTTACAAACAACAGCCTTAGACCTAGTGCCAAGTATTTTGACCATTACAGATATTCGAACATGTTTAGTGTTGATCCTTTAATCTCCTGTAACAGTTAATCTTACCGTTGGTCACCTGACATTGGGCCAGGTGGTCCAGTGATTAGCATCAAGAGTGAAAAAACTATTTGCGTAGGTGTGTTGTGTGTATGAGTGAGTGTGTATATATATATAAGTGTAACGCCCCAATATTGATATTTGAAGCAATAAATCATACTGGTGCATTGATCTTGTGTCCGGGTTTCTATTATGAAAACAAAATATTAATTTCACATATGGTAAAAATAAAATACATAAAAATAAATACAAAAAACACGTCAAAAGCTATACATCTAAAGGATTAAATGACTCACTCTTTTTTTTTCTTACAGAAAAAAAGGAACTTTGAACGAAATTGTTTGCTCTCCAAACGGACTTTTGTTTTCTGTTTAGAATGGCGCGAGTATATCCTGTATACTTTTGTTATTCTGAAATGATTGGCTATTGACTCCCAAGCCATGGTCTGAAAAAAAGAGCCATTGTTAAGGCAAATAGATACATGCACAGACGTCTGCTTGAAGTCTAAAGAAGACGATTCTTTTTTTTCTGCTAATAGTAAAATGTTAGATAAATATAGAACCTCGTTTCCTAAAAGTTAAGAAGAACCTGGTCAAAGTTTGCTTTTTTTTCTTGCATAAATAATGTATTGAAAATATTGAAAAGAATATTGAAGGAGTCACAACTTATTTTAAATGTGTCAACTCAAGCTGTGTAACTAGGGGCGGGCACCTTTACAGCTTGAGTTAACAAACAAAAAAAATAGAATAAAAATGTAATAAACAAAAAAGACGCATTTCTAGGTCGATGAAGAAATATTTCTATAGACTTGTGTCTTCCGTCGCGTACAATCGTTATGACTTACTTGACTTAATCCTGTGTACTCCCAGGGGAGCATAGGGCCGCAACCACACCTCTCCACCGAACTCGGTTCTGAGCAGCTTTCTTCATCAGCTCCCATGTCATTCCAGTACCCTCAGCTTCACTGATGACTGACCTCTTCCAGGTTCGCTTGGGTCTGCCCCACTTTCCTCTTTCCTTGTGTCTTCAGTCGAGTTCCATCGTTATAGTAGACCTGATCACTGACGTGTGACGTCACAACCTGTGGGCAGTGGAGACCGATAGCTCGTTGCCAGGTCGTACAGACCTGTGACGTGGCCCCGCTATTGTTAGGGCCGGCCCTGCTCAGTTGGTTATAAATTTCCAACTTTTATTTTGTTACATAAGAGTCGACTGGACCCCACGATGACCTGCTAACTATTGTAAAAAAAAAATGGAAACTAAAACTCTATGGCTATATTACATGGTCTTTGGGGCTTGCAAAGATCTTCTTTCAGTGAACAGTACCAACATCAGAAAAAAAGGCAGATGGAGAAAGCTGTGGGAAGATACCATAAAAGAATGGACGGGCTTGCCATGAAAGAGGCTTTATCCAAGGCAAAAGACAGAAGAATGAAGAAAGACAGTTGATAAATCTCCTGTGGTGCCCCAACGGTCATAAAAAGTAAGGGATAGTTGAAAGTGAAGACTTGATGACAAACAACACTATCAGAATCATGACTTTCCGTATAACTTAACACTACCAAATATAGTTTTTCTTTTAAATAATTATTGAAATATATTTAAATAAAATGATTTTATAATATAGTTCCCTTGACACTTCTCAGAGATGAACTACTCTACAAATATCTTTAACGTAATATTCGTTGACTCTACACTGTAATAACTTGAACCAATGACGCTCCACAATGTCTTAGTCTATATCTATTCACTTCTCTTCTTATTCTCGTCTGCTGTCTTCGTTAGAGTACATTAAAAATATGAACTCTTCCCAAGGGTGCCAAAGTGCATTGATGTTGTTCAGAAACTATTCGGAGATACACATCTGCCGTTTATCCAAAAAAAAAAATCTCAATCAAAGGGAAGTAATCACGAAGATTTGACGAGTATTTGTTTTTTCATGTGTTGCCTCCCTTTTATGTTTTTATATTAGTCATTTTAGTGCCATACATTTGTATCGTGCATGTAGTAGTTAGAACCACACGGGACTACATACAACTACATCGCGCATTAATATGGTTATTAAGGATGATGTGCACAGCGTGTCAGCAAAAAGTTCCATTAAAAAGTAGGTCATGTTCTGTCTTATTCACTTTCTTTCACACATTCTATTTTTCTCTTAATCCACCTCCAATCATTTACACACACACAATCTACTTTAATCACCATCTCTCATCAGCATCTATCTAATCATACATACACTCTCTCTCAATCACCACTTTTTGTCTAAAACCCCATCTTTATCAATAATCATCTTTGTATCAAACGCCACCTCTCTCCCAATCATCAACTCTCAATCACCATCTTTATCTCTATCTCAAACCCCATCTCTCTCAATCACCATCTTTATTTCAAACCTCATCTTTCTCTCAATCACCATCTTTATCTCAAAACCCATCCCTCTCTCTCTCAATCACAATCTTTATCTCAAAACCCATCTCTCTCAATCACCATCTTTATCTCAAACCCCATCTCTCTCTTGATCGCCATCTTTATCTCAAACCCCATCTCTCTCAATCGCCATCTTTATCTCAAACCCCATCTCTCTCAATCACTATCATACACACACTCTCTCTTTATCAATTCTCTCATTTCTCTACCTGTCTCTCAATCCCAACTTATTCTCTAATCACACAATTCCAATGACCATCCTTCTCTCTCTCTCTCGTTGTTTCAGCTCATCTCTGCTGTTGCCTCTTTTCCAATTTGTTTTTTTAATAACCTAGAATTTTCTTTCTTTTTTCTACCTCTGTCTTCGTTTCTCTCTTTTTTTTTCCAAATCTTTCCTTTTCCTCCCTGTCTCTCTCTCTCTCTCTCTCTCTTACACACACACACACCTGCCTGCACGCACAGTATTTGCAAACCCCTGTCTCCGACCTCCTCGCATTAACTTCTAAGACTGGCCAGCTATCCCCTTGTGGCCGCCATGTTTACCCCTGGAACGAACGGTAGCAAGGAGCAGGTAATTGCTGGTAAATAATTTGTGTTTGCTGAATGACGTCCCTTAGATTTGACCAATGGACTTGGCCTAAAGACAGCAGACCAGTGAGTTTATATGTCTGTGTGTAAGTATAGATAGGGCTCTAGGTAGGAATGCGTAGGACGTAATTATCTTTTTTTCAAAGTAACGTCTGTAGTATATAAGAAAAATAGTGGACGTTAAATCTGTTCTTCTAATACAACCTGGTCATAGAAGTGTCTTCTCTTTAAACCACGGTTTGCTTGTCACATAAAACTGATATTCTTCTTCTTCGTTCTCATTGTTATGTTGGAGCGTTCAGATGACTAGACCAATACATGAGATGAATTGCGCAGTGGTTTCCAAATCAGGGAGCTCTCCATATAGTTTTCTTTCTATTGGGGTGTTTGGGGCCAGTGTCTTATACGGGCCTCTTGGTAGAGAGAGCAGTTTTGGAGGACGTGGTCGGCATTTTCTGGTGATACTCCACATGGGCAGATTTCACTGGTTCCAATTTTGAGCTTCCGGTGCATGTGTTGTCGCATTCTGTTGTGTCCGGTCCTGAATCGAAAGATTAGACGTTGGTCTTGTCGGGATAGCTTATAGTAAGCGTCATCTTTCTTGTGATTTGGATGAGAGCTCGTCCATTTCTCATTTATTTTATTTACAATTAATTTCTTCAATTCTTCTGGATAGAGTGCAGAGTTTATTTGTGAGTTAGTTCTCCTACTCTTGGCGAGTGTGTCAGCCTTCTCATTTCCTTCAAGTTGGTATCCATTGAATAACAGTTTTTTTGCTGTTGTTGTTGAGCTTTGTAAGTGCTGCTGTTCTGAGGTTTTTAATAAAAGACGAATCACAGTTTTGCAAGCTTTGGAGGGTAATTTTCGCATCGGTTAGAAAGACAATCTGACTGGGGAACTTGGATGATTTGCTAGCATTGTAGCAGCTAGTTCTAGTGCTTCCCTTTCTGCTCTGTGGCTGTCAGAGAGCTCTCCAGTTGCAATGGATTTTTCTAGTTTTCCTCCATCTGGCCATTCGATGAGTATTACAGCTCCTCCATTTGTGGTGGCTAAAAAATATGTTAAACCTAAGTTCATACAGGCCTGACCACTAACTAATACCTTTTATTAGAAATATGGTTTTAGGTCCCTGTAAGATAGCAGGAGGGGGGGGTGAAGTCTAACGGGGTTTGAACTTGGGTCCATCGCGTTAACAAGTTGACAATCATAATGTTGATTTATATTGAAATATGTGTCCTCACGTCTGTGTTTTAGCAAAGTACTACTAATGTCTAGCAAAGTACTACTAATGTCTAGCAAAGCACTACTAATGTTTAGCAAAGTACTACTAATGTCTAGCAAAGCACTACTAATGTCTAGCAAAGCACTACTAATGTCTAGCAAAGTACTACTAATGTCTAGCAAAGTACTACTAATGTCTAGCAAAGCACTACTTATGTCTAGCAAAGTACTACTAATGCCTAGCAAAGTACTACTAATGTCAAGCAAAATAACTTAAAAGTCAATCTCTGATATTGTCAGGGTTAAGATTCGTTAAGGAAAAACAAAACATTTATAGCACTTCTGTAACAATGTAGATGTAGAAATTTTAGGAATATTTGTGTTTTGGTTTGGCATCGCATTTAAGCGAGAAAAAATGTTTGTTTTGTTTAATGTTTTACATGTTTCGGATGTTCCTTCAGAGTTGAAGATAGTCCAAACCTCCCGCAGGACGACGGGGGATGGGAGCGGGCAAACGACAGTCCAGCGAGCAAACCGCACGACCAGGCAGCGAGAACGGGTCGGACATTTATTTTGCTTGGTTTCTAATAAATTCTGCAATAAATTTATTTGAAATGTTTATACGAAAATACTATAAATAGCTAAATATATGGTGAATTCGGTGTACAAACTAAAGGCTGTGTTGATAACGAATTTTTAGCGGCCATCGAAAAGACGCTACTAGTTTTGTGTGGTCTGTCTGTCCGTTTGTCCGTCCGTCCATCCAGTTTAGATCTAAACTAGAAAAGATAGTGAAAATCCGATATCATAATATTTGAGACCATTCAAAGTTCTGATGCAACGGCTACTGTTTTCTTTTGAGAAAGCGAAAAATCTAATTTTTAAGATCAATCATGCAAATAGTTTTTTCATAAAAATACACCATTTTTACAACTATTCACTATAAATAGTAACAAACACGGGAGGCTCTGTAGTAGGGGAGATGACTATTTACTATATTTTTAACACATGAATGTAAACCGTTGTAGATTTTTTGACAAAAATTATTTTTTTTTTACATTTGTATTGCTAAGTTAAGTAAGTTAACTAAGTACTATATTTACACACACAAAATATTTACTTTTTTTTAAAGAGAAAAAAACTATTTAGTATGCATATAAGTTTGACATAATTTAATTAATAAGTAGTTTTTCATATTGAAAATGCAATATCTTGCAATATGTGAGATACTCTTAACCAAAGGAAAAAAAAAATTGTGGATTTTTTAAATATTTTTTTTTTGATGAATAAGAGCCTTTACAAAACAATTAGGTCAATTAGATATTCATTATAAGACATCAGTTAGGCCAGGTTCACATCTAACTTCACATTCACTTTCACCTATCCTTTGGTCTGCTGGACCGCTGGGACACCATACAAGATCTGTTAACCTTTTTTTCTCCATTCTTCTCTGTCATTTGTCTTTTGATAGAATTTCATTCTGATAATATTAAAACATGCCTTTTTACCTGCCTGGGTGGACCACTTCGGGGGCCGATTTTGAGTTTGTGTTTCCATACAAACTGTCTTTGTAACCTTGTTTTTTTTTTTTTTTTTGGTTGGCAACATTGAAGTTCAATCTCGTCAGAATCTCCAATGAAGTCTAGACTGAACTTCTATTCTAACACAGAGTTGTTTTTCAATATTCCTAACATATCTTATTTTATAATCTTGTGTTGATGTATTTCGTTTTAAAAAAGGTCATTTTTTAAATAAAAAGGTTTCAAAATTTTTTCTTTTTGTTTTTTCACGTGCCTAGAATTCAAATCAAAATGAAGTCATTTATCCAAGACTTGCGACCTTTTATCTAATTCTTCAGATCTATATATTGTAGTATGAATGCGTATATTACCAATATTTCACGGTGTAATCTTCAGGCACTCGCAACCAAGGCGGTGAAAGGCAACCAATAGTGCCGTGTCCATAGACAAACTATTTCATCGGTTGCTAGCCTTTATACCGGCGACTCATTGATACATGCTTCATCTGTATTACCTTAGAAGAGAACTTGTTCAAAGACCACAGGGTAGCCAACTGGTGACAAGCCACTCCGCACACCCATCTATTTAGCCAAAGTACTTTCCAATAAATATTTAAAACAACCACAACAACAACCACAACAACAACCACAACCACAACAACAACCACAACAACAACATAGTGTGCGTACAAATGTCGATTTTTTTTCCATTTCTTTATTATTTCTGTATTTGTATCAAACTAGAAAATCAATATATTACAAGGGGACGTAACTTATCTAACAGTCAAATGAGCAGACGTGAAAATTGCAATGAAATAATAACGAAGTACATTCAAAAGCAAAAAAAATAAAATGTATAAAAAAATCATGTCTAAGATTAATTATTATGATATTTCCAATGAAGTGCTCTAGCCTCTGCCTATTATTGTCTAAAAATTAACTACATATATTTTTCATGCATTTCAAAAGTAATTCGATTGAAACAGGACACCGCCATGATAACAAAAATAAAATAATATTGCGGCAAATAGAGGCCCACTGTTCTGTTATATCGTATTGTATATGTTTCTTGTAATGCTTCATTAGTGCAAGGAGTCTTTCCATTGAACGTACCACAATCAAGTTCTTCTATTAACTCTTTACCTCCGGAATTATTTTCCAGGTTCTGACATAATTGTTCATTTTTCACATTTGTACATTCTTCCCTGTTATGATTAAACTTCAATAACATTTTTATTTTTAATCAGAAAACGTTACTTTTGGTATAGAATCATAGGAGAATGCATGCTCTTTTTATAGAACACAAATCAAAGTTTATAAAACGAAACATTAATTTAATATAATGGGGTCAAATCAACGATGGTATCGTTAATTAGGAGAGAAAGAGTTAACAGTCCAGCTCATAACTTCTGCATAAGACGAAGGTTCATAGACGTCTATTTATTCAACTCTTTACTGAATACAAAGAACCATCTGAGACGAATCGAGACTAATTGTTTTGGAAGGCCTGAACACTGACCTGCAACGTCACTACCTGGGGGCAGTTTAGACCAATAGCTTGTTGCCACGTCACAGGTCTGTGTTGAGGCCTTCTATAACGAATGGCCTCGGACGAGTACGGGAATTCCCGCTAAAGGTGTGCCCACAACTGTATGGTCAATTACAGTAGTTGTTTTTTTTTCCCAAAGAAATAAATAAACTGTCGAAAAAAGGGTGAGCCATTTTAGATATACCCGTCCAGCCAGAGTCCGCCCATTATTTTTCTTTTTGAGCCGATGAAGAGTTTGCCAGCTAATAAGAGGAATTGTAAAAAAAAAATATAATTATGTAAATAGCATATTATTTCTCTAACATAAGACTAATTAACACACAGCAGTATATAAAGTCTTAGAAACAAAATGAAACTAGATTAAGGTTGTTACAATGATCAACTACAAACCGACAATGTAGGTCAGTCAACGGTTTCACTGACCTACACATTGATTCCTACAGCATCAACACTACATTTGTACACATTATATCACACAGTTGCTTTGAAGTGGTCTACATTTGGTGATCTTTGAGAACCACAAAAACATAATTGTAGATGCAGTAGTTAGATAGATACTACACACACACACACAAGTACAAACAACTATTTAAATTGCTGAGTTTGGGTTCAAACTAAAGTAGTCTAGGTTGTCTGTACTGAACAAAGTGCTGTGACAGAAAAGTAAATGAATAGGTTAACTTTAACATGGACGAATGATTAAATCCAGCAGAGTATTAGATCGAATGTTATAAGCTAGTGACAGATATATATATATATGTTTAGATAGATAAGATAGATAGAGATTTAGATAGATAGATAGATAGATAGATAGATAGATAGATAGATAGATAGATAGATAGATAGATAGATAGATAGATAGATAGATAGATAGATAGATAGATAGATAGATAGATAAGATCGTTAGAGATTTAGATAGATAGATAGATAGATAAATAGATAGATAGATAGATAGATAGATAGATAGATAGATAGATAGATAGATAGATAGATAGATAGATAAGATCGATAGAGATTTAGATAGATAGATAGATAGATAGATAAGATCGATAGAGATTTAGATAGATAGATAGATAAGATAGATAGAGATTTTTATATATATATATATATAGATAGATAGATAGATAGATAGATAGATAGATAGATAGATAAGATAGATAGAGATTTATATAGATAGATAGATAGATAGATAGATAGATAGATAGATAGATAGATAGATAGATAGATAGATAAGATAGATAGAGATTTATATAGATAGATAGATAGATAGATAGATAGATAGATAGATAGATAGATAGATAGATAGATAGATAGATAGATAGATAGATAGATAGACTGACAGACAGGCAGATTGATTGATTTAAACATAAATGAAGAGCTGGGTCAGAAAGAGATATATAAGATATATAACAGAATATAGACAATAGACAGGCAGAAAGCACTTCAAACACTGTTAAGAGATATAACAATAGAATAGAGACTAGAAGAATGAAAAAAAGAAGAGAATTTCTTTACCGGTTCTTAATTTAATTTTTTTAAATAATAAAAGCAATACAATGTTGAAAAATCTGGCACATATAAATGTATGACTTATCTACATGTAGTTTGAACAGAGGTGTGTCTATTGCTTTACATACACGGGAGGTAAAAGAGTTTCAAGTCAAATAGAACTACTTGTGACTCTTGTCTACTAAGTTGATCTAACCAAAAACATTCAAGATGTGAGTAGGTTGCGGTTATATACAGTGCGTTACTCGCGACACGTCTGAACATAACATAGACAGATGAGGTGGATGCATGCTTACGCCATGTTTAAGTCAAACGAAATGAAGGTGGATCAACTAGTTGTTGTCATTGACAAAAGTTTCGTTTCCAGGACAACAGAAAATGCAGTACATCAAGAAAGCCAAACAAAAATGTTGTTGTGTACATCAAGAGAGATGGAGTAGAAAAACAAAATCTATCCGCTGGGTCCCTCCAGCACTAGTTCTCCCAGTTGCCGTGGACGGAAACAAAAAAAAAGAAAATTAAACCTGTTTTTACTTACCTCGGATCTAGGACAACTAAAATATTTGTCACGATTGAAACCGAAGCGGTTAAATTTAGCAAACACAAAGCAATTTTTGAGTCACAATTTCGACCCCCAAAAAAATTTTTTTTTGAGCCAACATATAAAAAATTATTATATTAAACTTCCTTTCGGTTTTAAGCACAATTTAAACTCTTTGTATGCGTAAATTTCTTCTAGGCGCGAAACTTGCTTTTGTAAACACTGCATAAATAATCTTTTCTTTGGGGCGAGGGGGGGGGGGGGGTCCTATTAACCCTACATTGACTGAATGCGCGATGCAGTGCAGAATTAAAATGAAATCTATGTACAATTTAAATAAAAATTTTTTTTGTGTTGAAGATGGTAATTGAAAACAGAATAGGATTCTTGTTTCAGAGAGCGTGCCAATGGACCTCATTCACCAATCGTAAACAAACATTTAGCCACGTGATTCTATATATCTTCTATACAAATTATGTAATCCATAGTGGCTGTCGCGTGATACGTATTTTTTATTGTTTTATCAAAATTATGACGTGGCTAAATTGGTTTATTTACGATTGGGGAATGAGGTCAATTAGATTTCACAGATACTAAACAAGATCTGTTTCAAACAGGAAGGTGGGGAGGTGATGAGGAGGTAGAGAAAGGTGATACAGAACTCACATGCCAAAAGTGAGTGTTTGGGAGGGCGTTTTAAAACCAGCCGTTCCAGTGAAACGTAGCATATACCTGGCTAAATACAATGGCCAAAAAGGGGATCGTTGAAAGTGAAAAAAAAAAGGGGGGGGTGGCCTATGGCCGAGTTATTATGTTATTATGCATTACAACTGGCGGGATATAATAAGAAAAAGGGCCCGGGCCAAAAAAAAAATATCCTAGAGCTTATCAAATATTTTGAATTAGAACTGAGAAGCAGGAGACAAGTCTGATCGTGTTACTAAGACTGTTTAATAGTTGAAGGGGAGGGGAAAGATGTTATATTTAGGGGGCTGGTCCAAGTCAACGTAACAGATACTAGAACTCTCTTGAGAAGGGGGGGGGCGTTTACCTTTATATTATTATTGTCGTAAGTAAAAAGGGAGGGGATCCATGGCGAATTAAACAATATATAGCGTGGGAACTAATCAACGGGGTAGCCACGGGAACTAATCAACGGTGTAGCACTGGGAGCTAATCAACAGGGTAGCCATGGAAACTAATCAACGGGGTAGCCACGGGAACTAATCAACGGGGTAGCCATGGGAACTGATCAAAGGGGTAGCCACGGGAACTAATCAAAGGGGTAGCCGGTATGCTAGTAAATAATGAACAAAAATAAAACGAGACCAATGAAAAAAAAAAAATTTTAAAAATCCACAAAAAGAAACAAAACTAATAACACAGAGACAGAAACTTGTTTAAGACACATTTTTAGTCTTTACAAATATATTCATTAAAGTTGAATAGATTAGGAGAGGTAAGCTGTGTTTTTTTTTTGTTTTTTTTTTTTTAAAGCTTTCTTGGCTATGGACGTTTTGAAGAAAAGGAAACAAAATATCACAGAAAAAAAAAGTGGTTTCGATATAACAAGATGAAGGATCAGTCCGTAGGATCTTTGTCAAGTATGGGTCACTGGAAATAGTGCCTTTCAACTCACAGAAACTTACATAAAGACTGGAGAGAGAGAGAGAGAGAGAGAGAGAGAGAAAGAGAGAGTCAGTGGAGATCAAATCAACGACTTTATGACTTTGTCCAAGACAGTATAGACACGAACAAACAATCAAAACGATCTGAAACACAAAATCTTACACATAAACATCTAGGACTACATGAGCTTCTGAGTATTGAAAGGTTGGGTGTGATAGCAAGCCACGAAGATAGCCACTTATGGATGATATCTATTGATCTAGTTGGAGCAAAATATCAGAGACTATTAATTAAAGCTATTAGTGATGTTTGGAGAAAACAGAAACTGGCTCTAACAACTTTATTGGTCGTTTCAAAACATACTGGAATTCTCTGATTATATCATTATTTATCTATGTAAATCTGTTTAACCTTATACACTCTTAAAAGAATATATATACATTACAATTAACAGTAAAAATCTATGTATAATTCACACACACTTATAAATAGATCTGTGAAGACCAGGGCAACAGATAAAACAAATTAACAAGTAACACACCGCATCCAGGGATGTATTCAGTTGAGTCACGTGACATGTACTACACGTATACTCTAAACAAATCATTGTATCTACATGACTAACTAGATATAAACTCTATTACAGTAATACATTCAGAGGTCGGGGCACGTGCTTATCAAGAAAGAACGCGTCTCCTACACCATGCTAGACAAAATGGAGTAGTCCAGACTCAAACCATCAAGTTTTACGGTCAAATATTGAAATGTATTTTGATAGACCCCGCTTATAAACCAATCGTTTCGTTTTCCGCAGCATAAAAATAAGATGTACCTTAGATTCTAAACTAAGTGTCGTTCAGTTCACATTTGGTTTATGTTGGCGTGAAAAAACAAACAACAACAAAGATCATCATTAGGGGGGGGGGGGTTCTGTCCCCCAGTGTTGACTATGAACATCCAACGATGAACTACATGGACATCTAGACATCTATCAGCTGCCCCCCCCTCCCAAACACATCTATTTCAAGGAATTACCCTCCTGGTGTAGACACGGGAAGTCTAAGATCTATACAGATCTCTAGGGCCAAGACCTGTCGTCGATAAAGAAGCGTTGACTTTTATCTTTGTAGGGACATAAATATTTAGTCGATTTTCCAAATAAAATATTTAAATTCAACAAAATCAAAGATTTCAAAACTTTGACGAATAGATTACATATAATTTTTTAAAAATTTACAATTTTAGGTGACTACAGTAAACAAACTAAATAATCTCCTAATTCATTGTCTTAGATAATCAGCATTTTACTTCCTGTGAACTGTTGTCAAGTAACAATGTAGATCTAAGTACCAACCAATCATTAATCATAGGATTTTACATGCCTACATTCTCTCTTGTGTTCAACCGAGTTTCCCACTAGGTAGTATTTGAATGGGTGGTGAACAAAGTTAGTCACATTAAACGGAAAAACTAATTACAAGTAAAAAGTAACATGAACAGGAACTATTGTCTAGACTACACAAACTACTGATTGTACCAACTAAAATTTTGGTCTATACATACATTCTTTAAATGACTTTCTGGAAAAAAAAAATAGTAATGTTATTGATTTTGATCGTCTGACATTCTTCGCCAGCAAAAGGGACCAATCACATTCATCAGCATTAGAAGTGACCAATCCAATGATTGATATCAACCATATCAAACATGATGATAATCACTGCAACCAATTTCACGTCTTCTTGCTCTAGGAAACCTTTAACACTTTGAAAAAAAAAATCTACTTTCGTTCCCAGAGCAGCTTTGAGCTAATGATGGTCAACTTGCACATTGATGGTGAGGCTGCTAACTGGAGCTCTACACACCTCAGGGCCTTACTGTGTCCAGCGATGTACATATATACAGCGGACAATTGAAGAACAGACACCTATATCTACACGCTCACGCCTACATCCGCTATGTCCCCGTTCTGTCTGATAGTGTTCAGAGCCTTTCGAATCTTCGCATCCCTGTTATTGGTCGTCTGCAGCAGTTTGTAGATTCTCTGCAGGAAGGAAAAAACGTTAAAATTGTCAAATAGGATTATAATTATAAGCATGTGAGCTAACTATGTCTAGCTGTGCATAGTTGTGTGCTAACTATGTCTAGCTGTGCATAGTTGTGAGCTAACTATGTCTAAATGTGCATAGTTGTGTGCTAACTATGTCTAGCTGTGCATGGTTGTGAGCTAACTATGTCTAGCTGTGCATAGTTGTGAGCTAACTATGTCTAGCTGTGCATAGTTGTGAGCTAACTATGTCTAGCTGTGCATAGTTGTGAGCTAACTATGTCTAGCTGTGCATAGTTGTGAGCTAACTATGTCTAGCTGTGCATAGTTGTGAGCTAACTATGTCTAGCTGTGCATAGTTGTGTGCTAACTATGTCTAGCTGTGCATAGTTGTGAGCTAACTATGTCTAGCTGTGCATAGTTGTGAGCTAACTATGTCTAGCTGTGCATAGTTGTGAGCTAACTATGTCTAGCTGTGCATAGTTGTGAGCTAACTATGTCTAGCTGTGCATTAGTTGTGTGCTAACTATGTCTAGCTGTGCATTAGTTGTGTGCTAACTATGTCTAGCTGTGCATTAGTTGTGAGCTAACTATGTCTAGCTGTGCATTAGTTGTGTGCTAACTATGTCTAGCTGTGCATTAGTTGTGTGCTAACTATGTCTAGCTGTGCATTAGTTGTGTGCTAACTATGTCTAGCTGTGCATAGTTGTAAGCTAACTATGTCTAGCTGTGCATTAGTTGTGAGCTAACTATGTCTAGCTGTGCATTAGTTGTGTGCTAACTATGTTCAGCTGTGCATTAGTTGTGTGCTAACTATGTCTAGCTGTGCATTAGTTGTGAGCTAACTATGTCTAGCTGTGCATTAGTTGTGTGTTAACTATGTCTAGCTGTGCATTAGTTGTGTGCTAACTATGTCTAGCTGTGCATTAGTTGTGTGTTAAATATGTCTAGCTGTGCATTAGTTGTGTGCTAACTATGTCTAGCTGTGCATTAGTTGTGTGCTAAATATGTCTAGCTGTGCATTAGTTGTGTGCTAAATATGTCTAGCTGTGCATTAGTTGTGTGCTAACTATGTCTAGCTGTGCATAGTTGTAAGCTAACTATGTCTAGCTGTGCATTAGTTGTGAGCTAACTATGTCTAGCTGTGCATTAGTTGTGTGCTAACTATGTCTAGCTGTGCATTAGTTGTGTGCTAACTATGTCTAGCTGTGCATTAGTTGTGTGCTAACTATGTATAGCTGTGCATAGTTGTAAGCTAACTATGTCTAGCTGTGCATTAGTTGTGTCCTTTCACGTAGAGTAAGTCTAACACAGATTATAACAGCGTTACTCTACAGAGATTACTGATCTAAATCAAAGGTTTTTATAGTCAGAGGCAAATACATGACTATTGAGAAATTTTCTTTGTAAATAGCCTCGCTAAAATGTAACATATGATTACGAAGGCCAATAATTTACTCCACTTTAATAAAACATGTAAAGTATACTTACATTCCGAAGAGGTCCTTTGGCCCTTAGAATGCTGTAAATGGCAAACCCAGGAATACATAGAATAGAGGAGAGTGCAATGGTCCAGCCCAAGACGTTAGCATACAACGGGTAAACATAACCCTCGTGCTCCATGGGCTTATGGTTGACCAGGCCAAACACGATGATAAACTGTGGACAGAGGTCAGTTTCAGTGTATACGGAGTGTTATCTGTATATTGATATATAACAGAATAGATCAGACGAAACTATCTTCACCTTGAAGTACTTGATTGAAGTGGCTTGTGTAATATTGGAGCTGGGAGGGGGATATATATTTACTTTCGTCTGACTTTAAAGATGTTTATGTTCTCCCCCCCCCCTTTTTTTTTTCACTAATCAACATAGTGTCATCGGTTGGCTGTCAGTAGCCTCTATATAGATGACTTAATAAATAGGGGCGATCGCCCCCCCCCACTCGGCCGCCCCCCCCCTGCTGAAAAGGGGGGGGGGGATTTTAGTGTAGAATTCACACAATTTGTATACGAATTTATTACTTATGTTAATAATATATACTAATTATTTATATTTCAAACTATATTTAGATTATTTCGCACCCCCCCCTAGTAAGTTGGCCGATTTGGTGGGATCGGGAGGGGGCGATGGCATCAATCCGCCGCCCCCCCCCCCACCATAAACTTATGAGTGGCGGGGGGTGGAGGTCCAATTTATATGTAGAAATCACAGCTTGCTAACATAAGCAATTAAATATCTATATGATTAAAACATGTTCTTGATATTTTAACCGATCTTTATATTATGTTGTTTCCCTGTTGGCCGATTGGGTGGGGTTGGGGGGGGGGGGCGAATACCTCTACTGCCCTTCCCACCTAAACCCTTTGAGTGTGTGTGTGGGGGGTCCTACCTTTATGGAGAAATCAGTTTGTCAACAAAATTAGTTGAATATCTATATAATATAAACTACGTATTGATATGTAAACCCATTTGTATATTATGTCACACCACACTCTAATCTCAAATTTTATGATTAGTAAATATAAAAGGAAAAAGGAAAAAGTTGGGAGGTGCGATACA
Source organism: Biomphalaria glabrata (assembly GCF_947242115.1). Lineage (NCBI taxonomy): Eukaryota > Metazoa > Mollusca > Gastropoda > Planorbidae > Biomphalaria > Biomphalaria glabrata. The sequence continues at coordinate 6,180,551 of NC_074722.1, read as the reverse complement.
TGCCATCACCTTTCCCTCATCGGACAAAGCAATATTTTTTCTTTTTGTATTATAGTTAAGAAATTACAAAATTAAAAAAAAATCTGTCACTAATATAATTTATATATGCTATAAATTAAATTCTTATATCAAGTCGCCCCAACCCTATTCTTTAATGCCAAATGAAATCATTAGCAGAAATTATAAAAAGGAGCGAGGATTAATTGTTATCATTCTACCGCCCCTCCCCTTTCCAGACAGAGTTTATGTAATTTCACATGAATTTATCATAATTATTTTAAGAAAGACTTTGCTTTGGAAAAGTTATAATTCAAACGAAAATGTTCAGTATAAGAGACACGTTTGAGATTAATTTTAAACCCAAATTATTTTTTTGCTAGTCGCCTTTTTCCAACCTTTACTCAATCTGATATTTTTCTAGTTAAATTTGAAACTATAACTCACAGTTTATGCTTAAATGTTATTGAATATTATATATCGATTTTTTTTTTCGGCGGCGATCCTCAAAGCCTTAATCTAAATATGTGGAGCATCTGACTTTTTCAAGGAATAAATCGGTTTTATTTCCAATGTATTAAGGGCCTATAAATTCATATGAGAATATTTTTGAAGCACAACATTATTCAAAAGGTCCTTTTTTGAGCTTTAGGTAAGGAGAATGCGTTTCTTCAGTGAAGAATGCAAGGTTCGCCCCGAACCTCACTGATAAATAGTGAGCTGTAGATGTCAGGAGAAGGCGTTTTTGCAGTGAAAAATGCAAGAAAACACTTTGGGCCCCGAATTCCAATCGGAAGGCTTACCTTACAGCGCTCCCCCAGACCCCCAAGCTTGAAAGAGAAAGGCCTCAACATGACAGTCTTTTGTTTTTTTTTTCGCCGAAGGTTGAGAAATACTGCTTTTTTATTCTCATATATTATATATATATATATATATATATATATATATATATATATATATATATATATATATATATATATATATATGCTGTAAGCACGTTTACGAATAGGGTTAGGGTTTACTGGGCGATAGGGTTGAGGTATGAAAAAAAATCGCCCCCCCCCCACTCCAAAGTTCTGGATCCGACCATGATTTGCAGCCATATAACAAGATTTTTCGGGCTCACCAGGCAAATGACAGAGGCAGACGAAGTGATGGAAAGACAACATTAAGGAGTGGACAGGCCAGGCTCTGGAAGAGTCTATAATCCTGGCAAAAAAAAAAAAAAAAGAAATGGAGAGAGATGGTTTTTAGATCATGTGTGGTACCCCAACAGGTGAAGGTGAAGAAATATATAAACGGGAGCATACTGCAGAGAAGATTGGAGAAAAAGGGGGATAGGGAGGTGGACGCAGTGACTTCTCAGAGTACATACCAATAAGAAGGCGGGTGCTATAAACCTCCAACATATCATCCAGTAAGGCCCTGGTCGTCTGCCAATCATTGCCTCGATATCAGCCGCGAAGTTGTGAACCCCTGGGGACAAGATTCAAAACATAGTAGCACATGTCACGTGACTGCAAACATATCTTTTTATTTACAGTACCTTATGCACACCTGTTTAAGGTTCAAAAGACTTACCATAAGCCCACGACACAGCTATGGTCTCAAAGAAAACAGCAAAAAGAATGGAATAGCCTGCACCAAAAGTCTCCATCAGACGGACCACATAGAAACCACCCTGCAGACAAAAAATGGTTAGCCTATGTTATCCTTGATTTTTTTTAGCATTTTCAAGTTGGCAAGGATGTAGCTTTAGTTTGACGCGCGTAAATCCCCGAACCCAAGAACCTATTCAACTCATAATTGACTTTCTAGGATAATGCGATTTCTATCTGCCAAGCATATGTTGTTATTCAAGATTCTAGTTTTGACCTTGCAGATCACATCGCAACACTCCCAACAGGCAAAGGCAAACTAGGCAGCCACCTAGGGCCTCCGATTGGTTGAGAGGTCACGCAATGAACGTCAAACATTTTTTTTAGAGAAAAAATAGCAGAACTTCTGTCCTATGTTGTTGTTTGTTGATTCTTTGGAGTACACTAGGTTTTAAATAAATTGCGTAATTTTACTTTTTCTCTGTTTATTATTCATTTAGCTATTTTTTGGGGGGCCACCAAATTCACATCGCCTAGCGCCTCCAATTGTCTAAAGCCGGCCCTGTTCCTAACGATGTGACCGAAAACGGAGATACGATCTTATCTTCATCAAAAGCATTATACAATTGCCCTTATCAAAAGTTTAAATTTATGAACAGAGGCCATTGTCTCTGACAGTGACACTCGAATGCAGAGTAGGTGTCTGAAGTCATTCATTCTGATCATACTATCTTAAAATCGCAAGCTAATAGTTGTTTAACAGGTTGCACAATACTGTCCAGGCCAGGGCTGGATTTAAGTATAAGGAGGCCCCGGGGTAGAATTTTGTGGATGCCCCTACACTTTGATAAAAATTCAATTATTAATATAAAAAATAATAATGCCTAAAAGCATGACATATTATACAAGTGAGTACTTGTAAATTTGATTTATTTTTTTTTAAAGTAAAATTATTTCATATGCATAATTTAGTAACAAAAAAAAACAACTTTTGTAAGGGTTTACTTAATGTAGTAAATTGATAGCATATTACGTGTACAATATAATCGGACACGTTTAAACCATGACAGTGTTATTAACTGTAAGTTGTGTCAGAAAAAATGCGAAATAAATGGTTGTTAAAAAGGTAAAGTTGCTGACCCGTCGATTTTTTTCTAGATTGTGGAAGTTCTTTACCTGGGGTTTCCCTAGGCAGTAGCCCCTCAGGCCCTCAACATTTCCGGCCCTAATACTGTCCAATTACATTATGAACTTTGCTGCTAATTTATTGTAAATTTGTTCATCAAAGACTATTTTATGTCTTTAAGAAATGTATATAGGCTATTGTGTTGTTTATTGTTCACTTTGTCTAGATCAGATGTGTTCAGCGAGGCCTGAATAGTGGGTTGCGCGAAATACTGGAATAATTAAGAAGTAGGTTACCACGTGAATTAATCTCTCTAAAAATCAAGAAAAGTGTTCCGCTAAATACTCAGAAGTGCAAAGTGTTCCGCTAAATACTCAGAAGTGCAAAGTGTTCCGCTAAATACTCAGAAGTGCAAAGTGTTCCGCTAAATACTCAGAAGTGCAAAGTGTTCCGCTAAATACTCAGAAGTGCAAAGTGTTCCGCTAAATACTCAGAAGTGCAAAGTGTTCCGCTAAATACTCAGAAGTGCAAAGTGTTCCGCTAAATACTCAGAAGTGCAAAGTGTTCCGCTAAATACTCAGAAGTGCAAAGTGTTCGTTAAGGACAAAGTTTTGGAAACACTGATTTAGATGAATAGTATTGTGCACATCTTCATGTTCAAAGGGAATGATATAGTGGTATTGTGCACATCTTCATGTTCATAGGGAATGATATAGTGGTATTGTGTACATCTTCATGTTCATAGGGAATGATATAGTGGTATTGTGTACATCTTCATGTTCATAGGGAATGATATAGTGGTATTGTGCACATCTTCATGTTCATAGGGAATGATATAGTGGTATTGTGCACATCTTCATGTTCATAGGGAATGATATAGTGGTATTGTGCACATCTTCATGTTCATAGGGAATGATATAGTGGTATTGTGCACATCTTCATGTTCATAGGGAATGATATAGTGGTATTGTGTACATCTTCATGTTCATAGGAAATGATATAGTGGTATTGTGTACATCTTCATGTTCATAGGAAATGATATAGTGGTATTGTGCACATCTTCATGTTCATAGGGAATGATATAGTGGTATTGTGCACATCTTCATGTTCAAAGGGAATGATATAGTGGTATTGTGTACATCTTCATGTTCATAGGGAATGATATAGTGGTATTGTGCACATCTTCATGTTCATAGGGAATGATATAGTGGTATTGTGCACATCTTCATGTTCATAGGGAATGATATAGTGGTATTGTGCACATCTTCATGTTCAAAGGGAATGATATAGTGGTATTGTGTATATCTTCATGTTCATAGGAAATGATATAGTGGTATTGTGTACATCTTCATGTTCATAGGGAATGATATAGTGTTATTGTGCACATCTTCATGTTCATAGGGAATGATATAGTGGTATTGTGCACATCTTCATGTTCAAAGGGAATGATATAGTGGTATTGTGTACATCTTCATGTTCATAGGAAATGATATAGTGGTATTGTGTACATCTTCATGTTCATAGGGAATGATATAGTGGTATTGTGCACATCTTCATGTTCATAGGGAATGATATAGTGGTATTGTGCACATCTTCATGTTCATAGGGAATGATATAGCGGTATTGTGCACATCTTCATGTTCATAGGGAATGATATAGTGGTATTGTGTACATCTTCATGTTCAAAGGGAATGATATAGTGGTATTGTGTACATCTTCATGTTCATAGGGAATGATATAGAGGTATTGTGCACATCTTCATGTTCATAGGGAATGATATAGTGGTATTGTGCACATCTTCGTGTTCAAAGGGAATGATATAGTGGTATTGTGCACATCTTCATGTTCATAGGGAATGATATAGTGGTATTGTGCACATCTTCATGTTCAAAGGGAATGATATAGTGGTATTGTGCACATCTTCATGTTCATATGAAATAATATAGTGGTATAGTGGACATCTTCATGTTCAAAGGGAATGATATAGTGGTATTGTGCACATCTACATGTTCAAAGGGAATGATACAGTGGTATTGTGCACATCTTCATGTTCAAAGGGAATGATATAGTGGTATTGTGCACATCTTCATGTTCATAGGGAATGATATAGTGGTATTGTGCACATCTTCATGTTGAAAGGGAATGATATATTGGTATTGTGTACATCTTCATGTTCATAGGGAATGATATAGTGGTATTGTGTACATCTTCATGTTCATAGGGAATGATATAGTGGTATTGTGCACATCTTCATATTCATAGGGAATGAGACTGTCCACGAAAAAGCTTCACAGTTTATAAAAAAAAAAAAACAAGAAATCAAAACATACCACTGTGGGACCAGCTAGACCTATAGCCCACACAGCGACCCCAATGTATTATAAATAATGCATCTCGATCTAGATGGTAGATAGCCCACAGAGTTACAAATAAAAACTGGACAACAAAACATTTTTTTTTTGTTTCGACTTGGGGGGGGGGGAGTAGTTCTATCACGAGAACAGAAAGGTAATTCATTTCTGAAGATTCTCGCGGACAGACGCCCGTATCGTTTCCCTGTTTGATATTCAAATAGCGTTGTTGAGCAACTTGTTTCTATGGAGATAGAATTCATCACGTGGTCTAACAAATGTACTTCATATTTGTTCATGTCTAAGTCTTGATATATCGTAGAAATAATAAAAAGATCGTTTTCCGCTAAGCAGTGTGCAACGCAATACTGTTTTTTTAGGTTACATCAAACAATGACAGGGGACATAATCACGGAAAGAAAATATCACCAAAAGTAGGAAAACAATTCTTTTAATTTCTGTTAATTGGAATGTTAAGACGCCTTTCTGCCATAGTGCCATTATTTTGTATCTGAGGATCTCTGAGTTTGTTTGGTTTATCCTTCTCTCCACAGGTCACAAAAACAAAACAACAACAAAAAACAAAACTTTTGAATTAAGATTCTCGTTGAATCACACGAGCAAGTACTTAAGAGGAGGACTAAAATGAACAAGAGATAATTGATACGTATAGCATATCCTACATACTAATAGGGGGAGAATAAACATAAACCTAGCATTTTATTGTCAAAGTCTTCATTGTCTGCGTGTTTCGTTGTTTGTTTTAATGTTTTAAAATTGACTAATTGACACTCTCATAACACACACACACATAGCTTAATATTAGTCTTAGATACAGAGACCTTTTTGAGACATGGGCGTAAAGATACTTGCACTAAGGTACTAGATGTAAAGATAGTAGTACTAAGGTACTGGGTGTTAAGATATCTTAACTAAGTTTCAGAGTGTAAAGATAGTTGTGCTAAGGTACTCACCTCTGAAACGCTGGCCAGACCTACGATGAAGTAAAGTGTAAAGAGGCAGCCTACGAACAGCTCCCTGTGCCGCCTCAAGACTGGAAACTCGTCCGCTAATGCAGTAATGATGGCTTCTGATCCGCCAAACTGAGGAAACATTCGTATGCAAATCAGCGGTCTGGTTACCATGGCAACGTAAAAAAGACACAATGCTGGATTATTACGTGCCCAACATTGACAGTAACATCGTTACTAAGCATCTTGGTCGCTACCATTGTAAATGGTAAAAAGAACTTTATTGTCTTTCACTGAAAGGAAGAATGACAGGAAGGGACGGCCTTAGGCCACTGCAGCCTAGGCGGCCGCAGTGTGCCCCGCTCTTTCAAAAGCCCTGCGCTAATTCTAGGTGTAAACTATTAAAATAAACCATTATAACTTATTGTTGTAACCTTAGTGGTGGACTGAAAGGGTTAATGTGTGTGTGGCGAATCAGACAGGTCAACGGCTGTTGAACAAGGGACAGTACTGCTAATACACGCAATTATGGCCCGTGCTGTGGTCATGTGACGAGAGCCTTCACGGACCAGAAACAGAGCGTGTTAGAAAGAGAGTAGAGTCCAGGACAGCAAGCAGTAAGGACTGTGTGCTACGAAGTGAGTCCTCGAAAATGTAGCTGTACGAGCTAGAGAGACTTGTAGTGATTAGTTAGGCAGTTCTGTAGTGTAGCAAAGCATTTGAAGTTAGTGTAGCCAATTATGTTTATTGGCTGTTGTTGATGTATATGTAATGAAACCGCCACCTTGTTACTTGAGACTCTTGTTGTCAAGTTGATGTTTTAGATGTGCTGTGTTGTGTTGGGCAGTGTTTACAGAAGGCCTGATAGAGAAGAACGTAACATTATAATTAAGGTTTCCGCGGCCTCATGATTTTCCGGCAAATCTGGGAAATGTCATGAAATTCTAAAAGATACGAAAAATTCCTGGAAATCTCCTTATGTTATTAAAATCTCCTGAAAACTCATAAAAAAATTAAGAATAGACAAAAATTGTCATTGTGTGGTGTCAATATAGTAAACGCCAATACTACGCGCGATTTAAAAAAAAAAGGCACTGTCAGCTTTAGTTTAATAAAAATGTAATGCAAAGACGAATTTATTTTCTAATACAAAATCCTTATCTCCACTTATTAATATTATCCCTACGCTCACTGGGTCCTGTGCAATCCATTTCGCACAGGGCCGGAAAATGTTTAGGGCCTGGTGACAGGTTATAAGAAGGGAAAAAAGAACAGGATCACAATAATCGATAAACAGGGTGGAACAACTCCATTAGGAGGGTAGCTACAGAGATACGAAAAATTCCTGGAACTCTCCTAAAATTATTAATTAATTAATTAATTACTATAGACCTGGACTTTGAACCAACCATTAATTTATACTTTACATGAACTCAATTGGTGTCTGGTATTTAGTTCGAATGAAATAATTAATTTATTTTATAGGCTCTTCTATTGTTTGTGGAGCGCAACTATAGTATGGACGTACATAAGAGTCATTTGTTTTCTTGATAGAGAATCAGGGTCAGAAGAGTGAAGGTCAAGGCTAATACATTCAAGATATACAATGAAAATTTCAGCCGTTTTTAGACACGAAAAGGCCCTAAGCTATTAGAGACATGGGGCCCTTTATTACAAGTCCAGATATTATATGTCTATAGCTAAATATTTCATAGGGGTCCTCGGATACAGCTTGTGTTGCCTGTTGCTAAATCCAGCTCTGCATAAACTACAGCCATCTAGAGTTCTTCTTGTACATTCATCTGACAGACTTCAGAGCTTAGACAAGAGTTGATCCATGCGTTAACATTATCATGGTATCATTATAATGTCACATTTATCATGGTATCGTTATAATGTCACATTTATCATGGTATCATTATGTCACATTTATCATGGTATCATTATAATGTCACATTTATCATGGTATCATTAGAATGTCACATTTATCATGGTATCATTAGAATGTCACATTTATCATGGTATCATTATAATGTCACATTTATCATGGTATCATTAGAATGTCACATTTATCATGGTATCATTAGAATGTCACATTTATCATGGTATCACTAGAATGTCACATTTATCATGGTATCATTAGAATGTCACATTTATCATGGTATCACTAGAATGTCACATTTATCATGGTATCATTAGAATGTCACATTTATCATGGTATCATTAGAATGCCACAAGGTCGACTTCCACAAGACATTCTGTATGGTGAACAGAAGACAGTAGAACGTTGGTGGTGCACTGTAAAGGTATATCGATGTATGCATATAGGCGACATGAAGCTCTTCAAAATCGACACTAGCAGCTGGGGAAAAGTGGCACTGGATAGATACACACGGAGAGCGAGCATAAAGGAAGGGTCCCGGATTGCAGATGCCATACACAACAGTAGTAGAAAGAAGGGTGAAAGTGCAACGGCGCCTGGTGATTACAGATGCCCAACCTGTAACCGCAGTTGTGTATGACGGATTGGCCTCTTTAGTCACGCAAGAAGTTGCAAAGGGAAAAGATGATCTCGAGACGTAAAATGCCACAGAGATTAAATCAGATCATTAGATTACTGTATACTTCAAAAGTTTATTTTACAGCGATATATCCACAAGTTGTAATCATCTATATTTAGCAGCGTAACCATAGAAGACAAGTCATAAAACAAAATAACATTATCCACCTCGCCAATATTCCTCCGTCTTAAACACTAGACCATATCTTCTAGCATTAACTGGCTCACATCTTTCAGTCAATAAATCTTCAAAACTGCATACTCCGTATAAACACTTATAATAAAGTAATGGTCTCTCGCTATCCTTACTAACTATAAAGTATACCAACTAACGTCGCCGTAAATAATCTATAGGTCAGACCAGAAAGCCGCGCACAAGTTTACACAAAAGAAACTTTAGATAATTTCATGGGCCATGGATTCGATAAAAAAATGGAGGCCAAGATTTAACCCCCTCCCCCCCCCCCCAAACCCATTTCCTACCCTACCCCCCACCTTCGCTTTACCAACGTTTCTGTTGATCGAAAAATAATTTTGTAAAGACCGGGAAGGAAAAGCGCATCCTGGGCCGGAAGTGAGATAAATGCCGCCATTGATCGATTCTGATTGGGTCGTAAGTTAAATGATCAGAAGCAGGTCTAAGTAGTGTCAATGTTTGTTGGCTGTTTACCTCCCTTGTGCCAGAGATATAAATCTCCTCGCTTCTTAAAGTCAATATAAGGCAATATGTTCAAATCAACTGGCTTATCTTTGTTCTAGTATAAAACTTAAACTTGTCAATAAAATTTGACCATAAAGACTAAAGTCACATGTACTGATTTACAACACCAAAAAAAATATCACTTAGTCTAAAACATCTGAATTCCCAATGCAAAGCAGGGTGAACAAAGTAAACCAGGGTGAGGGAGATAAATCTGCAGTCAGTGTGAGGGAAATAAATCTAGAGTCAGGGTGAGGGAGATAAATCTGCAGTCAGTGTGAGGGAAATAAATCTAGAGTCAGGGTGAAGGAAATAGATCTAGAGTCAGGGTGAGGGAAATAAATCTAGAGTCAGGGTGAGGGAAATGAGTCAAGGTGAGGAAAATAAATCTAGAGTCAGGGTGAGGAAAATAAATCTAGAGTCAGGGTGAGGGAAATGAGTCAAGGTGAGGAAAATAAATCTAGAGTCAGGGTGAGGGAAATAAATCTAGAGTCAGGGTGAGGGAAATGAGTCAAGGTGAGGAAAATAAATCTAGAGTCAGGGTGAGGGAAATAAATCTAGAGTCAGGGTGAGGGAAATGAGTCAAGGTGAGGAAAATAAATCTAGAGTCAGGGTGAGGGAAATAAATCTAGAGTCAGGGTGAGGAAAATAAATCTAGAGTCAAGGTGAGGAAAATAAATCTAGAGTCAGGGAGAGGAAAATAAATCTAGAGTCAGGGTGAGGGAAATAAATCTAGAGTCAGGGTGAGGGAAATAAATCTAGAGTCAGGGTGAGGAAAATAAATCTAGAGTCAAGGTGAGGGAAATAAATCTAGAGTCAGGGTGAGGGAAATAAATCTAGAGTCAGGGTGAGGAAAATAAATCTAGAGTCAGGGTGAGGGAAATAAATCTAGAGTCAAGGTGAGGAAAATAAATCTAGAGTCAAGGTGAGGGAAATAAATCTAGAGTCAGGGTGAGGGAAATAAATCTAGAGTCAAGGTGAGGAAAATAAATCTAGAGTCAGGGTGAGGGAAATAAATCTAGAGTCAGGGTGAGGGAAATAAATCTAGAGTCAGGGTGAGGGAAATAAATCTATAGAGTCAGGGTGAGGGAAATGAGTCAAGGTGAGGAAAATAAATCTAGAGTCAGGGTGAGGAAAATAAATCTATAGAGTCAGGGTGAGGGAAATGAGTCAAGGTGAGGAAAATAAATCTAGAGTCCGGGTGAGGGAAATAAATCTAGAGTCAGGGTGAGGAAAATAAATCTATAGAGTCAGGGTGAGGGAAATGAGTCAAGGTGAGGAAAATAAATCTAGAGTCAGGGTGAGGGAAATAAATCTAGAGTCAGGGTGAGGGAAATGAGTCAAGGTGAGGAAAATAAATCTAGAGTCAGGGTGAGGGAAATAAATCTAGAGTCAGGGTGAGGAAAATAAATCTAGAGTCAGGGTGAGCAAACGTTACATGTACATCACAGCAACACTAGTAGTTAGTAGACATATTTTTATCAACATCCTTTAGTCTTAGTGCTTAGATAGCTAGAGCCAAATCGTTGTAGTCAGCTATCTAGACTAAACATAGATTGTGAACACACTCTTTTTAAGAGCTCAATAGTCATTATGATTGCTAGACTGTCCAATCTATTCTGTTATATGATTGTTAGCCTAGTCAATCTACTCAACTAAAGAAGTGCCAGCCTAGTCAATCTACTCAACTAAAGAAGTGCTAGCCTAGTCAATCTACTCAACTAAAGAAGTGCCAGCCTAGTCAATCTACTCAACTAAAGAAGTGCTAGCCTAGTCAATCTATTCAACTAAAGAAGTGCTAGCCTAGTCAATCTATTCAACTAAAGAAGTGCCAGCCTAGTCAATCTACTCAACTAAAGAAGTGCTAGCCTAGTCAATCTATTCAATTAAAGAAGTGCTAGCCTAGTCAATTTACTCAACTAAAGAAGTGCCAGCCTAGTCAATCTATTCAACTAAAGAAGTGCTAGCCTAGTCAATCTATTCAACTAAAGAAGTGCTAGCCTAGTCAATCTATTCAACTAAAGAAGTGCTAGCCTAGTCAATCTATTCAACTAAAGAAGTGCCAGCCTAGTCAATCTACTCAACTAAAGAAGTGCCAGCCTAGTCAATCTATTCAACTAAAGAAGTGCCAGCCTAGTCAATCTATTCAACTAAAGAAGTGCCAGCCTAGTCAATTTACTCAATTAAAGAAGTGCCAGCCTAGTCAATCTATTCAACTAAAGAAGTGCCAGCCTAGTCAATCTATTCAACTAAAGAAGTGCCAGCCTAGTCAATCTATTCAACTAAAGAAGTGCCAGCCTAGTCAATCTATTCAACTAAAGAAGTGCTAGCCTAGTCAATCTACTCAACTAAAGAAGTGCCAGCCTAGTCAATCTACTCAACTAAAGAAGTGCCAGCCTAGTCAATCTACTCAACTAAAGAAGTGCCAGCCTAGTCAATCTACTCAACTAAAGAAGTGCCAGCCTAGTCAATCTATTCAACTAAAGAAGTGCTAGCCTAGTCAATCTACTCAACTAAAGAAGTGCTAGCCTAGTCAATCTATTCAACTAAAGAAGTGCTAGCCTAGTCAATCTATTCAACTAAAGAAGTGCCAGCCTAGTCAATCTACTCAACTAAAGAAGTGCTAGCCTAGTCAATCTACTCAACTAAAGAAGTGCCAGCCTAGTCAATCTACTCAACTAAAGAAGTGCTAGCCTAGTCAATCTATTCAACTAAAGAAGTGCCAGCCTAGTCAATCTACTCAACTAAAGAAGTGCCAGCCTAGTCAATCTATTCAACTAAAGAAGTGCCAGCCTAGTCAATCTACTCAACTAAAGAAGTGCTAGCCTAGTCAATCTATTCAACTAAAGAAGTGCCAGCCTAGTCAATCTACTCAACTAAAGAAGTGCTAGCCTAGTCAATCTATTCAACTAAAGAAGTGCCAGCCTAGTCAATCTACTCAACTAAAGAAGTGCCAGCCTAGTCAATCTATTCAACTAAAGAAGTGCCAGCCTAGTCAATCTACTCAACTAAAGAAGTGCTAGCCTAGTCAATCTACTCAACTAAAGAAGTGCCAGCCTAGTCAATCTACTCAACTAAAGAAGTGCCAGCCTAGTCAATCTACTCAACTAAAGAAGTGCCAGCCTAGTCAATCTACTCAACTAAAGAAGTGCCAGCCTAGTCAATCTATTCAACTAAAGAAGTGCTAGCCTAGTCAATCTATTCAACTAAAGAAGTGCTAGCCTAGTCAATCTACTCAACTAAAGAAGTGCTAACCTAGTCAATCTACTCAACTAAAGAAGTGCCAGCCTAGTCAATCAACTCAACTAAAGAAGTGCCAGCCTAGTCAATCTACTCAACTAAAGAAGTGCCAGCCTAGTCAATCTATTCAACTAAAGAAGTGCTAGCCTAGTCAATCTATTCAACTAAAGAAGTGCTAGCCTAGTCAATCTACTCAACTAAAGAAGTGCCAGCCTAGTCAATCTATTCAACTAAAGAAGTGCCAGCCTAGTCAATCTACTCAATTAAAGAAGTGCCAGCCTAGTCAATTTACTCAACTAAAGAAGTGCCAGCCTAGTCAATCTACTCAACTAAAGAAGTGCTAGCCTAGTCAATCTATTCAACTAAAGAAGTGCTAGCCTAGTCAATCTATTCAACTAAAGAAGTGCTAGCCTAGTCAATCTATTCAACTAAAGAAGTGCTAGCCTAGTCAATCTATTCAACTAAAGAAGTGCTAGCCTAGTCAATCTATTCAACTAAAGAAGTGCTAGCCTAGTCAATCTATTCAACTAAAGAAGTGCTAGCCTAGTCAATCTATTCAACTAAAGAAGTGCTAGCCTAGTCAATCTATTCAACTAAAGAAGTGCTAGCCTAGTCAATCTATTCAACTAAAGAAGTGCTAGCCTAGTCAATCTATTCAACTAAAGAAGTGCCAGCCTAGTCAATCTATTCAACTAAAGAAGTGCCAGCCTAGTCAATCTACTCAACTAAAGAAGTGCCAGCCTAGTCAATCTACTCAACTAAAGAAGTGCTAGCCTAGTCAATCTACTCAACTAAAGAAGTGCTAGCCTAGTCAATCTATTCAACTAAAGAAGTGCCAGCCTAGTCAATCTATTCAACTAAAGAAGTGCCAGCCTAGTCAATCTATTCAACTAAAGAAGTGCCAGCCTAGTCAATCTATTGGAGAAGACGACGGTCAAAATGTATATTGTACATTTTAAATACGATCACATATAACATTCATTATAACAAATGTTTATATAGTTCGTTGTTTTTTTTTTACTTTTGTATCTTCAAAAACACAGGCCAACGCCAGTACCGCCAGCAATACACAAACAAGTATGCCTATTCTTTCACAAACATACAAACAAACACATACGCCTGGCACATATAATCAGAAATTGCTTGCCATAGTAACTCTGATCCTAGATTTAAAACGTGGACTCTCGGAAGATTTGAACACATTTTTGAAGTTAAAACTCAGATAAATGTTTTTAAACAAATTGGCATGACTCGTTCAATTTGATCCTCAGAATCCAAGCCCCAATAGAAGTGATGCCTTGTTTCCTATATCCTTAACTAAATCAAAGCATTTACATGTGCCTTCGATTGTATTTTAAAAAATAAAAACTCTTTTTTTTAAAGTGAAATATTTGAAAAAAAAAATTCAATCATTTCTTGCGAGGAACAATGTTTGAAGAACAATGCGTTATTTGTTGAGCTAATGGACGAGTCGCGTCTGCTCTGGCATCGAATCTATTAGAGTTACTGGTCCTGAATTACCGCTAGATGGCGCACAGCAGAAACGGTGCCTTTTTTTTTTTTTTTCAAATATATTTAATCAATCAACTGTTTAAGTGCCTAGATTGATATTTGAAATCTACCCATCTTTCTAGTACACGGACAATCTAATGTTATAAAATGGTCCAAATTAGGGACTCATTTTTTTTAGCGTAGGTATGTTTAAAAGTGAAGGAATAAGAAAAGATGATCAATGCACTGGCCAACAGACGACTACTTCGAGAAAGATTTGATCCCAAGACGTATTTCTAATCATAAAGAATTAAAGCAGAGTCAATGATTTGAAAAAGGTCATGTTCTTATGTAAGTCTGAGCTATAGTAACGTACCGGTGTGTCTGTATCTGACGTAGGTTTCTTTTTGGGAAGACCGAATCCGATGACATGAAAATTTTTTTTAAAAGGCCTAATATATTTTAACTTTTATCATTTAAGATCATCGATATTTTTAAAATGCTTTTTGTTTCAGCTTCACAAAGTAGAATTACTCCGCGGATTCAGTAAGCTGTTACTATTAATAAACTCTCGCCACCGTATTTAGAACTACGCTTTCTGAAGTCGTCTGCACGTGACCTAGACAAAAGAAGGGGGGGGGGGGGAGATGGTGCTGTGTTTGATTTCCACTAGTTGTGGCGCCATTAAGGAGTGGGGTATAATGGGGGTACCAGGGCGACGTGAAATAAAGGTCAGGTACATGCTCCCATCTGTTGTATGTATCAATATTTATATTCATTTATATTTATATTAACATCACACATCCCCAGTCTAGATCTAAATCTAGACGCTTTTACTAGTATACGAATTTAACAACCTGAAAAAAAAAAAAAAAAAAGAGAGAGATCACTTAGCTAGACAAAAATCCACATGGTAGTAAACAGCCATCATTTCCCTTAAAAGATTTGAACTACAATGTAGATTTTAGCAGTAGAAAAGATGTGAAGACGTCTGCTGTATTTTTGATTTACACAAAATTCATGTGCAGGTGCATAACTATTGGCAATATGTGTATTGTGTTGTATTAAGCTGTTGTTGTTTTTTTACAAAGCTCATATCAACTCACGCTGTCTTTCTGTCTGTCTGTCTGGTAAAAAGTTTGTACACGTTATTTCTCCCACATCCAATCTCGAGTAAAGCTGAATTATTTTTTTTTAGCTGACAAAACAAGAATCGATGAAACAAGATTACAAAGAGAGTTTGTGTTACACAAACTCAGAGGCGGCCCCCGTCGAAGTCGGATCCCTGTCGGATCTGCATATTTGCAAATAATATTCAAGAGGTGATTTAATTTTGATGGTCAAAAGTAATAATGTTTCAAAGATTCATTAGCCGTAAATTTAAATTTAAATTAAATTAAAAAAGTAGATTAGTTTTAGTATATTAAAACATTGCAATATTGATCAAAACGTTTGGAAATGAAAATCTACACTTTTTTTTACACTTTAAGTTTAGAAATTGAAATTCTACATCTTAATCTAGTCTATTTTAGTCTTAACTAGATCTAGAAATTGTAGATCAAGACTCTAAAATAATTTTAATTAGAATATAAATCCAGATCTAGATATACTGTAATAAAAATCTAGATCTAGTTTAAAAAATCTAGATTAGATCTAAATCAAGATATCATTCCTTTTTTAAACGCGAGTCACATAACGAGGCTTAATAAACATTACTATACCGAGTTCTTTTTTCATTTCATTTAAAGAATTCATTCCATATGACGTCAAAGGAAAAAAAAACACTACGTCACACGGCCTAGCTAGACTAAAAATCGTCTTCATCATTACGAGCCATTTATCGAGTGTTCATAGACTTTGGTGCACCGAGTGCGTTCTTTTAGCATTTCATTTAAAGAATTCATTCCATATGACGTCAAAGGAAAAAAAAACACTACGTCACACGGCTCAGTTAGACTAAAATATGTTTTCATCAATAAGAGCCATTTATCGAGGGTTCATAGACATTGGTGCACCGAGTGCGTTCTTTTAGCATTACATTTAAAGAGTCATTCATATGACGTCAAAGAAAAAAAATTCCATTACCTCACAATAGGCTAGTACCGGTACCATAAAAAAATGTCTTTATTTACACGAGATATTTAACGAGGGTTCATAGACATTGGTGCACTGAGTTCTAATAGAATTTATTTAAAGAGGATCAAAGCCGCATTGTTTTTGCGTTTTGTCTGTCAGTCGGTCTGTCCGTCATCTTGTTATAAAAAAAACAACAACTAAAAGTTATAAAAAAAATGATTAACCTTTATTTTACGTTTCAAAACATCGCAATAATTTTTAGGTATGAACACAATTGAAAAGTTTATATAATAGATTGTTCCGGATGTTTGTATAAATAATAAAAGGAAAAGAGAATTTCAGATAAATGTAATACCGTTAATTAAATTTTTGGATGGTCTCGTATAAAAATTAGATGTACTACAGCCATGTGGAGAGATTTTCATACCTTACTTTGGTGTTTGGATTCTGTTTTCCTTAAAAATCGGAACATAATATTAACGATAATTAGATTTTTTAATGTTTTAGGTAGAAAGTTAAATATACTGTAAGAGAGTAGTGAGTTAAAATATTTTTCATAAAAATCCGTAAAAACATTATTTCGTAAATGAGAAGATTATTTGTTTATTAATTAGAAGAGGGAGTTCAAACAATTATTTGGCGTTAGTAGATTTTTTAAAAAATTTGGAACTTTCTGGCGACGATTTGTAAGAAACAAAATCCGGAACATTCTTTATCGATTACAAAACTTCTATGTTATGTTTCAGCAAGAAAATGAAATGTCTAAAAAGTAATGTTCAGTAATCAATTCTAGTAAATTACTTTTTTTTTAAAGCCCTGAACAACCTATTGTCGTTATTTTTAAAATTTGTTTAAAGATGAAAATACGGAACAATTTGATATTGATAACCAAATTATAGTGACACATTGTCAAATAATATAAGTGTAATATTAGTAAATTATGCGATTTCAAACAATCATTAGGCATAATTTATGCTTTATAAAACAATATCCGGAACATTTTTACACTTAATGAAATATAAGTCAGTATAGAGATTTTGATTTAGCATTAATATGCTGTTTACATAAAAAACGGAACAACATATTATTGATAATGTGTTTTTGCAACGTTTAAGCATGGAAATTGAATGTAATATAAATTAGAAGAGCAAACAAACATTTGTTGGGGTTGATTAGTTTTGCACAAAAAAAATCCGGAACAATCAATTTTCAGATAATTAAAACTATTGAGATGTTACGGGAGGAAAATTAAAGGGTAAATCAGATTTTCAATTGCTTTTAGAGTTCTAGTTTTTTTAATCTAATCGTGACGGACAGACCGACCAACAGACGAAACGCACAAAAATAATCTTCTTTTATTCGGATGGGGGCACTAAACAAAAAATAAATAAAATCTGATTTTTTAAAAAAGTTTAAGGAATTGGTTTTGCACCTGATCATGTTGCGACGTTACGCTACTGCACGAAAATCGCTGCATAAGAAGTCCATTTAAAAAAATGTGCGTGATATTTACATACAAAGTGCATTATTAGCCTTTATAAACAAACAGAAATGTTTTCTTTTTAATTTTAGCAGCTAGTTGACCAGAAAAAACATCTTTAACTATTATTTATATTTGTTGTAAACATTTCCTGTACATTTTAAAAATATATTTGACTTAGTGATACTGAAAATACACGGAATTGTCAACCTTTGTTAGCATATTGTAACATTGCCTCCTTTACATTTACGTAATTGTTTTAGAAATGGTGTATTTTTATGAAAAAATCGCTTGCATAATTAATTTTATAAATTAAACGGTTTGCTTTTAGAAACAAAAGTTGCACCTAAACTTTTCAAGCCGCATTTAATGATGAAATAATATTTTTCATATCACTTCTAGTTTTCGAGATCTGAGTGTGACAGACGGACAGACGGACATTTTGCACAAACCTAATAGCGGCTTTTTCCCCTTACGGGGGCCGCTAAAAAAACAATGAGTTAATTGGCTATTGTTAGTTAATTATATTCTTTGATATCTCGAACAATGGAAAGAAATTGTATTTGAATGATAAAATGGCATAAGTTGAATTAGTCCCCTTTATATTTTGTAGAGAGAAAAGTTTGAAACATTCTATTTTAATAAGCGCTTCCCTAGTATAGTTGTTAACACATAGATATTAGGAGACTGTGGAGACCTTAGTCCCAGAGTTTGAACTCAGGTCGTTCAGGTTTTTTTTTATCAAGCTTTTATCAAGCGATCACCAAGATACCCCCTTTTTTCTCTCCCCCCCCCCCCCATCCGTTCCAACTGGTCCAGACCAGCGACAGGATCATAGCGTATTGAGAAAGTTAAAAGCGTGAACTTGCACTAAACAAAAAAACAATTGGTTAAACTATTTGTAATCGAACTGATTTATTCTTGTTAGTCTAGATCTAAAACAAATTTAACGACATGATTGATCCAAACCAATTGATATAACTACTTGATACTTGATTCTACTCAACTATGTCGACAGAACGGTAGAAATGTCCCTCTCAACTGTCGAACATCGTTTTGTTGAGTTGTGTTTGAAACAAACAAAAAGAACAACCATTGTAGACCAGCAACTTACTTTTAACAAATAGGATTCTATACGATAATGCCCATTTCAGACATACCTGCACTATAAGCACCCAGAATGTCACTCGCATTGAAGCATTGGCCAGCGCCGCCTCCCACTACGTCAAGTTGACCTGCGCTTTTTTTTTTTTTACTTGAATGACTAGTGTTGTCTAGATGCAAGAAGACTATAGTGTTGTCTAGATGCAAGAAGACTTTATTTCTGCAGTTCAGAACGCAAGAAAACGCTTGACGCTCTTGGGGGAGCTTACAGCTCGAACGTACATTCTTTTACCTAGTAAGATCGAAGGGGGAAAAAAAATCGGGTGTTCAACGTCCTTCACCTTTCATTTCATCACTTAACCTAATTAGAGCTCTCCATGGCCAGACTTTGTTCTGGCATTCAATGCAAACCATTAGGCAGTCACTTGCAGACGTAACCAATCAAATCAATATATTGTTTCTGACTCTCCAGCTCTGTGTACTAGCACTATGCTGGTCACTGATCATAATTGTATTCAAGTAAATATTGATATTGACTTTACTGACCTATTGACTGATTTTTACATAGGCGGCGTTAAGGGGGCGGCGATCAGGTGCGACCACCCAAAAGCCCCACCCATAACGGCCAAGCACTAAATTACATAGATATAAATATTAAATTATTTTTTAAGTTCCTCTTTCAGACCATGCGATCTATAGGGAAGATGATGTAATGATCTTGTGTTTCGGTACCCCACCGTTAACGAGGGTGTTAAGTGGCCAGCACAACGACCAACCGCCTTCACTTTTCCCCAACTAATATCAGGTACCCATTAGAGTTGGGTGGATTCGGATGCCCCCCCCCCCCCCTTAAAGGTCTCGATATTATAAATCCCAGTCTTCACCCCCGGTTCGGTAAACCAAACGTTTTACAATTCAGCCACCGCGCCTTCTAGATCCAAATATATTATTATATTTTCTTGGTCCAACTTTCCATAAATGTTATCGCCGGCTCCAAACTAGTTCTGTTTTTCCGAAGAATGATGATCTCAGTGTGTTGGAAAGTAAAATCAAGGGGACGCGGCTGGTAAAACCTTTTCAAAAGTCTTTAGGATGGATGGGAGGGGGAAAAAATAGAAAACAAAAGTGGGAAGATTGAAAGGAGAAAAGACAGATATAGCTCAAATACATTTTAAGATAACCGAACTATAGGTCTTCTCTCTGCAGTGCTGCTTTGACTTGCTGCCCCATTAACTAGTGCACTTGGTACCATTCAACTCTTGCTCGTTGTTCAAGTTACAAATACAATAATAGCGCCAGAGTTTGTTAACCGACGAGCTCCAATAAATGGCAAGATCAGATCGATGAGATCAATCAAAGGCATTAAGAGTACATTCACCACTGACGTCATTTGCTAACTAGGAGTAGAGGATTGACACTCACCGAACTGTCTAGTCCAAGGGTCAGCAGCATAAGAAAAAATATAATGGCCCAGAAGGTAGCACCTGGTAGCGTGGAGATGGCCTCTGGGTAGACGATGAACACAAGACCTGGACCTGGTGGTAATCAGAGAGAGAGAGTGATCAGTGCGACTGTCAGATGTAGCTTTATTTTAGATTCTCTTTTTTATTTGGTGTCTAGTTGTATATTACATATTTATACTAGCCGAATATTAACCGCGGCCTGCGGGCCTTAGTTTGTTTATTGCTAATGTAGTGGATTGGATTTAGATCTATGTCAAACTTAGCTAATGTTCCTTTCATGTTTTTCTCTTTCGCCACGAAAATAAAAGTGGTTTTGCGAAAATGGGTTTACCCGTTACATTGACATCAAATATAAAACACTATCGATACGGGTTTATCCGATTTTTAAAAGGTTTCTTTGATAGAGATTAATGTAGCTATAAAAATGAAAGAAGCCAGCGATGAATGGGATATAAAGCACGTCAGGATGTCTAAATTTGCAGATATAATGTACGAATTTATGTAAAACTGCTTTTTGAAACACACATTTAAAGATTAATTGTATTAAATAGTGAAATTTACTAGACCATATGAAGTGTATTAATGTGTTAAAGTAAAAAATATTATCTTTGCAAAGTGTAGTTCTTAAAATTAGATCTAGATCTAGATCCTTTCGATCTTGTCTCATGTAAAAATGGCTATATGACTTAGATCCATAAAATAGTAATACTTCCTTAGAGTTGGGCAACTTTTTTTTGAGGGCATTAAGCTTGTTTTAGGGCTACTTTACATACTCCAGTCAGTACCCATGGAACATTTATGCCAAGTTTTATCAAGATTGGTCAAACGGTTTTGATTTCTATGTCGGACATACACACACATAACATACATACATACATACATACTACTTACTTTCTGCTTTATAGTATAAGATTATATATTTTATTGGGTCAATCCTTTTTTTTTGTCTACTGTGTCTCGAGACCCAGAATATCATGTGGACGATTTCTTCATTGGCTTTGCCCTCTCTTGTCCAAACGTGTCTAAGTTTTGAAGGTGTGGACAATGGACTTACCTTCAGTGGCTACTTCATCTATTGGTTGACCAGTGTTGTGCGACATGTAGCCTAGTATCATAAAAATGATGAACCCAGAGAAGAAACTGGTGGAACAGTTGATGATACTGGTCAGCAAGGCGTCTCTGTGTGGACAACAAGATATAGACTGGTGGGTTTTCGTTTATAGAATGTTTGATTTGGCAATTTAAAACATAATTTGATATTTCTACATTATGATAAACCGACATTAACTTATTCAATGTGAATGTATAGGCCTTTTATAGAGAACGAAAGACGCCATAAAAACTACAAAAACAGAAATTAAATCATCATCATCATCAAACTCCATTTGAGGGCTTCGGAGGCTCAAATCCTCTCTTGCAAAATCGTAGTGCATACATGTCACCATACAAGTCGAGAATTTTTGGTTTCCCAGACCTGTCGAGACGGAGACCAGCAAGTCTGGGGCAGTTAAAAAGAATATTAGACACAGTGTTAGCGCTACTTTGAATTCCTGTACATTGCATTTTGCACTTGCACATACAGGACAGTTCCCTTACAAACTAGAAGGGTACAACTGTTTTGTTGGGGGTTTTTTTTGTTATAATGATCACCTTTGTCACAACTATTACCCCAAATTGGATGTAAATATCACAAATGCACACATAAAATCTAGAAAAAACAATTCTTTACAAAATGTGCTGTTCTAAAAAAGTATCTGTTGTTAAAACTCAAGAAATGTAATGGAAAATGGCCTACAAATTTGGTTTGATGGTTTGATAGGAAAAGATTGTACTCAGATTCTATAAAACAAATCCATTCCAGGCATTCATCAACAACCGTCTACGAAGTTCCTTATGATCCGCTGGTCAGACAAAATTTTGAATCAGAGACGCTGGGGATGGATAGGTCACAACCTTCGCAAGCCTGCATCCAACATAACAAGGCAAGCCTTAGCTTGGAAACCCAAAGAAAAAAAAAAAGAATATGGGAAGGCCCACTAATACATGGACCCGGATTTGTAAGCAGATACCAAGCAGATGTACAAGACGTGGGGTCTCAGAACCAAGACGTCTGGAGGAAGCTGGTTGGTGGCTTGGGACCACAGGCCGAGATGATGATCAGAAACTATCCGTTTGATTTAATACTTTACAAAATATGAAGTTAAATTATGAACGAAACAACATTAAGACAATTCCATCAGTAATTAATTGCTCACCTATAGACGTTATTATGTATTGGGTTATAACTTGCAAATGCCAACAAGACACCGAAGCCCGGACCCAGAGAGAAAAATACTTGGTTGGCAGCATCTACCCACACCTGGTAGAAAACAATAAAAAGGTCATATATACATTAGAAAAGATAAAAATTTATGCCACATTTGTACAAAAATATCATCTACTAAGCTAGTTAAGTTGGGCCTCATGTATAATCTAAGTGTATAAAAAGTTCTTAAATAAGTATCATAAATATATAATCA
Organism: Biomphalaria glabrata; assembly: GCF_947242115.1. NCBI lineage: Eukaryota > Metazoa > Mollusca > Gastropoda > Planorbidae > Biomphalaria > Biomphalaria glabrata. The sequence continues at coordinate 6,157,875 of NC_074722.1, read as the reverse complement.
AGAGGACTCTTGTAGAGAATCTCAGGACATTGCTCTGTATTACAGCTGTTTCCTTTCCCCTAGATTTATCTGGATTGCGTACTCGTAGAAACAGTGTTTCCCAAACTTTTGACCTATGCGTACCCCTTCTAGAATTTTCGAAACGCTTAGTACCCCTCGCCTCCCCCCCCCCCCCCCCAAAAAAAAAAGAATTTATTTGAATAAGAATCAAATTTTGTTTGTAGGCCTACATACTCTAAATAATGATTACTTTATCACAATTAAGATTTCAATGGGTGATTTTATTAGTCACATGCTTCAAAGAAACATAAATACATTCTAAGAAATTGAAAACATAGTTTTCACAAAGAGAAAGTGGGCGTGTCGACGGAAGTTGTAACATCCATATCCAGTTCCTGAACTTTGTAGAACTTCGTCTTCAAATGTAAGAATAGCGCTGACTTTAACTTTGTAAAAACTTAAAATAAATAATAAAAAGGATTTTTTAAACTTATGATATTTTATACTCTTTTATAACCTAAATGGATATTTTAAAAAGAATCAGCATAGTTAGCTAAGTGAAACGCGTAACCCCTTCAAACTCTTTCCGTACCCCTGGGGGTTACGCGTACCCCACTTTGGGAAACTCTGTCGTAGAAGAAGAACTAGATTTGGCTCGATGGTGCCGTTTAATTAAAAACCTCCAGATTCTGATAAATGCGAAGTCAATGTCTATTTTTAGCTGCTTTTGACGTCTATGATTATTTGTTAGCTCTACAAGTTTTCGGTGTGTTCTTTGTGGGAAAATAGTCTACAGACTTCCGTTGTTACTAGCAACGATTGATACATTTCATCACGTGACACTGACGTATTAAGTCTACCATCTTATTTTATTTAGGCCTATGTAAATATTGTAGAATTATTTTCTGAAATGTAACATCGTATCACGAACCAGCTTTGATATCTAAAAGCAAAGTACTGTTCTGATTCACTTCACCTAGCCCTTAGTCTGTTGAACTGTTGGGGCACCACACAAGATCTGTCAACCGTCTTTCTCCATTCCTCTCTGTCCTTTGCCTTGGTTAGAGTTTCATTCAATGACAGGCCCGTTCATTCTCTGATATTGTTTTCCCATCGCTTCCTCTGTCTTCCTCTTCTTCTTCTACCTGGTACTGTCTCCTGAAGGAAGTCCCTGAGGGACTTGTGATGTGGCCATAGTTTACGTGTTTCGACCGAGGTTAGGAGGTCATCGTGTATTAATTGTTGTATCAATCCTGTTGCTAATCTCTTCATTCGTGATGCAGTCTTTGTAAGTGACGCCCAGTATCTTTATGTAGCATCTTAGCTCCATTGCTGTGATCTAGGAGCCTCTTCTCGAGATCTGCAGTCAGTGTCCAGGATTGGCATGCCATATAGGAATGTGGCCATGACCAGGGAGCGCAGAAGTCTGATTTTAATGTCGTGGGCTATGCCTTTGTCTGTCCATATTGTTTTGAGCTTTGCAAGTGGTGCCGTGGACTGTGCAATTCTGGCCAGTTAATTAGAGTTAACTCTTTCTCTCCTAACCGACGATACAAACGTTGATTCCATCAGAATGTGCTAAATAATTACGGAGAGAAAGAGTTAATTCGCTTTTCAAAAATATATGTTTAAAACGTCCAAACTTACCTCTGACGTGGCCAACCTGGTAAAGTTGGGGGTCAAGTAATACTGCACCCCTTTTTCGGCGCCCGGGAGCGTGGCGCCCCTGACCATGAGAATAAAGAGGACAACATATGGGAAGAGGGCGGTGAACCACACAACCTGGTGAGAGAATAATGAATCAGTTCTTTCTTTATCTATCTATCTATCTATCTATCTATCTATCTATCTCTCTATCTGTCTATCTGTCTATCTGTCTACCTATCTATCTATCTATCTATCTATCTATCTATCTATCTATCTGTCTGTCTGTCTGTCTGTCTGTCTGTCTGTCTGTCTGTCTATCTATCTATCTGTCTGTCTATCTATCTATCTATCTATCTGTCTGTCTGTCTATCTGTCGGTCTGTCTGTTCTTCGGTCTGTCTGTCTGTCTATCTATCTATCTGATTAACCTAGATCCCCTGTCACACATCTTGTTTAACTGCATCACAGTAAGTGTCGCAATCATTGTGGTTGAACTAGACGTAACGTTAGCACCCGGAACACGAGAACATGGTGGGACCTACCTTCCCAGAGACCAAAATGCCCTTCCACATACTGAAGTAGCAAATGATGTAGACTCCAGCCAGGCACAGCACCAACTGCCACTGCAGCTGTCCAAGGTCAAGAAAACCTTTGCTGTTGTGTAATGCCAGCATGCCCCGCCTAAGAGACAGACACGGGAGACATGGGTTAGTGTCATGCATGTCACTGACATAAGGGACTTACACAATGTGGGCAGGACATAAGTGTCTGTGTGCGTTAATCTCCTTCACCACCTTCACCTAGTCTGTTGAACTGTTGGGGCACTTTACATGATCTATCAACAGTCTTTCTCCATTCTTTTGCCATGGATCGAATCTCTTTCAATGACAGGGCCGTCCACTTTTTTATGGTTTCTCTATCTGCCTCTTATTCTTTTTTATGGAACTGTTCCCCGAACGAAGGTCTTTGTAAGCCCTAAAAACCTTGTGATATGGCCATAAAGATTTTGTTCGCGTTGTTTGACAGTGGTGGTCAGGGTTGTTTGACAGTGGTTGTCAGGGTTGTTTGACAGTGGTTGTCAGGGTTGTTTGACAGTGGTTGTCAGGGTTGTTTGACAGTGGTTGTCAGGGTTGTTTGACAGTGGTTGTCAGGTCATCGTGGTGCCCTATCTCCGTTGTGATCGTGTTCCTAATCTCTTTGTTTCCGATGCGGCCTTTGTTTGTAAAATGTTTTACATGTTTCGGATGTTCCTTCAGAGTTGAAGATAGTTTACTTCCTTGTCCAAACCTCCCGCGACGACGGGGGATGGGAGCGGGCAGGGTTTGAACCCGGGACCATCGGTAAATCCAAACGATAGTCCAGCGTGCAAACCGCACGACCAGTCAGCCATCCAGGCTTTGTATGTGATATCTAGGATCTTTCTATAGCATCTCACGTGAAGGAACTAATTCTAGTGTAACGATTTGTAGGAGAAATGTGTTTTTTTTTAATAGACAGGGCTTAGTGGTTTAGTTCCTACTGGACTGGACAGTGGTGACGTTGACCAGTCGTACATTGTACATTTACTTACAGCGATGGAATACAAGTTTAAGAGAAAGAAAGTAAGACAAGCAGCAGTGAATTCTCTGGTCGCAGTGTTTCTACAGACACAAGTTCAGAGGATCGACTTTGTCTGTGTAATCCATTTCCAACCAGACATTCATATGATTCATTATAAATCTAAAAAGTTGAACAAGTTCTATCAAGTTTTGTCCGCCTGTGAAAATACTTACTCAAAATATTCCTGAGCTGACGACCGTATCTGAACTTTTGTTTCATTCTGCTTCAGGACTTCCGGAATCATGTCCAGGAAGGTGACGTTGACTGACGTCATGTTGCTTTTAGCGACGTACGGCAGTACGTTGTACGTCATGACTGGAGACGGAGGTAGCGGAGAGGTTGTACTATTGGTTGATAAGGAGTCACTCCCCCTGTCTCTGTTAGAGTATAGGAAATCATTTATAAGCAGATACATGTATTGCTCCTGATACAAACAAATATTCCTGTCATTTCATTCAAAAAGAAAAGTTACTGTATCTTATTTCTTAAACACCGTAAGTTTTGAAAGCCTTTTACGAGTATTGCAGCATCTATGCAAATGTGTCCAATTATTAGAACGATATCTGTGCAATCTAAAATGTTAAAAGCTCTTTAATTTAAAAAAAAAAAAGATGAATATATATTCCCCAAATTTCCCTATGGATACTTCACTTCCGGTTGTGCATCAATTTAGTTCTAGAATGAACTTTAAAGGTCCTTTCCTTACTTGGACCAAACTTTTGAAGCTCGCTCCGCATTGTTATCAGAGGGGTCTCACTAAGACTAGGACTTCTTTATTGATCCTACTAGCAGGGCCGGCCTTAGGCATAGGCAAACCAGGCAGCCGCTTAGTGCCTCCGATTGGTTGGGGCCTCGCATGGGACTCGAAGAAATTTTTTAGAGAAAAAATTAATTGCGAAACATAATTCAAATCTCAAACAAAGCAGATCTCGAGGGTTTTATCTACTAGCCTAGCTCTAAGTCTCTGCTATAATTCAAGGTTTATTCACAAAATGTTTAGATCTACTTGTTAGACTGCAGATGTTAGAAGACCATTGTTTCTACGTTTTGGTGACATGTCAAAACGTGATTTCTAGCCTGGTGATCATGACTCGTCCATGAAGCCCATTCGTGCTATCGGGGATGTACGAAATGAATTTATTTGTGGATTTACTTATAGATACAGGACTGCGTTTTTTTTTTATTTCATTTGGGGCCGCCCTATTCACTTCGACTAGGACCTCCCATTTCCTAAGGCCGGCCCTGCTACTAGAAAATTGGTTATGATTGCATTACATGGATTCATTAGGTGACTACAACACATACCTCTATTGTTTAAGAGCTAAACATCAATTGCTTAAGAGCTAAACATAAATTTTTAAAGAGCTAAACATCAATTGTTTAAGAGTTATACATCAATAGCTTAAGAGCTCAACATCAATTGTTTAAGAGCTATACATCAATAGCTTAAGAGCTCAACATCAATTGTTTAAGAGCTATACATCAATTGTTTAAGAGCTAGATCTCAATATTATTTAGTTTATTTTCACTCTTTAGCTGTAATGCTTATGTTTGTGCTTGTTCCCACTGTTACATTTAACTCACATGTTACTATTATTGTTACTTTATAACCCCATCACTGTACCTTGCAGAGGCGTTCCACCGCTGTTTCCCATCAAAACATCCTCCTGTGTTCCAGTCATTGTTGCAGGACATCCAGGGGAGGTCCGTGGTGAAAGAGGCGAAGAAGAAATGGAGGCACCAGGCGATGATGACGTTATAGAAGAAATCAGTGTAGAAGGCGATGAGGACCACTGCCCAGCCAGTACCTGCAGATTTACAGGAGGCGAAGGTACTCAATAAAAACCGGTTTGTTTTTTTTACACTCTTGTTCTCGAAACAAACTGGAAGCCATTGCTAGAGCTAAAAATAGTTCACCAAATTCCAAAGGAACCAAAAAATAAACATAGTTTTCAAGAGGCGCAGAATCTGGACAATTCTAAATCTAGTAGGCCTATTGATCTATTTTTAGATCTTACATTCACGAGTATAAAAATAGGGGGAAAGATAATTTAAGAGATTCAAATTTATTATTTCAATGCTCTACATTTTTACTCGCTTGAGTCGCTTATGTTCTCTTCTCAAGTTTTGAGTCAAAAATTCGCTTTTCCTCTGCAATTTCCAAATCTAGTCTTAAATTGAAGACTCAAAATGACGTTGTCAATCTGAATGTAACTGACTGAGAAAAAAGTATTGAGGAAAAGTTATTTATAAAACTACAAAGAGTTTAAACTAAAACAATTAGCATTCATAAACCCAGAAGACCTGAAACATGAGAAGTGGAAATAAATTAGCCTAACCCTAAATTATCTATCATGTATTTTACCCCAGATGTGTGTATTTTTTTTTTTGGCTCTGAACTTAGCATAGCTTACGTATTCGATTTTACCGGGACATAGCTGCATAAATAAATGTAGGCTTACAAATATTCTAAAAATGAACCCTTTTAAAATGTGTCATCTGTCTATGAAAATTAACAGTTACAAAATCATATTTAAAATGAAACAATAATGAAATTTCTGAAGTCTACAACTAGATCCATATTTATATGGTTCACACAGACTGAGTCAATCCGTTACTTTAAATAGTTGATACTTGAGTTTTAATTTTGTACTCTTGAGGAGTGTTATAGTACCTACTACCTAGACCCTTCATTTTTTTTTGGGACTATTGTACCCCTAAAGAGGTTATCTCTGGAGACAGTAGAGCGACAATAAACACCCCTTCCTTATCAGGTATGATTTCGTGTACTGTAGTTGAAACTAAATACGAGTTTTATTTTAGATTTTAAAAAAATATTCTTTTTCATCTATTCCTCTGCTTTTAAAGTGTCAAATCGGTTCTAGTTTAGACTAAATCACATAGGCCTATCACAGAGACACAGACCAATACAAAAATGCTCTCTATCTTGATGTAGATCTAGATCTGCCAAGTAGAGTTAAGATCTTGAAAAGATAGGCCTACTTCTATTCTTCAATATATACAAATTAAAAGAATGCATATCTATTAACTATTTCTATTTAAAACTAAAAAGTAGAAGTAGGCCTAACCGAAACAAAAAATAAAGCGAACATTTTGTCGTTGCGAAATCTTTTTTTTTTTTTTTTTTTTAATTCGCTCTTCAAACATGAAGTTTAAACTTGGGCTAATTTGAATTGCTTGTCTTGAAGTCAGTAACAACAGATTTGATTGGCCAGTATTTCACCCACATCCTCCGTCTCACTCCCCCCCCCCTTTTTTTTTCACTAACATTTCAGCAGGGACATCCCTCCCCAGCTCCGTCTCTCGTCCAGTTTAGGCAAGAGGGAGGGGTGGCTCCGAGGAAGCATCCGGCCATATTGTGTTTCTATGTAGCAGGAAGGAGGCTCAAATTTGTATTGAGGCGAATAGAGGAGGGGGGGGGGAACAAATAGGAAGTCGCCGTAAGGATTTAATGGTCGGGTGGTAGAAGCGAAAAGACTGGTGTGTGCAGGGCAGAGTTTAAGTGATAGAATTACGTTATGTAGAATATAAACTCAAGCGAAATCTAGTAGAGATTGTTTCACTATATATACGAACAAGGCAGAGTTTTATAAAGATACATTTGAGGGGGTAACACTCAAAAACCGAACTAACACAGGCGAAAAGCCAATAGTCGACACTGATAAACGATGTCGAATAAGAAGTTAAATAAGTAACGAAGAGAACTGTCGAATGTCGTGTTATCAAAAATATCAACTTCCGAAACTCAAGCCGATCTAACTCTAGAGCTGCTCTAGCTTTGTTTTACAGACTGTAGCTTGAATTCTTATAGATTTAGGTTTTATTCCTGGATTCCAGACAAACAAATTGAGAGTCATTGTTAGAATATCAAAATGAAACGAATGCGATGTATGAAGCTTCGGCTGTTGTGAAATTAGTTTGTTGTAAATGAGTTCTATTCGAGACGTAGTTTCTACTTAAGAGTGAATTTCAAATATTCCTCACAACTATATGACGATTCAAACAGCACAAATGTTCTCTACTTATAGCACGCCCAGGGCGCTATGGTCCAATCTCATATGTGGACCAGTTGTGGGAGGAGGTGTCTTGGATTTTTTCCGTGCTGCAGTTGTGCGCTCAGTAAAGACAACTCTGCTAGAGTCGAGAGTCGAACCTCGAGGTAGCCAAGTCAAGCCCTTGCGTACTTAGCCTCTCGGCAACTCACCGTTTTGTTGTTCCCGTTGAGAATCCACACATGCTAACTCTTCAGTAACAGAAACATTTTCATCAATGCCGCTTTCAAATAATACCAATCGCGCAGCATCGTCCGTAGTAGTAATGGAGCAGAAGCAATCTATAAGATTGTAATGTCTATCTATTCATTCCATTCTAGATGTTATATTTTGTTTTAAGATAAGACTTTGGCAAGTTTTTGTGGGAAGCGTGGTCGAGAGGCTAAGTGGGTTTGAACTTGGCTTGGCTTGGCTACCTATGAAGGGGGCTTGAGGTTCGACACCCGACTCGGGCAGAGTTGTGTTTACAGAGTGCCTGAAGGCAGCATGGAAAAACATTCTTTCCCCCCCCCCCCCCAAACCGGTCCACAACTGAGATAGGACCAAAGCGCTACATAAAAGCTATAATTTAAGTTTTAAGTCAGTTGACGGTGTCCGAAATTTATAATATAGAAGTCGAATTTTGCAATATTATTTCCATTTTTTTAAACTCTGATTTTTAATTTTTACACTGCTTAAGTGTTATTTTAAATTATTATTGTAGAATATACTACGGGGCGGATCGAAACTCTGTTACTGCTCAGGAATTGGCCCAATTCAAACGGTGCTTAGAACTAGTTAGTTTAGAATCTGTGTGTCTGAGTATAAATGTGTATTTGACTTAATGTCTTTTTATCTTTGTATTTATGTGTCTGCCCCTGATGGGCATACGGTGGCAAGACCGCACTACAAACAGCGATGTTCTTGCGAACGTCGTTATGGTCAATATAGAGGGACTTATTATGGTCCGACCCTGGGCAGCGCACGCATCCCGTGAAGGGAATGAACTTATACCAAAGGCAATCCTTTTTTTGAGCTGAAAAGTGGTCGGAGTAAGATAGGCCCCACGGAAACGCTTTGAAGATCAGTTTAGGAACCAACTTCCACCTGACTGCAGGCGGCTTCAGAACGAGACAGCTGGAGATCGCTTACAAAGGCCGCGGGATACATAGAATCTTAATCGACCAACTGCAGGCAATGGTTATGCCTGCTCTGGATGTGGCAATATGTAGATCACAGCTTGCCCGGGTACGCTATTCTGCCTCAACGTGGCACTCGGGTGGAAACGATGACTTGAGGAAGTGGTTAGGCTAAATGAATAGCAAAACAAAACTCCTGTGGGAGTGTCCAAGGGAATGCGAGCGCTTTCCCATTGCACGGTGCGGAGTTCAAATAGAGCTTCCACGCTTCTTGGTGTTTGTGCCTTGCATCTTAGTGTCTTGTATGTGAGTGTCTTCTATTGTCTTCTATTCTAGTGTCTTGCATCTTAGTGTCTTAGTATTTAATACAATTTTTCTAAGCGCTCGCTTTGTGTGTTTAAACTCTCGGTTTCCTTATCACTGATAATCTGGCAGCGGATTTTATCGACAAAATTCAAATGGCGAAAGTGGTAGAACTCATTGATAGGTAAGGTTTTTAATAAAAAGCTGAAAAGGAGCTTAAAGGGCGCGGTTGTTGAGCGGTGAAGACTACAGTTTAGAACTTCTGGATGTTTGATGTATACATAAATCCATCCAACTCTACTGGATGCCTGATATTAATGGGGGAGATGTAAGGGCTATTGGTTGTTGTGCGGGCCACATTACACCCTCGTGGGCCACAGAGACATGCGTGTATGTATCCATTTGCAAGGTCTGACTTTAATTTTTATTTTGACAAAAGGATAACGAAACAGTGGTGGCCTAATTGCATGACAGAAAATGTTTGTACACATTTTTATCTCTCTTTTGAATAGTAAATGGGAGAGAACTCATTCTTTCTTATCCTTTTCATTTGGGCTATTTATGTCTCTGTGTAATCTAAAATTAATGGGCGTGGCAGCTTGACCGAATCTCTGTGTCAACAAGGGAGCTAATTGAAAAGCTATTGTCTTAGACCTTAACCTAGCCTTAGGAGATTGTCTCCCATGGGATGGGACGGAGCAGGACTTGTTGACCTTGGCAACGATCAACTGAGAGTGTAGGGTATGTCTTGAAACCCACTAGCACGGACTCTTGTATGCTATAGATGTAATTGATCTAGATGAGAGTAGTGTGGAAAATATAGTATTGTAACAGATCTATATCTTTGGTTGTTATCAGCACCAGTTTAGAAAGGAGATTTATAACAGATCTAGATTTATTGTAGGATGGAAAATAGTTTTGGAACAGTTCTATATCTATTGTAGTGAAGGCACATTCCTCATCCCATATGCTAGGACAAATTTGTACAAATACTCCTTCTTCCCTAGTGCTATTAGAGCATGTAATGGGTTGCCTGAGCTAGCCAGGAAAACCAGTGACTTGGCAGAATTTAAGTCATTGGTTAATATGCATGACTAAATGCATGACGCGTATGACGTAATCATCTTCTTTTTTGAAGTAACGTCTGTATTATATAAGATAAGAAAAGATTTTATTCTAACAGATATAGATCTATGACAGTGTTACAAACCCGGTGGTGACACAGATGGTCGTAGGCTGTGTGTGTTTTTTAGTCTACGTAAATCGCCCAGTCCAGCGCTAGACGAGCGGAAAAACCGTGACCAGTGACAGTACATGCCAGTTCGGCAATGACCTGTGTGTAAATATTACGCACGCAAGTCACGGCGATTGTAATCAACCATAGTGGTCAAGCGACGTTCCACCCGGTTCTGGAAGTCCAGTAAAGACTATATAAGAGCAAGTGTGTCAGAAAGACTTGACTTCACGTTACCTCGCAATGTGACTAGTTCGAGGCGAGAACTAGCATGGTGTGTGAAGTCAGTGCGGAGCAGAGACTAGGTTTTTGTAAAGACAGTGTTAATGTTGTTGCCAATTGTGATGTATTTGAAATTAAACTGACTGATACTTTGGAGCCCTGAGTTGTGAGGTTCTTTAAGTTCGTTGTGTAGTGTGGTGCAGTTTGAAGAGAGCCGGGATAGTAGGAGAGACGTAACAATAGTGTAGAGTAGTGGTGGCCAAATTCCATCCAGCCCCCCACAAAGTCAAAACGTCACTAGTCCCGTTCAATATACGTTTACTATGGTGCGTCTCTACCTAATTAAAATATAAACTAAGTGCCTAACAGATACCACACAAGATCCGTCAACCTTCTTTCTCCATTCTTCACTGTCATTTGTCTTTGATAAAATTTCATTCTGATGTTTTTTCTGAAAATATTGAAACCTGCCTTTTTACTTCCCTGGGTAAACCACTTCGGGGGCAGATTTTGAGTTTGTGTCTCCACACAAACTGTCTTTGTAACCTTGTTCTCTGATGGATTGGTACCATAATCTTTAACATTAGTCTGTTTATAAAATGGAACTCAGATTGTAGAATCTACCAAGAAAAGTGAACAGATCTTTTCTTTTTTGTGGAACATGATAATTAGCCAACATATTTGCTCAATAAAGAAAGTGAAGAAATTCAATGGCATTATAAAACAGATTTGGTGGCATTCTTGGTTTGAGACGTGAATTGTTAAACGACGTATAGAGACTGGGATTTATTAAACTAATTTTCGTTTGATAAGCTAGCTACAATGTAGCTCACATTTTAAGTAGAGAGATGAAGCCATTTTCCGACGCGTAAAAATTAATATTAAATATCCCAGGGAATCAATGTAAGTACTAGATCCACAGGTCTGTAATAAAATAGTTTAAGGTTAATTTTATTTGGTTTTGTACCTATTCAGTCAAGCGGCCCGCGACACGAGCGTCGGAAATTAAAATGACTCGCAGGAAAATTAGGTTGGGCATCACTGATGCAGAGCTATGTCCCTTAGGCAAAATATAACTTATTGGTAGGCTTCCAGCCAAAGTCGCAATTTGTTTCTTAAGATGGCAGCACAGAAACATCCTAAACATATGATACAGAAAGCTTGATAGTTTTGGTAATGAGAAAATGAAGGGATTAATTGTGAGCTTTTATCTGCTTTCTGTTTCCCAGATTTCAACAATGTATTTTGCTCGTTTGTCTTCATCCCCGTCAAGCTTTCGCTGGGAATGGTGACAAGAGCGAGATCGAGTCGGTGCAGGTCAGTGCCCGCATTTCTCGATCACTGAAACACAGTCAAAGCAATTTAGACCAACCTTAACTAACCTCAACTAATTGTAACTAACTTAAGCAATCATAGCCAACCAAAAACTGGGCGTGTATAAGATTGCGTGCGTTATGCGACTTTCCATAGTAGCAGAAAATATCAAAATGTCTCTTTTGTAATGTGCTTGCTGTGCAGAAAACAAAATCGTCATAGTGAGATTGAGGGCCAGATTCACGACAGTACAAGACGGTGCGATGAGTATTCCGCCCCAAACAGGGCCGCGGCTTCAAAGGCAGCTTCCATATTTCAAACATATAACATTTTTAACAAAGTATGCAATAGAAATATAAGAAAATAAGTGAAAAAAGATTAAATTTATAAGAACTTCTTTATCACAAATATCACATGCTTGTAGATTTATTAAGATTAGTGCTTATGTAGCTTGAAGAAGCCTAAACTAAACTGCGGCCCACGGCCTCCACTTATCGAAACCCGATGCTGGCTCTGTTGTAGTGGTATTACAATACTTAAATACAAAATATTTTTTTCAAAATCCTTTTTTAAAAACCAAAGCTTAACCAAGGGGATGGACTCTGCGCTTACAACTATATCACTCAAGAATGTAGAAGTTATTTCCCTAATTCGATGTCAAACAAAATAATAATTATCAATAATTAATTGACTAATTTATTAAAATTTTTATTGATTCATGTTTTGTTAGGTAAAATAAATAATAGTTTAAAGTTTCAACTTGATCCGGAAATGGGTATGGGAGAAATAATGTGTACAGTTATCTAAGGAGAGCAAACCCTACATATGTAGCCATATATGTGAATACTGAAGAATTACTTTTCCCTTGTTAGTATCAGTCAAAATAATTTATTACCAGTAATCAGTTGACTAATTGGTTACTTTTTTTTTATATTCGTATTTTGTTTATGCCAATGAATGTTCGTGCACAATTTCAACTTGATCTGACAAGGGGTGTAGGTGAAATAACGTGTGCAAACTTTTTTACCAGAGTGAGCTAATATAAGCTTTGTAATAACAATATGCCAGGCATGCATTTTTTGACAAATGGATTCTTTGAAATAAATAATATTATCTAATTATTAATTATTGACTTCTAGCTAAAGACTCGATTCCAACTTTTGTGTTCTGCACCTGACGTCTGGAGACAGGAACCACCACTCTCAGCAGAATCGATTATCACTCATCGTTCCCGCCTATCCCTTCACGAGCCACGGTTTCCGGTTTCTCAAAGTGCCTACAATCCACGGGGTGCACTGAGGCGGGAAGGCGACGGCGTAAAGCGTGAATAGATTTAATGAGGGGCCCCCTCCCTGGGTCCGAAATAAAAAAAAAAGCACCGGTGACGGAGTCTGAAAGGTTGCGTCACCCCCACATCAGAAGCGAGTGTTTTATAATGTGTCAAGGCGTCATTAAAAGAGGCTCATCCTACTTAACGAGCAGAGGGGGGGCTAGGCTGGGGAAGGGTCACACGTCCAAAAGGGAAGTAGCTCTGAATAGGACGATTTTGAAACCCTGCCTGAAGCACGAGTTGTCTGTAACTGACTTAAAGATGGAGGAGAGAAAAAGGAACGCATCCAAAAAAATTAGGTTGGAGGGGGTTAATGCCATTCACTGGAAAAACTCGGCGACGAGCTCTTCTGGGAAAGAGACTAAAAAATGGCAACAAAAGCAGCCAATGAAAACTTGACAAATAAACAAAATGCCTAATCAAATGTTCGTTAATGCACCGGAACCAGTTACAATTACAGAATTACACGTGGCTTCGACATTTCAATTCCAAGTGTCATCTTGTAAAAATATAATTGTATTTTATTAGGTTCTTCCTGGATGAGTAATAAAAAAATATTTGTTTTCTGGGAAGAAAGGAAAACGGAAACAATTTGCTGCTTAATATTCAACTTATATACACCTTTTGTATAACGTAATTTTATTTTTTGAAAAGTAATTGTAAGTAAGCATGCAAAGCCGCATATCACTCGCGCGTAAGTGGCGAAAACGATAAAAAAGTTTCATTTGTATTGGTTATTTGATATATACTAGAAAGATTTCAAAGGCTTACGCTGGTGCTATGTGGCTTGCACAACGATCAAATTTGCCGTTTTGTTTTGTTTTTCCTTTGCTTCAAAGATGCGACTACAGCTAGATCCGGTGGTTTTGTTTTTAGATTCGTGTCATGAATCTCAAATAGTGAACTGAAAATAACATTAGACGTCCGCCATCACTACCGGGACTTTACCAAAGTAGTATTGCTCATGTACAACATGTCCTCCATGCCAAGTGCAACATGTCCTCCATGCCAAGTGTAACATGTCCTCCATGCCAAGTGTAACATGTCCTCCATGCCAAGTGTAACAGTGCGTCCTGGTCCGATCTCTTAACACGTGGAAGACGGGAGGGAACTCTGTCAGAAGGTTTCCATGACAACGCAGTTCGTATTTAATTTCAAATGAAAAGCTGCTCTACTACATCAGTATTCGAACTTGAATCTATCAGTTAGGCACCAAGCGGTTTATGCCACTTACCCTTAAATAGTGGACATATGGCGGCCCAGCAAGTGATGGCCCCAGTCTTGTTAAACTGTCCTAGGGCCAACTCCATGTAGAATAAAGGAATCCCTCCCAACAGTAACATCAGTGTGTAAGGAATAAGAAACGCCCCTGGAATAATGAAAAGAAAAAAAAAATTATGTGCATCTTTCATTTAAATGAAAATATTTGGTGTGGTCATTGGACTGTCTTCGTCTTTCTTTTGACAAACATACAAACAATTCAGGTTTGTAAACTTCCTTCGTACATTACATCTCTCTGTCACTCTTTTGATCTCGTTTTCTTTCTTCTTTTCTCTCTTTTTCCCTCTCGCTTCGCCCCCTCTCTTTTTTTTGCTCTCTCCCTTTCGATAACTCTCTTTCTCTTTTGTTAACTCTCTCAATCTCTTTTTTAGTGCTTTCTTTCGTTCTTACTCTCTCTTTCTTTCCAGGCACAAATAGGACATTCGGTCTAGCTGCATGTCAACAGCCTGAGCTCAAAATGTATTTATTAGCGTTACCAGTCTGTGCATTATATTTAGACTTAAACCTCAGTATTTATTTCGTTATATGTTTCAACATTTTTAGGTAAAAACTATTTGAATACAATTTTTTTTAATTTTTATTTTTAAATGTAAAATTATTTATACTTTTAAAAGGCATTTACTATATTAGAAATACACCCAATACCCTCTGACACACACACACACATAAATGTAAATCCCTGACACACACATATAGAGTCTAAGTGTAATCCCTGACACACACACACATGTGTAATTCCTGACACGTACAGATATAATTGTAATTTCTGACATACACATATTCAGTCTATGTGTAATCCCCGACACACAGACATATAGAGTCTATGTGTAATCCCTGACATGCCCAAAATAAGCGTGTACTGCTCAGAAAAAAAAAATCAGCTGTCTATTTTTCCCGGTAGGGCATTGCAATTGCTTAATACCAGGGAATTAATTAATTTGTAATTTTTTTCGCCAAAAAAATCTAAATTTTAAAAAATCTTCTTAAATCTGTATTAAAATTAAAAATACAACTGTTCAATGTTTTGACATGTTCGATTGCAATTTAGATGAGCTGATTAATTATTTTCAATTGTTCGCTAACTTTGTTTAGAGTAGCATTGTATCCATACACAAATTTACCTCCGCCATTTTTATAGCACAAGTATGGGAATCTCCAGACGTTGGCCAGGTCCACAGAAAAACCGACAACCGAAAGTAGGAAGTCGATCTTCTTGGCCCATGTGTCTCTTTCCTCTCCGTAGGCATTGTCGTCTGCTGGGGCCTTCTTGGGCACGACATCTTTAAGAATGTAGGTGTTCTCTTCTGGAATATCACTGGCTGGCTTCTCTAATCAACGAAAATAAACGCACACACACATATATTAGTGTAACTCCTTGACTTAAAATTTGTGGAGACTATTACATCCCAAATGAACATATTAACTCTTTCTCTCCGTATTTATTTTTCCACGTTTTGACGAATTTCTTCATTTTGCTCATTACTATTTCACTCCCCTGTTATGATTGGGCTTCAATAGCTTGTTGTTTGTTATCAGAAAATGTTGTATTTTGATATAGAATTAAAGGGGAATGCATTCCCTTTTTATATAACACAAACTCAAGTTTATAAAATCAAACATTAATTTAATTTAATGAGGTCAAATCAACGATGGTATCGTCGTTTAGGAGAGAAAGAGTTAATTAACAAAGATATGACAACACAGTAACAATGAGCTTGTCCGATCCACATATTGTCAACGCACTTGCTTTAGTTTGTTTGTTTTACATATTTCCCGCATGATAAGGGGGGAGTAGCGGACATGGTTCGAACCCGGAACCATCAAGACCATCAAACGACAGTCTATAGAGCAGACAACACGACCTATCTGACCCTAAACGTGTTAATCAGCGTTTAAAAAGTCTATATAAAAAACAACAAACTCTAACCTATATAAAAACTATGAAAGTTATAAATAGATCAGTACCAGTAATCTTCAAGCTAAGTTTGATCTTTTTATGGTTATTATTCAAAGGTTTGGATGGAAGAGGGAAAAGCCGTAGGTCTGGAAATGGAAGTCTATAGCAATATGTTTGCAATTATTCTTTTACGCATTTATATCTTTAAAACAATTAAAATACAGAAAAATCCTTTACAAATAAAAAAAAAACATCTAAAGGAGAAGAGGTCGCCTTTAAAACTATATGTATCAATAATGCACAAGATATTTCCATTATTCCATATTACGCAAAATAATTAATTACCAGGTTATTTTTTTTAAATTGATTCACGTCTTGTCTATGCCATGGTATAATTTTGCGAAGTTTCAACTTGATCCGAGAATGGGTGTGGGAGGAAAAATGTGTACACACCTTTTACCTGATAGACAGAGTTGATATAAGCTTTGTAAAAAATCTGGCCAGTTTATTTCGAAATTGTGTGTTACAATTAATATAAAAGTAAAGGTTGTAAACGGAAAATGAGATATAGGTCAGTGTGTCAATAAAGAAACTGTATTTGTAAAGGACCTACGCTAGAAGTGTTCTCAAAATTGATAAAAATCGATTCTAAATCTATCTATCGGCGATTTCGAAACCCTTAGTTGTATTTACACCTGGAATATTCAATAAAATGTTTCTCTCACTCTTGAAAGGCTGTAAAAGGTATCGAATATTTTGTCATGACGTTGAGATTTCGATTATTTTTGTACATAACTGTCATAACCTCTATAGAACTAAACTTGATCTAAAAATAGATATTTGTTAGTATTTAGATCTTTTAAGAGGAATGGAGTAAATTTAGTCCAAAGATACCAATGGTCATCAGGATGTATTTTATAATCTTATTTTATACAATTAATCTATTGATTATATTAACTTAATCGATTATCATTAAACGTTTTTTTTTCTTGTTTTTATAATAGATATCCAGACTAGAGCATCTTTTTTTTACAAAGCGTAAATTAATTCACTATGTCTACCTGTCTGTCTGTCAGGTAAAAAGTTTGTACACGTTATTTATCCCACAACAATTATCGGATCAAGTTGAGACTTTGGCATAGTCAAGACAAATCAATTTTTAAAATTAATCAATTATTTATTGAATTACTGGTAATTAATTAGTTTGTTTCATACCAAAAAAAAATTTATCCTTCCGTATTCACAGATACGGCTTAATATGTAGGATTTCGTCCCTTTAGATGATTGTACACGCTATTTCTCCCACACCCATTCTCGGATGAAGTTAAAATCTTTAACAAGTACCCATTGTACCTAACAAAACGTGAATCCTTTTAAAAATTCCCCAATCAATGTAAAAATTATTGGTAATTAATTTTATAATATCGAATAAAGGAAATAACGTTTGTATTATTGAGAGATATAGTTGTAAGTGTTAAGTTCTTTCCCTTATATAAACATTTTGTGTGTGTGTTATTTAAATTTTTTTTTTCTATTCTGCTTGTTGGTTCTTTCTTTTGTTGATTTCCATTATTAGCTCACACTATTTTCACAGTCAAAACATTTTTTTCAAAATGGCGCTGCACTGTGGCGACATGCAATTTGTGCTTTCATTATAATGTTTTTTGTTTGGTGTGATGCACAAATTGTAAGACAAATTTCCTTACGGATAATAAAGATTATTATTATTATTATTATTAAGTCAAAACTCAGAACTATAAGTGAGATTTTTTTTTTTTGCATAAGCTAGTTTGGCTAGTTAGCTTAATATCGTGGGATGGAAGGTGGGAGGACTTGCCAGGGGCCCAAGCGTCTCTTAACGCTTTTTTTTTTGTTTGTTTTACATCTAGCATAAGTGTTTGAATTTTTTTTTTACATTTTGGGGGAAGGCAGACGAGCACCCTGTACCCTGTTGTATTATTATTATAGCTTTTATATAGCGCTACTTTCATGCTTATAGCATGCTCAGAGCGCTATGGTCCAATCTCATTTGTGGACCGGTGGGGGGGGAGGGGGTATCTAGGAGTTGGTTTTCCGTGCTGCCTTTAGGCGCTCAGTAAACACAACTCTGCCCGAGTCGGGTGTCGAACCTCGAGCCCCGTTCTAGTTAGCTAAGACAAGCAAAGTTCAAGCGCACTTGGCCTCTCGACCACGCTTCCCACTATAAAGTATAAAGTAAAGATCCCTTCAGACCTTGTGGTCTATAGGGCAGGTGAAGTCAATGTCATCTGTTTCTATGGTCTTCGGTTAACGAGGGTGTCATGTGGTCAGCACAACGACCAACCGCCTTTACTTTCCCCAACTAATGTCAGGTACCCATTAGAGATGGGTGGACTCAGAGGCGCCCAAAGATTCCAAAGTTAAAAATCCCAGTCTTCACCAGGATTCGAACCTGGGTCCTCTGGCTCAGAAGCCAAGCGCTTTACCGTTCAGCCACCGCGCCTCCAGGCGACGGGTTTGATCTGCCCGAAAAGGATGGCTGCCTGGTAGTGTGGTATGAGCACTGGATGGTTCCTCGTTCATACCAAGCCCGCCGCCATCCTCCGCCATTGAAATATGTAAGACAAAACAAGGAAGCAATGAGAGACTTACATATTTTATTCAAATTTCTGAAAGCTTCAATAAGAAAAAAAATATTTTTACAAATATTTTTTTATCATTTGTATGTAACAAGTACACTATGTATATAACTCCTACTTTTGCTGCCTAGACGATTAAAAGGAAGTGTGAGGAAACTAAAATGAGAAAAGCGGTCAAGGGTAAGTATCCTTAAGTGTTAAGGTTAAACAGAGAACCGAAAGGTAAAATCGGACTCAGACAGACAATGGCTTTGTCTGTCTTGATAATGGCAAAATATATAGGTCACAATTATGTCTGCGTAGTCACGTGAAAAAAAATTTGCATTCGTTCTTAATTTACGGACTCCAAGACACCCTAAATTCTCCACTTTTAGACAGTTTTTCTTTTGTTTAATATTACTAGGAATTAAATTTTTTTTTTACATTTTGGGGGAAGGCAGACGAGCACCCTGTACCCTGTTGTATTATTATTATAGCTTTTATATAGCGCTACTTTCATGCTTATAGCATGCTCAGAGCGCTATGGTCCAATCTCATTTGTGGACCGGTGGGGGGGGGAGGGGGTATCTAGGAGTTGGTTTTCCGTGCTGCCTTTAGGCGCTCAGTAAACACAACTCTGCCCGAGTCGGGTGTCGAACCTCGAGCCCCGTTCTAGTTAGCTAAGACAAGCAAAGTTCAAGCGCACTTGGCCTCTCGACCACGCTTCCCACTATAAAGTATAAAGTAAAGATCCCTTCAGACCTTGTGGTCTATAGGGCAGGTGAAGTCAATGTCATCTGTTTCTATGGTCTTCGGTTAACGAGGGTGTCATGTGGTCAGCACAACGACCAACCGCCTTTACTTTCCCCAACTAATGTCAGGTACCCATTAGAGATGGGTGGACTCAGAGGCGCCCAAAGATTCCAAAGTTAAAAATCCCAGTCTTCACCAGGATTCGAACCTGGGTCCTCTGGCTCAGAAGCCAAGCGCTTTACCGTTCAGCCACCGCGCCTCCAGGCGACGGGTTTGATCTGCCCGAAAAGGATGGCTGCCTGGTAGTGTGGTATGAGCACTGGATGGTTCCTCGTTCATACCAAGCCCGCCGCCATCCTCCGCCATTGAAATATGTAAGACAAAACAAGGAAGCAATGAGAGACTTACATATTTTATTCAAATTTCTGAAAGCTTCAATAAGAAAAAAAATATTTTTACAAATATTTTTTTATCATTTGTATGTAACAAGTACACTATGTATATAACTCCTACTTTTGCTGCCTAGACGATTAAAAGGAAGTGTGAGGAAACTAAAATGAGAAAAGCGGTCAAGGGTAAGTATCCTTAAGTGTTAAGGTTAAACAGAGAACCGAAAGGTAAAATCGGACTCAGACAGACAATGGCTTTGTCTGTCTTGATAATGGCAAAATATATAGGTCACAATTATGTCTGCGTAGTCACGTGAAAAAAAATTTGCATTCGTTCTTAATTTACGGACTCCAAGACACCCTAAATTCTCCACTTTTAGACAGTTTTTCTTTTGTTTAATATTACTAGGAATTAAATTTTTTTTTTACATTTAAATATATTTATTATTTTTAGATCTTCACTAGCCTATACATTTAACTAGGACATTCAAAAGAAGGAAAAAAAAAGATGAGATACAAAATCTACAGGCCCTGTCTGTGTTTGTCTGGAACCAACAAGCCCCGAAAGTAGCCGAGGACTAGTCGAGGTGTGCCGCTCTGCTTAGTGCAGTTCCCCGCGTGACTTCCGTCGTCCGGTGGAGCCAAAGCCCTAATTGTCAAAGAAGGTTGCCGGCTTTTTGAATGGCCTGACACGCTTTGTCGATCTGTGGCTTGGATAATCAATTGGGGGCTAATGAAGGGCCCAAGATGGGGGAAGGGAGGAGGGGGGGGGGGCGAAAGACCTGTTGGGAGATGAATGATGGGAACGAAGTGGAGAGCAGACGAGTCTAGCCATAGTAAACTGGCTTCGTGGGGGACCTTTCATTGGAAGTAAGGAAGGTCATAGAAGAAATTCATTATTTTTACCCTTTCAAACAAAAAAAATGGGGGCAGGTGAATACATTGAATGCCTACGTTCTTAATTATCAAATTAAACTCTTAGAACTAAAACTTGAGAATTTAAATTATCAAATCTTAGAAATAAAACTTTAGAATTTTAAATATAAAAAAAATATTTTCAAAATACAGTATTTAAATATTTAATTGGGAGTTTCCCCGTATAACTTACCTTAAGCTCTACAATTAGCGATTTGTTTATTTATTTGTTTATTTTAAATTTTGGCGTGGTGACCGAGGGTCAAAGCTCTTGGCTTCACGACCGGAGAGTCCCGAATTCCAATTGAAGACTGGGATATGAAACGTCCGTAATCCTTATTTGTACCTGTCTTTAGTTGGGGAAAGTAAAGGAGGTTAGTCATTGTGCTGCCCACGAGACACCCTTGTAAAAACGGACGAGCATTTGATCATTTGCCCCATAGAATCTATATTGCAAGGTCTGAAAGGGGAACTATTCACAAGAGTGAGGTTTCGCTTTTATTGCCCTTTCTTTATTCCAAAATAAAAAAAAAATTGCTATCTAATAGTATATAGATAGTAGTGTATAAGATATGACAATTTAAGGAAAAATATACTGGCATAAGTTAGCTTACTAAAAACTCCAAATTTTGTGTGGGTTGTTTATCAACTATTATGAATAGCCTCACAATTTCATTGTATAGACTTTAGTCCCATAGTTCAGATTCGGACTGGTTAGATGTTGACTTTCATCAGACCAGTGACGCAAATAATTTCAAATGAGTTACAGTCTTCTTTAATGTGCACACTATTGAATTTCAATCATTCTCGTTATAAAAGATATAGATTTTTATTAAATCTTGTTTTAAGTTATCTTTTATTGCATATGAATATTTCATGGACTATATTGGTCAAATAAAAAAAAAATTTTAAAGTCAAAATTGTTTGAATTGACCCTTTTTTTTTTTTTTAAACAAATCATTGATTTCATCAGGTAGGAACAATAAAAAAAAGGTTATTCCCCAAACTCTTCATGCGTGTCAGATCTCGTTTTATTAGTTACCATTACCGAAATCCCGTACAGTTACACTATAGACGCGGAATCAAATGTTATGTTGTCGGGTAAATCCATTTTATTTAGTCAATATTATTTGAGATAAAAATCACTCATCTTTTTGTTATCAAAGTAAATGAAATATTTTAATACATCCCAAGCACTACATCTGTAAAAGGTTGTAAAATGTTTTACATGTTTCGGATGTTCCTTCAGAGTTTAAGATAATTTACTTCCTAGTCCAAACCTCCCGCAGGACGACTGGGGATGGGAGCGGCCATGGTTTGATTCCGGGACCATCGATAAATCTAAACGACAGTCCAGCGCGCAAACCACACGACCAGGCAGCCATCCTTAGCCTACATTTCTACGCAAATGGACAAAGCTGTGTCGTCACAGAATGACGTAGAAATATTAATAGCTGATACTTCCTGGAACAAATCTTCGTCCTTGACACCTATTTCTTTTCGCGGCCACAAAGTTTGTTGGGTCTTGGGCTGGAGCCACATAGTTTGGTGGGCCTGGAGCTGGAGCCACAAAATTTGGTGGGCCTGGAGTTATTGGGAAGACAACTTTGAAACTGAAACCAACTTACCGTGAAGCTGTATTTCATTCAGAGATGTGGAGTTGTTGACATTATTGCTGACATGGCCGTCCATTTCTTCACCTGTAGGACAGAAATAACACGTGCAAGTGGGAGTGTACAATTTGAACGCCAAGGAAGAGCATACATAAAGCATTGCTATAGTTTTGAGGCCAGGGAGGCGTCATTGTTTTAGTTCAGTTTTGAAAACCAGATGTTGCCGGCATTGCCCGGCAAACTGAATAATTTTGGCTTGTTCTTAAAAGTATGCAGTTCGTTGTGCTAATTAGGAATGTATACGTGTGTTTGCTGTGTCAGCATGGGCGGACTGGCTTTATGGGCATTTGGGCAAATGCCCGGTGGGCTGGTACCCAAATGGGCCGGTAGGGCCACTATGCCACACATCAAATTCTTTAAGGTTTTATAATATTCTCTTACAAAAAGGCCCACAGAGCGTCGTGTTTAACGTATATCTTTCACATACTCTATAGTGTAACACTATTTTAAGTTAACATTTTCTGAAATAATGTAATAGCCTTCATCGGTAGACAGTGCTACTAGTAGGCTTCACCCTTTTAGAGCCTTCATACGTAGCGATTAAAAAGCAACATAAGGCCTATATTTCATATAAACATATAGAGTTCACTGTATGCATTCATATCAATACAACATCAAACGTAACATAATTATTTTGAGGACAGGTAGACCTAGAAATGGATGTCCATCATATGACATAGAATTTGTGGGCCGCATTATTTAGAAAAGCCCGGGCCGATTTTGACATTCAGTCTTTATTATGCTTGATAAATGATTGAACTAGATTGTTATGTGAAGAAGTTCAATAGGACTACAAAGAAGGAGCCACTTGACTAGATCCTGATCTATAAACTGCTAACTACATCTTGTGGTGGTGATCATGAAAACACCAATTTATTTATGTATTTATTTATTATGGTAAAAAGTGCCATCCAATTTTAGTGGCTGAAATAGTTGAGACATGTTGGGCCATTGCGTAGAAAACAGAATGTCGAAAGAGCTTGTATCCATTTAGGCCTACAAAACTTTACTCCGTTGGAAATTGAACTTTATTATCAACTCTGAGAGCTATGCTAGAAAAAAAAAAAACTTAAAAAAGCTTATATTAAGCATAGTTTTATCAATTAGTTTGGATCAGTTGTAATTAAATTTGTAATAGATCTAGACTAACAATAAAAAAAGCATTTATAAAAAAAAAAAAGGGGCGGGTCGACTTGAATTCGAACTCATGGCTTAAGCTTCTCAAGGAGAGCCTACAAACAGGGAAGATTGTAGAGTTATCTCTTGTTTCTATAGTCTCGTCCTATGGTTCATGTTGTGTGTACTTGGACTCAGACAAACGATTTATAAAGGGGACTAATTCAGCATATACCACCACTTCAGTCAATTACAATATCTTTCCCTTGTTCGAGATAATAGTTAATTAACTAATTGTTTTTTTTTTTATTGACATTCTCATTTGCTTGTTGTCTATTTCAAGTGTTTAAGCACCACTGAATGTAGGTCATAATTGGGTCTGCAGAGCCTCACGTGAAATTCCGGATTTTCCCTTAATCTTAGTCTTAAGACTATAACTCATTACCAGTGTCTTATTACAAGTGTTGATGGGCTCATACTGTCGGTTATTATTTTTCTATTTAGTCATAGAGTACACAAAAAAACAACTATTCTTGTGACTTTTAAACGCATGGGAAGTGTCACCTTTAAAGAAGACTTTTTTTGTTTAGTTTGGAAATACATGTGACCGTAGTGAAACATGTAGATCACTTGGCTTTCTTTTTTTTTTCTTCTTTATTAAAGAAAAAAATAATAAAATCTTACTTCCGCTAAACAAAATTATTGTTGGCGAAAATAGCGTAAGTTAACTCCCCTTTATCTATGTTGCTGGTCTCCCTTAGATTGATCAATTTGTCAATAAGCTGTCAAAGTGCATTATTAAATATTTTATTGACTTTCTATCAAGCGAATAAAGAAACGCTGCTTCGGGCCCCCATAAGATACAAACGCCCTTCAAAGCAATTTGATAACACTAGAAAGGCTCGTTTGCCACTGTTTAGGATTGGATCATTCAAAGATTCGTATTTAATTGTAACCAGTCGATGGTTGTACGCGCTCAGTTTGATCATTGGTAAAACTATTGATACTAAGGAGTAGACTTCTTTTTAAAATTTTGTAAGCCAGCTGTTCGTGACAACACTGATTTGAATGTCCAATGTAAATCAGTATTATGAATTTGATTAATACGATGCTTACACTTTTACTCAGAGACGGCCTTAGCAAAACCATGCCCACAGTATATACATATAAAAATGCAAATTTTTTTTTTTTTAAATAATTATAAATATCTATATAAATTATTGAAAAATTATTTCTAAATGTATTATAAAAGTTTAAAGTATTTCGAAACATTCAGTCAAAGACACAAACTCAGACCAGTATTTATTTAATGTTTTAAAAAACTCGGTTGAAAGTCAACTTGAAAGTGTTGGGTTGGCTTGGAACAAGATGGCGAGTTGAACAACTGATGGAACCCGTGCTTCGACTGAGAAAAACGGTTGCTTTTTTTTTAAATAAAGAACAATATCCCAACCATAAACATTAAACTGAAAAGTTTACATAAAGCTAAATAAAATGTCAATCTTATTATTGGGATAGGAATCTCTGTAATCAAAATTATCATAGATAGGGGTCTTAACAATTGGCAGTTCCGATAAGTACTTGACGATTGGCAACAAAACATTCCGATGTTCAGTTCCACAGTAGTATCCGATGGCATAGCATGGGCAAGGTATTGAGAAGAATATTGAATCTTAAATAACAAATTGTTTGTTGTTCCTAAAAGGACATTCACTGTGACTTTTTTGCTAATATTTTATGAGTGGAAGACAGACTTCAAGTTTTTCATCAGAAGTATTACAATTGATTACAATGGATTGTTTGCATATCAAATGTATATGCATGTTAAATCTTTTCAAAAAACGTTTTATGGGTTCCAGCATGGGCGTAGCCAGGGGGGGGGGTTCTTGGGGTTCAAACCCCCCCCCCGAAATGAAATCCCCCCCCCCGCATAGGGGGGGGGATGGAATTAAGTGACTGATTTTTGCTTTCATTTTGTTTATTTTAGGTGAGATTTTAATACTAAATCATCACTTACCACAGCACAGCCGAGGCAGTTTTGAGTTAAAAACCCTCTACCAGGGGGTTTTGATTTTAAATCCCCCTACCAGGGGGTTTTGAGATTTTAAAAAACCCTATCAGGGGATTTTAAGATACAAATCCCTCTACCAGGGGGCTTTGAGTTTAAAACCCCCTACAGGGGGTTTTGAATTTTAAAACCCCTACCAGAGGTTTTTGCAGTTAAATCCTCCTCTTCTATAAAACAAAACAAAAGAATGCAAACAACAATCCCCAAATTCCAACAGCACAGTTGAGGAAGATTTTGATTTTAAAACCCCCTCCAAAATTTACGATAAACCCCATCTTCAATATAAAAAAAGCAAATTACACACTCAAAATTGTATGAGCGTAGCCAAAGGGGTTTTGAGTTTAAACCTCCCCCCCCCCCCTCCAGTTGGGGTTTGAAGCTAAAAAGTACCTCTTCAATATAAAAAAAAAGCAAATTACGCACTATAAAATCTATGAGCGTTGCCAAAGGGTTTTGAGTTTAAATCCCCCTCCTCCAGATGGCTTTTTCTTTAAAGTTTAAAGCCCCTCCAGATGGTTTTGAGTTTAAAATTCCCCTACAGAGCGTTTAGAGTTGAAAACCTCTCTCTTCAATATTATTTTAAAGATAACTACAATCACCAAATTCTATGATCGTAGCTAAATTGGGTTTTGAATTAAAACAAAACAAAAAAAAACTTTCCTTTTCGATATAAAATCTAAAGCGAAATACAGGCATGTAATTCCAAGAGGGTAGTCAAGAAAGGTTACACATTTCTACCAGTGGCTTGGGCTCCATTAAAAAAGTGTGAATAGTCTTCTGCCGAAATTGAAAATCATTAAATGTGTCTCAACAAAGATGGCTAAGACAGATTTTAGGAGTCAGTCATAGAGATCGGGTCTAAATCAAATAAATCATATGCCAAACTGGGAGTCGAATCCTTAGTAAGGTTGTGACAGAGCGTCGCATGAGGTTTTGCGGGACATGTTCTCCGACAAAATGAATTACGCAAAATAAGAGTTGCGGAAACAGCTTGCCGGAAAATGCACCGAACGGCGCGAAAGGGTCTAAGTCAGTAAGAATAGCACATTAGGTTTTTGAAATAAAACTTTTTAATAGCAAGATAATGCACTGTAGATACCTCAGAATATGCATTTTGTTGGCTTTCAATACCAGAAATAATGCTCGGCGGCGGGGCTTCGCCCCGCGCTGGGGGAGCGCTGCGAACTCCCCCAGACCCCCTTGCTAGCAAGGGCGGGGAGTCTACAATAAACAATAAACGTCTTCCGAAAGGGTCATAATGTAATAAAGATTAATTATGTACACACAGACACACATATATATATATATATAATTTCTTTCCTCGCGGGGGGGGGGGGGGGGGTCGGGGGGGATTCCCCCCCCCCCCCCCCATCGAAACCCTCCCCGAAAAAAAATCCTGGCTACGCCCATGGGTTCCAGAAGCTGACTTTGCGTGGTCGAGAGGATAAGTACGCTTTAACTTGACTTGGCTCGGCTATCTATGAAGGGGGCTCGAGGTTCGACACCCGACTCGAGCAGAGTTGTGTTAACAGATACCGCCTCCCCCGTCGGTCCACAAATGAGATTGGACCAAAGCGCTCGGAGTATTCTATAAGCATGAAAGAATCGCTATATAAAAGCTATCATTTTATAAATCATTTCCACACTTAAAAAAGACCTTGCTGCTTAATTTTGGGTACACATACATCTATATATTAAAAACATAAATATTTGTGTGTGAAAATAAACAACTGTAAGAACAGGTCTATGCTGACTGATTGTAATTTGACAGCAGTCACAATGATAACATCTAGAAATCTAGTTCCACAGTTCCGGAACATTCGTACGAGTTTAATACTTCACATTAGGTACAGCTGTTCCTTTGTGGTGAAATGTTGTGATGTAAAAAGACAAAAGCAAAAAAAAAAAGTAAAATGGTTTCAGATTTTGCAAACTTTTGTTGTAATTCCTCCATTGGGAGAGTGTAAAAAATAAAAAGTTAATGTAAAATACAGTATAAATATGAATTAAAAGACATTATACACAGTAAGCTAGCGTATTTTTAAAGATGTAAGTACATATGCGGCCCTCGATATAAAAAGGTTACCAACCCCTGCAATAGACGATCTTCTCTTCGTGCAAGTTCCTGTATGACTAAAGTGACCAATCTTTAATACACATCTGCGGTCACAGGTTGGGCATCTGCATTGAACAGGCGCTGTTGCACTTTCATCTGCAATCCAGGACCCTTCCTTGTGGATCTATCCAGAGCATCTTTTTCCCAACTGTCGATTTTAAAGTTATCCCAATGTATGTAATCGCGACTTGAAGCTCTTCACTAAAGGTATATCACCTGTTTATAATATTTAGTAATAGTTTGTTATCATTTATTATCATAAAAGAAGCAATTTATTCTACTGGTTCTGACTACACCATACGTCTTAAGAACCTAACCGTACATAACCACTTTTGGGCCTAACCGTACAAACCACCTAGGACCGAACCGCATCTAGCAACTTCAGACTCATAAACGCTTCGTGCGTCAGGGCCTAGCAACAGTTTTGCCTCCTGGACGCATTAAGAAATCACTTCTGCTCCAGGATATCCCCTTCCATTTTCTCGCGGCCTCAAACGATATTTCAACTTGTATTTTATTGACCAATCAACGCGAAACACGGATCGCTAATTTCAAGAGAGCCGAAGCAGTTACCGTTCTTGATTTAGGAAGATAGACTCGGCTCGAGCTGGCCAGGTTCTTTTCGAAACTGGAATGTAAAACATTTTCATAAATCAACTTGATGCCGTCCCCTGCTTTTTGTTCAGACACAAAAAAAAAAAAGGGGCACTGTATATTTAAAATACGAAATGTCAAGTTTTTTGTTTGTTTTGTTTTGTTTTGGATGCTCCCTCATAGTAGTACATTATTCTATCCTAGCCCAATCCTCTCTCAGTAAAACGGGGGATGGCAGCGGGCAGAGTTCGAACCCGGGACCAACGCTACGACAGCATGTAGATTCTAGATTTGTTTACCAATATACGAAATCTGTTTCTCAAGACACTGATGCCTACATGTTAATGATGTTAGATTTCTTTTCGCCTATTTCGCCCTGTATGTACGTCTGATTCAATAGAGAGCTGGCATCCTAATAGGATTTGTTGTCTTTTTGTTGCTGGTTCATTGACACTTAATTGTTAAAGTTTCTTGTATTCATTTCTATTATCAATTCAAATTATTATCAAATAAGACGATTTAAGGAATTTAATACTATATAGGTAAGGAGATTAAACGTCAGGGTGGTACACATGCGTCTCCATATTAAACAATTATTTTGTTCAAATCAAAAAGAAGCCTATAAGGATTCAGATCAAATTTGGAAAACGATTACCTACAGGGATCTTATAATAGGCTATACCAATATTGATGTTAAGTTTAGTGCTACTTGTAGAAATGATTTGCATTTCCTTTAGATAAGACTAGATAAGTGGGGTTATGGCTATGCTAAGGTGGTTGTGTCTATGCTAATTTGGGGCTTACCAATGCAAAGGAAGATTGTCATGTTAAGTTTGGCTAGTGTCTATGTTAAGTTGGTTTCGTCTGTGTTAATTGTGGTTTTGCTTGTGTCTATGTTACGTTATGTTTGAGTCTACGTTACGTTAGAATTGCGTCTGTGTTACGTTAGGTTTGAGTCTACGTTACGTTAGGTTTATGTCTATGCTACGTCTGTGTGGTTCTGCCTGTGTCTACGTTACGTTAGGCTTGCGTCTATGTCAGTTTAGGTTTGAGTCTACGTTACGTTTGGTTTGTGTCTATGTTTCGTTCGTTATGTTTGTATCAATGTTACGTACGTTATATTTGTGTCTATGTCACATTAGGTTTGTGTCTGTTACTTTAGGTTCGTGTCTACGTTATGTTAGGTTTGTGTCTACGTTACATTAGGTTTGTGTCTATGTTACGTTAGGTTTGTGTCTATGTTACGTTAGGTTTGTGTCTGTTACTTTAGGTTTGTGTCTACGTTACGTTAGGTTTGTGTCTATGCTACGTTAGGTTTGTGGCTGTTACTTTAGGTTTGTGTCTATGTTACGTTAGGTTTGTGTCTACGTTACGTTAGGTTTGTGTCTATGTTACGTTAGGTTTGTGTCTATGTTACGTTAGGTTTGTGTCTGTTACTTTAGGTTTGTGTCTATGTTACGTTAGGTTTGTGGCTGTTACTTTAGGTTTGTGTCTACGTTACGTTAGGTTTGTGTCTATGTTACGTTAGGTTTGTGTCTATGTTACGTTAGGTTTGTGTCTATGTTACGTTAGGTTTGTGTCTGTTACTTTAGGTTTGTGTTTACGTTACGCTAGGTTTGTGTGTATGTCACGTTAGGTTTGTGTCTATGTTACGTTAGGTTTGTGTCTACGTTACGTTAGGTTTGTGTCTATGTTACGTTAGGTTTATGTCTGTTACTTTAGGTTCGTGTCTACGTTACTTTAGGTTTGTGTCTACGTCACGTTAGGTTTGTGTCTATGTTACGTTAGGTTTGTGTCTGTTACTTTAGGTTTGTGTCTACGTTACGTTAGGTTTGTGTCTATGTTACGTTAGGTTTGTGGCTGTTACTTTAGGTTTGTGTCTATGTTACGTTAGGTTTGTGTCTACGTTACGTTAGGTTTGTGTCTATGTTACGTTAGGTTTGTGTCTATGTTACGTTAGGTTTGTGTCTGTTACTTTAGGTTTGTGTCTACGTTACGTTAGGTTTGTGTCTATGTTACGTTAGGTTTGTGGCTGTTACTTTAGGTTTGTGTCTACGTTACGTTAGGTTTGTGTCTATGTTACGTTAGGTTTGTGTCTATGTTACGTTAGGTTTGTGTCTATGTTACGTTAGGTTTGTGTCTGTTACTTTAGGTTTGTGTTTACGTTACGCTAGGTTTGTGTGTATGTCACGTTAGGTTTGTGTCTATGTTACGTTAGGTTTGTGTCTATGTTACGTTAGGTTTGTGTCTGTTACTTTAGGTTTGTGTCTATGTTACGTTAGGTTTGTGGCTGTTACTTTAGGTTTGTGTCTACGTTACGTTAGGTTTGTGTCTATGTTACGTTAGGTTTGTGTCTATGTTACGTTAGGTTTGTGTCTATGTTACGTTAGGTTTGTGTCTGTTACTTTAGGTTTGTGTTTACGTTACGCTAGGTTTGTGTGTATGTCACGTTAGGTTTGTGTCTATGTTACGTTAGGTTTGTGTCTACGTTACGTTAGGTTTGTGTCTATGTTACGTTAGGTTTATGTCTGTTACTTTAGGTTCGTGTCTACGTTACTTTAGGTTTGTGTCTACGTCACGTTAGGTTTGTGTCTATGTTACGTTAGGTTTGTGTCTGTTACTTTAGGTTTGTGTCTACGTTACGTTAGGTTTGTGTCTATGTTACGTTAGGTTTGTGGCTGTTACTTTAGGTTTGTGTCTATGTTACGTTAGGTTTGTGTCTACGTTACGTTAGGTTTGTGTCTATGTTACGTTAGGTTTGTGTCTATGTTACGTTAGGTTTGTGTCTGTTACTTTAGGTTTGTGTCTACGTTACGTTAGGTTTGTGTCTATGTTACGTTAGGTTTGTGGCTGTTACTTTAGGTTTGTGTCTACGTTACGTTAGGTTTGTGTCTATGTTACGTTAGGTTTGTGTCTATGTTACGTTAGGTTTGTGTCTATGTTACGTTAGGTTTGTGTCTATGTTACGTTAGGTTTGTGTCTGTTACTTTAGGTTTGTGTTTACGTTACGCTAGGTTTGTGTGTATGTCACGTTAGGTTTGTGTCTATGTTACGTTAGGTTTGTGTCTACGTTACGTTAGGTTTGTGTCTATGTTACGTTAGGTTTATGTCTGTTACTTTAGGTTCGTGTCTACGTTACTTTAGGTTTGTGTCTACGTCACGTTAGGTTTGTGTCTATGTTACGTTAGGTTTGTGTCTATGTTACGTTAGGTTTGTGTCTATGTTACGTTAGGTTTATGTCTATGTTACGTTAGGTTTGTGTCTATGTTACGTTAGATTTGTGTCTATGTTACGTTAGATTTGTGTCTATGTTACTTTAGGTTTGTGTCTATGTTACGTTAGGTTTGTGTCTATGTTACGTTTGTGCCTATGCTATGTCTGTGTTGTGTAGTTCTGTCTAGCTAAGTAGGGTTGTGATGAAGGTTTCTGGACAGTCAATACGGCAGTCACAGTGCACGACCATCCATATCGCCCCACAGGAAGCTCGGGTCAATACACTCCAAGTGCTGATCCTAGCTAGGGCACGATGGGAAGGACGGGTGCGTAGGCACACTGACCCATATAGACACTGGCAGAAATTCCGACAACCGTATTATTTTCTAGTCACAACACACCTGTTACGGAAGCAATACTGATGCATATTACCAATATGGCTTGCTGGTGGTATGGTATACTCTCTGAACTGTTGTCTCAATGGTAGCGGGTTCGACCCTGTCCCCCACCGTCCTTTGGGAGCTTTGGACAAGGATGTAATAATCTTCAATTATGAAGAAACATTATGTAAAAGAAACAATAAATAGTTGCACTGGACAGAAGTTTAACCAAGCAGAACAGAGTGCAGATAAGTCGGGTAGCATATAACTATTGGTGATTTTGACGATAAACTAAACAATGTCAAGGTCGTTGAATTGAACTTATGTTGCCAACTAAAATTTAAAATAAAAAATGAGCTACACACACGGAAGAGCTTAGAAAGTTTGTTTCTGTTGTGTTAAAGAGTGCACACAAATTAATTAAAATTAGATCTTTTAACAAACATACTTCATCTGCAATCCCTTTATTCAATACACCGGATACACCAACAGGCTAGATATCCAATAATAAGTAAACTCCTATAACTGAAGAGCGGAAGGGGCGAAAACACAGTGACTTTTTAAGAGAAATGATTCAATGACAGGCCCTTTATAGTTAAGTCTCAAAAGATAACACAAATTTTACTGATGTAGATTGAAAGAGACATAACTGTTTTTATCTTGTTGGTTGTAACGTCTGCTAAACAAGGATGAGACTCACTAGTAGAATCCAGCCAAAGAATGTATTATTTTAAACCCAGATCTGATCACTTTCAAACAAAATGGAAAAAAAATGGACACTTTCTTTTCTTTGTGTCAAGAATATAGCCACCGGTGTCTGGAAATATAGGGGGTGGGGACTGTTTTGTTAACATATACTGCCCTCAAACTGGACTATACATTTACTAAGGATTTATAAGATGCTAAATTTCCCATTATAGAGGGGTAGCCACATAATATATAATAAGTATTTTTTAAAAATAATATTAACAATTAATCAAAAATATTTAGATTAAAAACTAAATATTTACACAAATTGCGTAACTATCAATACCGAAAATCACTCGTCAACCTTAGGCAATGAGCGGGAGAATCATTTCTACCACCTGTCCCCTGAATTCTGTGAAGTCTATATTATTTAATGACTCTTAATCTAGAGCCATTCTTTCCGCCTTCTCATGATTGTCTTTTTTTTTTCGTTTTGTCAGCTTTTCTTTTGTATCGTTAAAATGTAGTTAAAATAGTTTTAGTTTGTATTTTTTATAATATTACCAATAGCTCACAGCCAAAGAATAAAATATGCGTTAAAAAAAATTAAATCATCTTCAAAAGTTAGGTCGCTATTAAAGAGTGGCTAATTTTCCGGTGCCTAATTTTCCGCCTTGTCAAAAAGTGCCCAATTTATCGGTGCCTAAATTTCCGGTGCCTTAATTTTCAGTGCCTAAATTTCATAGATTCATCTAGCTTTATGGTAGATCTACCCTCTGTCACCCTCTGTGTACATCTCAGTGTGTTAAGCTTCACGACGGGCAGAGATGACATTCAAAATGATTAGGAACTATGGCTGTAAGTGATTTAAAACTATGACCTGCTTGTCACATATTCAAGAGTCATATCATGCTGATGTTTCAGATGTTCCTTCACAAAATCAAGACTATCATGACAA
Source organism: Biomphalaria glabrata (assembly GCF_947242115.1). Taxonomy (NCBI): domain Eukaryota; kingdom Metazoa; phylum Mollusca; class Gastropoda; family Planorbidae; genus Biomphalaria; species Biomphalaria glabrata. The sequence continues at coordinate 6,124,399 of NC_074722.1, read as the reverse complement.
CTTTCCGAGACGCGCAGCACACGTCCATACAGTGCCTGTCCTAACAGTTGCGGGGCCCTATGCGAAACTGATTGCGCGTTGCCTAGTCTGTGTGGGATAAGTGAAAATTAAGAATTTGTATTAGAAATTAAATTAGACTCTGAATTGTATTTATTCTTTACTAAGTACAAAATTGCGATCAAATCAACTTTACTTAACGAACCTTGCAACATATGACATATTTATATGCCAGTGACTATAAAAGTAAATAAAGTATTGCAACTTCCGATTAAGGGAAACTTCGCCAGATTATTACATTTTATTACATGAAAGCTGACAATGCCTTTTTTTTTCTTTTATCGCGCGTATGATTGGCGTTTTCTGCAATGAATGACACCCAAAAATGACAATTTCGACTGTTTTTCAGGAGATTTTTATGTTTTTACGAGATGTTAATAAATTCATAGATTTAAAGGAATTTTTCGTATATATTTTGCAATTTAATAATTACACATAGAAATAGTGCGGGGCCTATGAAAGCGCGGGGCCCACTGCGACCGCATAGGTTGCAGTGGCCTAAGACCGGCCCTGCGTCCAGACATCAGCTAAGCTAGAGTTTAAAGAAAGGCAATCTTTACGCAGCGTTGATTAAACCAAGGCAGAATACCCCGCTTCTAAGATCTAATATTTATAGCGTTGTTGTTTTTTTGACCGTTATGCTTTGTCTACGTACTTCTAATAAATAGATCAAACCACTCTGTAGCACTTCTTTGATAATAACACTGCTTTTATATACCTACACTACGCCTAACAAACTGGACAGTATTAACTTCCTCCCCCGCAAAGAACAATCTACAATCTTCCAACTAAGAACAGGACACACACCACTATTAAATTACCACCTGAACAAAATAAACTCCACACAACTACCTCTTTGCAGACACTGCGCCCACCCCTTTGAAACTGTAAACCATATCCTCTTTGAAAGCCCCTCCCTAATCCACCTTAGGCAGACCCTACTTCCACTACAGCCCAACATAACCAACACCCTGTACGGCAGTGCTGAACAACTGAAGAAAACAGCACACTTTTCTTCCTTGGCACAGTCTGCAAAAGAGCTCACAGCTCAGCAGCAATAAAGCTGGCTAGAAGAAGAAGAAGAATATACCTACGCTATTAGCGTAATCATTTGTAAAGAGCGCTTTAATGCTAAACATGATTACTGTTACAAACTAATAGTAACAGAGAAACCGATATTCCCAATTGAAGTCAATAAAGATGGAGACTATTCTAGAAGGTGAAACAAAGTTACGGACAGTGTGAACTTTTGAACTGAACAAACATTGGGAGGGGGTGGGTTGAGTGGACAAAATGTTTATTGAACATTTTTTAACAACCACTTCAACTGGCAGGCTCTTTTCTTAAGATCAATATCTGAGTTCGTCAAATACACTCAGTGACAAGAAGACCTAGGGGAAACAATTACACTACACGTATTTCTGAACTACTATCTATATATATTGATGCATTCATGAAAGTAAATAGAAAATAAAGGAAACAGTCTATTGCTTGTGCAATATTAAGAGGAAACAAGAAAAACATTTTTTAAAATAATTTACGAAGTGTAATTGTATCATTTAGTTTGGATCAGTCATATAATTAGATTTATAATAGATCTAAACAAACAACAATAAATGTGTGCGATTAAAAATACTGTTACCGATTGTTTTTGTTTAGTGCTATTTCATGCCTTTATTTTTGTCAATACGCTGTGATCCTATCACTTATCTAGACCAGTTGGGAAAGGGGGGTTGGGGAGCGGGGAAGAAATAAAGGGATATCTGGGTGAAACGATCTAAATTTGAACTCATGGCTCAAGCCTCCTCAAGTCGACGTACAAACCACTCTGCTATTGAGGTGCTTATGAAAAAAGAAGATTGTATAGTTATCTATTGTTTGTTTCAAACTTACTAACCTATAAAGGGGACCAATTCAGCTTATATCACCATCTCTTTCCCTTGTTCGAGATTACAACAAAATAATTAACTACCAATAGTTTATTATCTAATTTTTTTTTTAAATTAATTCTTGTGTTGTTATGTAAAAGAAATAATTCTGCAAAATTTCAGCTTGATCCGAGATTGGGTGTCGGAGAAATAACGTGTACCAGACAGACAGACAGAGTTGATGTAAGCTTTGTAAAAACAAAAGTGAAAATGTAATATATATGTATACAACCTGAGAGCTGTTGGCATTTTAAAAGAAATTATTAAAATGGCTACTCGAAAAAAAAGAATCCTAGTAAAGATCCGCCTGGTCTTTGGTATGCGCTCCAGACTGTCGTCACGATGGACCCAGTTCGAACGAACCCCGTCGGTTTCCATCCCCTGCGGTTTTTTCATTTCTGAAGGATTATCATAAACGTGTAAATCCAAATAAAAAAAGAAGATAGGAAATGATTTGAAAACATAATGGCGGCTATGATCCAGTAACTCAGTTTCTTCTTTCTTTGTTTGCATTCATTTTAACAAAACCCTTTCTACAATTGTAGTGGCTTTCACTGTTGTTGTGGGTTTTTTTTTGTCTATCCATAATCTATATCAGAGGATCATCTGACCTATGACCCTAGTCTGATCCAATTGAACGTTCCACAACATGGGTCCCAAAATCATGGGTTAAGTTTAAACTAATGTCTTTTTTACGCATGCGCGAATTAACGAGAAAAGAATTCGAACGAGATGTTGCAGAAAGCAGAAAGCCCATGACATCTTTTCAATTTTTTTTCTTCTTTTTCTGCGCAACTGGAAGTGAGAATTTTAAAAAAAATCTAGATCTATACAGATCTAGGCTTGGAGTTTGTTTGTGAAATCAAGGCTACTACGCATATTAGTAAAGTACAGTAAAGTTGTTTAGAGCTTGCGATCTATACGGCAGATGATGTTATGGTCATCTGTTTCTTTGGCTAACGGTTAACGAGCCGGGTGTCATGTGGCCAGTACAACGACCAACCGCCTTTACTAAGGGGCGCCCTAAAATCCCGAAATTCAAAATGTCAGTCTTAACTGAGATTCGAACCCAGGACATCATGCTCTGAAGCCAAGCGCTTAACCACTCAGCCACCACACCATTACTCCTTATATTACATTTTTTTAATGGTCTAGAAAGTGTTTTGATAGGCAGTGAGAGATTAAAGTGCCTATGATAAGAAGAATTTTTTTTTTATTCTCAAGCTAACTCAAGCAAAACGAATAAATAGATAAATCAAAGTTCCAAGATGAATAAGATTACAAGCAGGAATGAAAGATCGACTTGGTCTGAGAATGAAATAACATTGCGCAATAGACGAATCAAAGCAGCAAAAGACAAACATATATCATGTTTAATATAAACAGGGAAAGTCGCAGCACTTAGAGACTAGACTAGACCTGAAAGACAAGTTTACCTCCCCGCTCCCATTCTATGAAGTGCGAAATCAGACAATTTTTTAGCTTTTTTTTTGTTTCCCTTTTTTACAAATCCTCCTTGGATTCAGGAATTAAAAAATTAGAAACTGACTTGGCAACTGAGTTGACAGGTACGTCGTAAACGGCACTAATGTTTTTGTAAGAAAGTTGACAGTCTATGCTTATCTTTGGCTAAAAAGAAATACTTAATTGGCCACACATTAAATTTTTGTTTAGACCTTTATAATTTTTCAAAAGATAACTTTTTTTTAAAATGAAAATTTGGTTTTCTTCTTTTAATTTTGTTCACTTGACTTATGTCTCTTTGTCATCAGTAAAGACTTGAAGAGATAAATCTGATATGAATATGAAAAAATAGAATATGCATCCTCCGTTTAGGACCCCTCAACTCAAGAAAACATTAAGAAACTGGAACATACACAAAATAAAGCAGTGAGATTCATAACAAACGAGTATTCACATTTGACTAGAGTAACACCTTTAGTAAAATCACTAAATTTAGAAAGCCTTCAGGATAGAAGACTTAAAAGTAAAGTAGCAATTATACATAAAACACTGAACCATAATCTTCAAATACAAACGAAAAATTTAATAAAATACTCAGAAAGACAAAAAGATAAAAGGCACATTCCTCGTCCCATACGTTAGGACAAATTTGTACAAATGCTCTTTCTTCCCTTGTGCTATTAGAGCATGGAATGGGTTGCCTGAGCTAGCCAGGAAAACCAGTGACTTGGCAGAATTTCAGTCATTGGTTAATATTTTAATATGCATGACTGAATGCATGACGCGTAGGACGTAATCATCTTCTTTTTTGAAGTAACGTCTGTATTATATAAGATAAGAAATAAATAGACATTTTCATCCAAATTGCCCAGTTCCTTTTGGATCTTTTCGTTATCTATGTATAAAGAGAAGAAGACTTTTGATGTTTGATGCGATGTAAGATGTATAAAGAGAAGAAGACTTTTGATGTTTGATGCGATGTAAGATGTATAAAGAGAAGAAGACTTTTGATGTTTGATGCGATGTAAGATGTATAAAGAGAAGAAGACTTTTGATGTTTGATGCGATGTAAGATGTATAAAGAGAAGAAGACTTTTGATGTTTGATGCGATGTAAGATGTATAAAGAGAAGAAGACTTTTGATGTTTGATGCGATGTAAGATGTATAAAGAGAAGAAGACTTTTGATGTTTGATGCGATGTAAGATGCTAGAATGGTGCTAAGTTGTAAAACGTTCTGGTGCCGAAAAGAAGGTCTGGTGTTCAAAACCCTGTGAGAACACTGAAACTATCGATTTGTTTTAGAAATTCCGAGAGTTCCAACCCCTTCCTACCACTATCAATTCTAATAGACACAACTTTAGATCGTCTTAGATATTGTAAATGGAAAATCATTGTCAGTCATAAACAAAATATTAAAATGGCACAAAGATGCCAAGTTTGAAAGCATTTTTACAGCAGGAAAGGGTAACCGGGGTAAATTTGACCATATGATTCCTAGCGTCCATAGGGAATCAAACACTAGACCTTCAGTGCGACAGTCAAGCGATTAGTCCACTCAAGTAGGCCTACACATCCAGTAGTTAAAACAATTTATGACGAATCACATGTATAGAAATAGTATTCAATCAGAAGAAAAGTTACCGTGCAGTGTGTATGTAAAAAAAAATATGTTCATATATTTGTTCTTCTCCCAATATGTCTGGGATTTCCCACGCTGACTGAAGTAGCCTATAAACTTTCTAGCTTTTAAACTAGAGATAAATTTTACTCACCTTTTGGATCAAAAACTTGAGATATATAACACAACGATTCGTCTGAAATGATCAGTCATGATGTTTGAACTATCTTACAGCCACAAGCTCATTCTCGGACAAGCTTCTATGAAGTCAAACTTGACCAACTGAAAGCAATAGTCACACATTGGTTCTACGCGTTCAACGAAATACTAAATCTTCATGAATGTCCTGAGGTACTCTGTAAAATGTGGACAGTGAAGGAACCGATTAAGTTGTTTTCTTAAGGTTATGGATCAAAATAACACGAAACTTGATAAACTCCTGGGCAAAGGATATAAACATATTATTTAAGACGCTTATAAATTGTTAAGTATGATACTGTAAAGACAGTCATCATTGTAACACAACAGTAAACAAATAAATTTTGTTTAGTTCTGTTTCTTTTTTTTTAAATGTGTTGTATTTTGTATTTTTGATTATATGTTTAATTACAAAAAGGTTTAGTACATTTCAAAACTAAATAATGATTAATTAATTGGTTATTTAATTTAATTTATTTATTTCTAAAGCTAGCAATGAGAAAAAGTTTTGTTAAAATAAGTTGCTTTTCTTGAGCTAATTAATACATATTTTAGCATCTATAAAATATTTGCAACTTTTTTTTTAATGAAAGGTTAATCTTTTTTAATTGGCCTATTTTAACGTTTCTACAACTCCTGTGGACACTCGTACGATTCATCTCTTGTACAAATGTTTAAAAAAAAAAAGTCCAGAAACACAATTTCACTCACAATTTTTTTTTACTAGTTCTTACTATTTCTTATTCCGCAGAACGTTGAAATATTTGGCTGAATTCAATTTTGTTTTGGTGATTCAGGGGGGGTCGAACCCCAGCGCGCGCGTGTTTGCGTAAAGAAAATTAGCACTGCCATCTGGCGGCCGATTGAGTTGTTGGCCTGACGGGGGCACTAGGTGAGTGATCCTAGATGCGCAGGTCACTAGGTGGCGCTGAAGTGAGAGGGACAACTCCGTGCATATAGATGCACGCTTGAGAAACGGGTTGGGCAGACGACACCTGTGGCGTCCTTATCAACGACGTGATCATACATCCAATAGAAAAAAAATATTTAAAAGTTATTTAAAGTATAAAATAAAAATTGTCAACAAATGATTTATTTCTATAATCTGTAAGTCTCAATTCTGAATTTAAAAGAACAAGCAAAATATCAAGTTTTCCTTATCTAAATAAAACAAAACTTAATTATGACTAATGGATTAATTAACGTTTTAATAGTTTGATTGATTCACGTGTTGTCATCGACTATGCGTAAAAGTTGCCACTTGATCCGAGAATGAAAAGTGGGAGAAGAAAACACGGACGGAGGGAGTTACGGACCGTGGGCCGTAGTTTGTGCATCAAATCAAATCGTCGAGCCCTACGTACCTCTGAGGCTTCATTATGTACAGTGATCGAAAGTTTCCAGGTGCCGGATAGTACCGAGCCATGGGCCGGTTATGGATCTCGGGCTGTAGTTTGTGCATCACTGCCCTAGCGGTGCATAGGAGAAAGTCCCAAGACACGTCCGAGATGGAGCCTTTAAATCTGTATTGTAATGGCGCGTAGTTGTGGACATGTGGCATGTACCGCTTGGCACCTATCAAGGAGGCTCCAGTTCGAATCCAGACTCGAGCCGAGATATGTTCGCTGAACGCTTAAAGCAGCTCAGAATCCTTCTCCCAGACTTCCAATCACCCCTTTTTCCCCCATCCCACTCAGGACCGGATTTAAGTATGCAGAGGCCCCGGGGCAGGATTTTTTTTCTTAAGCTTTAATAAAGATCCACCTATGAATGAAAATGCTTATATCTACAAGAATGCTTGTGGAGGCCCCTACAATTTTTTCTTGTAAAGATACTAAAGATCCACTTATGAATGAAGATGCTTACATCTACAAGCATGCTTGTGGAGGCCCCTACAATTTTTTTCTTGTAAAGATACTAAAGATCCACTTATGAATGAAGATGCTTACATCTACAAGCATGCTTGTGGATACCCCTACAATTTTTTCTTGTAAGTCTCGGCACTACAGTTAGGCCTACACATCTGATCTTATGATCAGATTGCTTTTTATGATTTTCGACATTATTACACAAGCACAGGTCTAAATAAATTATCGCGGCCTCTCTTGGTGAAACTAACCCCCAAAAATGAGTCTTTGTGCAAGCCATATAGCAGTCTCGTAAACCGTTGAAGAAAAAAATACTTGAATACTTAAAATACTTAAAGTTGTACAGCATGGAGATGCAATGTAACAAAAAAAAAAATTAGCCAAGCGCCTAATAAGTAGGCTAGATCTAGCTAGATCCAGTAGATTCTGAGTAGATAAAACTTCTATAATGTCTAGAGCAGTCAAGATTCTAGAATTATCATCATTAGACGTCAGTCATTAATCTTGACTCTAAAACTAGATCTATATAGGCTATATTTCAACATCAATATCTAAAACTAGATAGCCTATATATATATAGGCTATATTTCAACATCAACATCTAAAATCTAATCTAGACAGAGATCTAGATTATAGAAATAGGCATAGAATAATAATGTGTTGGACGCTAGATCTAGATAGAAATTGGATTTAGTCTTGTTAGGCGTAGATCTCACTCGAATCTAAGCTTTTTTTAAAAACTAGATCTAGATTCTCTAGTCAACTTAGACGAGATTCGAAAGTAGTTTGAGTCTAGATTTATAGTTTAGAATAGGCCTACTAATAGATCTAATGAGTACGCTAATAATAGCATACTCTAAATCTATTCTTCTAAGTAATAGGCCTAAGCTACACTAGACTAGATCTAGTCAATCTAGATTAGAAATCATAATCAATGATAATCATATAATATTATTAAATATATGATATCTCATTATCTGACACGGCAAGCTAATCTAAACGACCAAGACGCTAACAAGAAAGTGGATTTAGGCTTTCCATATTTTCTAATTAGTCAATACCGATACGGCAATACATGCAGGCCTTTTAGATCCACTCACCCCAAAATGTCCCCCTCACCTTCATTGAAGAACAATCAAGTTCAAAACCAAACGATCGTTGCTGAAACATTCTTTCATCTTTTTCAAGCTCTCACTACTGAACAGTTGCCATTCTGAAATACACCCAAGTTGGACACAAGGCAAAGAGAGTCAAATTGCGCACCAGCTTTGCAAGAACACGTTTGAAATAGAAATTAATTACAACGCTTTTATATAGGACGAAACTGTGAATCATAAGGACAGTATTGGCGTGCACTAGCAATTTTTGTTTTATTAGAGGTGATCTACATTTTTGTTTGTTTTTATTTTTTCTGTTCTTTTTTTTTTTCTCTTATCTTTGGCTTTAGAGATATCTTAAACTATCAACCGGTTTCGCAGGAGATTTCGTACGCAGGTACCTCTTCGTCCCTTTAACTCTTAGGCTTTTAGGTTCTTGCTAAGACACATTTTTGACAGATTCGCAGCCTGAAAGCGGTAATCACAAAAACCCACAATCTTACTTCAAACCTTTGAATTTTTATTTTCGGTATTTCTCGAAAGGGCTGCAGTCTATTTATAAAGAATAAATGTTTAATAACTATATAAATTATACATACGTTTGTTGGGATGGGATGGTGTTATAATTAAAGTCAAAAGTCTATGTAGGAGACCATCATGATAAGAAGGGTATTAAAAACAAGGGGGTTGGAGGCTAAAGAGAGAAAGAGACAAAAGGAGTTAGAGAGGGGAGAGGGAGAAAGAAGAAGACTATATGGGCGAGCATTACAATGCGCAGGGTAAAAAAAAAAGGAAGGTGGGGGGGTTCGAGAGAGGGGGGGGACAGAGGAAGAGATAGGGAGAGAGAAAGAAAGAGATAGATATGGATAGAAAAAAAAAGAGAGAAAAAACGTACTGATCCACTACAAGTTTTAAGTCGAATTGGGAGAGCATTACGATGCAATATAAAGCCTGGGAGCAAATCAACAGACGTAGCCGGTGTGCAATGCTAGTTCTAGTTTATGTGTGTGTGAGAGAGAGAGAGAGAAAAAAAAGGGGAGGGGGGAGGCAAATGGGAAAGAAAGAGCGACAGCGTAAGAGATCGTTAGGAGATATAGAGAATAAGAGAAGGCTACTGCGAAAAGAGAACTTAAATCGTCTCCATGACAACAAAAGTTTTGTCTGCTTTGGATATGGCATCATATGTAGTCCACAGCAGGGTCTACACTATTCCTTTATTTTCGGACCCGGCGGATAACGGCTTTGTCTGCATGATGTGTGGGAAAATATGCAAGTCGCAACTGGATTTGCGTAGTCATGTGAAATACTGCACTTATCCTTAGTCGCCGGAATGGAAGATACTGCCATTATTATTATTAAAGTTTAATTGCGTTGTTTATAATAGACCGTTACAGAGCTCACTTTTGTTTGTATGTGTCTATATCAGCCTATTACAGAGTTCACTATTGTCTATATACGTTTATATCAGTCTGTAACAGCGTTCACTATTGTTTTTCTGTGTTTATAACAGCTTGTTACAAAGCTGAATATTGTTTGTATGAGTTTATATCAGCCTGTTAGAGAGCTCACTATTGTTTGTATGTGTTTATATCAGCCTGTTACAGAGCTCACTATTGTTTGTATGTGTTGATCTGCACTTAGCGCACAACATAAATGGCGATAGCGTAGGTTGAACTGAATGGAAGTGTAACGCCCCTTCGCATCACCACCTTAACCACTTCTCCTTCGCCTATTCATGTGAAATCAAAGATGGCCAGCCCTTAACTATAGAGTTCAATATACCCCCCTTCCTGCTCTCCCTGACATATTATTGATGGTGATTTAATTGATTACGGATGCAGATATTTAAAAGAAAGGATAGCGGGGGACAAAAAAAGGAGAAAAAGGGGGGGGGGCAAATAAACGCATATCGATGAGTGCCAATGAACCTCGTTGTGGCGTTATCGAAAGTTTCGATAGATTGAGCCAAAGGTGTACTAGATAACGTTTAGTCACTTTCTTTCTATTTCATTTTTAAATCATGAATCTCATTCGTATTGAAGGATGGCTACCAAGTCGTGTGGTATGCGCTCCGAACTGTTGGTATTATGGTTCCAGTTTAGTTTCGAATCCTGCCAGCTTCAGTATGAGGCATTTCCGGAGAAAACGTTTGAAAACCAACACAGACACATGCTATTATCGGGTCAAAATAATAATTAATTTAAGGGCAAACGTTAGCCATATCCTCCCTCCATCATTCTTCGGTTACTATCGAAATGATGTTTAAAATAATGCCTCATTTAAAAAATAAATAATGAGTTAAATATATATAAAAAGAAATTGAGTTCAAAGCAACATGAAATGTAATATAGGATAGGAATGAATAGCCACTGTTAGATAAGTTGACAAAAAATATGCGCCTCTTATTATTAGGCCTATATTTTTAAAGCATTCAAGCTACATAAAATAAGAATAATGTCCATTTTAATTAATTGTTCCAATCATAAACAAAGCCCAGGCTTTCAAATCAATCTTAATTTATAAACTATATTGGCAGCACTTCTTTAAAAAAAAATCTCCACCGGAAATGCATTTGTCAAAACAAAACATCTCTAAACTCTGAATACAAATTAATTCACAAAGTTTAGTGCTGTCGAGAAACTAGATCTAGATCTCATCTAGATCTAGTTCTAGCTAGGTGCCTTTTGATTTATTACTTTAAGAAGAAAGCAGTAGATCCATATCATTCATAGATCTAATTTCTGTGTTTTAGTGGAGAAGCAACGTAGGTTTATTTTCTAGATTAGATCTTTGTTTGTACCGTGATAACTTTGCACGATTACGTCATCAAACTCTGTTGTATTGCGTGCCAAGAAACAAGAAAAAATATTTTGCATCAATGTGCACTAAAAAAGAATGTTAGAGTTGGTGTTTTGAAAGGTCGCACAAATACGTCAGCAAATTAGTTTAAACGTCACAGTTGCCCCGTGTATCTTCAGCTGTAAACATCTCCCTCCATCCGCCTCTTCAAGTAAACAAGATTTGCATCTTCACTGCCGATATTCATCTAAATAGAATGGAACCATTTGGCAATCACAACCGCCTGGCCATCGGAGGTGCTGAACGCTCTGTGCAGAAAGGTAGTGAACAGAAGAATGATTACTTCGTTGATTGTTTGAACGTGTCCTGCAACAGCAACGACTGTTCCAGCTACTTCGATATTCCAGACTGTGTCACCGACGTCTATCTCCAGGCTTTAGACGGAGGTGATGATAGTTTTGCCGCACTGAGGCAAATCAGCGAAACCTACGGCGATAAAGATAAGAAAGAATACGACAGAAATTGCAACATGAACAACGAACCACATCCCAACAAAGGCTGCGGCTGCGGCTGTGCAGGCTGCGGCTGTTCAGGCAGTTACAACGGAGGTGCTGGTGGTGGCACCGCTGTCTGTGACTGTGATGGCAAGCCGTATGAGTGTGGCTTCCGTGACAAGAAACGCGACAACGCTTGCTGCGGTTACCCCAACGATAAGTACAGACCTGAAGATGTCAACGTGATTCCCACCTGCACTCAGGCGTTTAACAAGAACTGTACATGTGGCGCCTCGCATGGAGAATGCAAGTGCCAGGAGACGTACCAACAAGGCCTGGTCAACAAGAAACCAGAGTGCTGTGTGGATTACAAGTACGTTGCTCCAATCAACCCTAAGCCGTTTGTCTGTGACAACAGCGAACCAACTGGCTGTCAAGAGCTTGTCAGAAAGGGCAAGCTTCCCGACCGATCCAATTTCTACGCCGATGATTCCTGCGACTGCCAGCACAACAACAACAACAACAACCTCAACGCTCTCGGCGAAACCGATTGGGCCGCGCTCAGAAAGTCTGCCTACAGCATCTCCGACAATCAGTGCTCCACCTACGGCAGTAACAGAGTCCAGCAGTCAGATCACTCCATGTATAGGGCAACTTCCGGCAAACTCAACGGTGTTGACCGCCAGGACATTGTTTCCTTAGTCGGACGCTCAAGGTCACAGGGCAAGTCTGAAGAGGAAGAAGCAGCACAGGCAACTCTCCAGCATTGCAGCATCTGCTAAAATTAAGGTAAAGAACATCGTTTTCGTATCTAGACCCATGAATTACTTCAACCATCGCACTTATTTTGTTTTCGCATCGATAGTTCTGAACCTTTAAACTTTGACCTCTACTCAGCCATTCATTCCTAATGACCTTGGCATGAACTCTTCATTTAGCTTCAGTAACCACCTAAGGCTGACAGGACTGAACAGTCTGAAACATCGTGTATCTGGACAAACTGTTTAAAAACACCCAAAGCTACCTAGATCGAACTATGAACTTTACTGTGATGGCCTGGAAGTGATAATAGTTTTCTGATCAGAATAGATTATCATCGAAAAAAAAATATTAAAAACTAATTGAGCAGTTGATCAAGTTACACGGGGTAAATAAAAACATCTGTACCATCGTCTTTGTTGCTCTCTGATTTTAGTGTTTCTTGACTTCTGTGTTGTCTTGTGTGTATTTTAAATCTGTTTTAGCTTTGTTAAAATTGTAATGTCATAAATTATGACAAATCAACACTATCTAATTCACTAGCACTTTAATTTAATACACAAATAACTTCAAATATAAATTTTAAATTTAAAAACTAGATTAATCTAGAACTTTACATTAAAACTATAATCCAAAAAAAAAAAAAATACATAATACTAAATTACAAATTAAAATAATAAAGTACAAACAAACTTAATGTAACTGACATTTCAAGGTCTTGAAATCTTGATGTCTTAACCTTGAATTACAACTTTTTAAAAATAGTCTTGATCTAAAAATTTTTATCTAATAGTTAATGGCTTAATTACTTTAAATAGGCATGCTGGTGAATGTAAAGGACATTTCACACAAAGGTCTAGAATACTCTATTGTAATGAAATCTTCAATCAGGATGACCTACTTTTTAGTCACCTTGAACACACAAATCTAAATAAATGAAAAAAAGACTGAAGTCTGGAAAAATTATTTATTCAATATTTTAGGAGTTAAAAATGCAACAACTTTTTTTGTAATTTGCAACATACCTTTCAACAACAACAAAAAATTATTAAAATTGTATTGGACATAAATACATTTTTTTTATTTGTGCTAAGTTAATTAACGAAAATATCCAAATTACCTTTATAAATTGGTATCAAGTGTAGCTCTTCAAAGTAGGTGAGGTGCATTTATTATACAGTGTAATTTACAAAAATCCATGCAAATAAATTAGTCATATAAACAAAAACAATCTTATCAAAGTAATGGCATTCATCACAAATAAAATCTTTCTTTTATAAAATTAAAAACTTTCATTCAAGAGGATCAACTCTTAAGAATCTCTTGTCAAGAAGCTGTGCTAATCTCATGATGATCACCATCAGTAAAAGCCACCCTGACTTCCTGATCTGATCTCAGGCCTCCAATGCCTCCTACAATAAATAGAACATGAACAGCACTTAATAAAACACATGATTAAGTAGCAAAACTATTTTTACAAATTTTTAAAAGACCTGATGCCATAGTCACTAGTTCAGTTCAGCCATCATTTCTACACTAAAAAGTAATTGCTAAATCTGTGCTGAGAAAAAATGTTCTAACATTGTAACAATAAATAAGGCTTGTCTTGAGATTAATGAGGGATGCAGTATTGTATTGTAATGGCTAGTTAAATAGAGTAGAGTAGGATCTTAAGTCAAAACACATTAATGAATCGGCTTAACTACCAAAATACTTTTATAATAAGCTAATTTATTGTTAATTTATAATCAAATAGGCAGCTTCTTAGAATTTAGAATATTATTTTTTATTATTAATTAATTACAATAATTGTCTTAATCAATTATGGGTGATAGGCCATTTAGTACCAGTGCCAAGCAATTTTGAAAAATAAAGAAATGCATTCTTAATTTTGTATTGTGTAGTAGAAGCAATCTCAGCCCAGTGTATCAGAAAAATGTAGAATAAAACTTACAGCAGTGGCTAGTACTTTAATGGTAATCTGAAGATTCAAAGGACAAGAGACTTAATGACATTTGTCTCAATTATCAAAATATTATGACATCTCACAATCAGGATTCACATTAATTTAAAGACTCAGAATCCTTTAAGTCTACAAATATCAATCACAATTGCTCATATGCAGTAAGAAGTTCTAGAATACAATTTTCTGAAGAATTGTGGCCAAGCTTTGCAGCAATCAAACAAGGACCACAACTGTAGGACCAAAAAACCATAGAAACAGATGACCATCATCTGCCCCATAGATTGCAAGGTCTCTGAAAGGGGAAACTTAATCAAGTAACTAGGTAAAAAAAAAGTGTTATGACTGTTACATAAGGCACATAAAGTAGTTTTACAAATCCTGCCACATTACACATCCTTTAGACAACCCAAAGTGCACTGTTATGTTTGTTAAAGAAAGATACATTTGTGAGCCCATGTGCACCAAGACGAAATATTTGTCTAAACCAGTCACCAGATGAATTTATATGTTTACACATATATACTGGCTACCTAGCTTTTCATTTAAAGTGATACTATGTAAGTCCAACAACATATAGGGGTTCAAAAAGATTAATGGGAGGAAGGGTCAACAAAGGTCAAATGGGAAAGAAATTGCTAAGCAAATGTCAAGCGTGGAAGAAATAAAAGAAAAAGATAATCAATATTACTGAATATATATATATAAATTTAATCACAAACTTTTAACAACAAAATATAAAAGGTTTGTAAATTCTAAGAGTATTTATAGATATAATGTAGAGCCTCGCACTGCCATTTTTTCATTGTCCTTTCACAACAGGCTCAACAAATTGAGCATAAATCTGTGTTGTAACTTGACACATTCTTCCATTTGACATATTGCCATTCTCATGCAGTAACTAAATTTATTATTTATCTTTTTACAATTGTATTTCCTAAGGAAGAAAAAAATGTCTGAAAAGGGTTAAGTTTTAAAAAAGAAAATAGACATTTTTTGTATGGGTGCAGGGAAGGTAACAGACAGAAAGATGTAACATTTTTTTGTAATTGGCAACATGTATTTCAAATACAACAAAAGATAACTAAAGACCAACAAACAAGAAATGTAAATACTTTATAAAATTCACTGTATAACAGCCTACAACACAGAAGTGAACTAATCAAAGACTTTTCTCAACTATTGAAGTGTCCATGCTCCCACCTACTGTAAAGAAAACATTATCACCTAACACATTCTTTTAGAGTGAAATGCAAGGAGGGCTCTTTGAAGATCTAGTAACTAGGCACTGCCCTGACTATCAGGATATCAAATGTATTGTAATGTTGCTAGCCTGCAGATATTGTTTTATAGTGTAGCCCTGGATATCTAATACTGTTGGTGAGATTGATCTATGATCAAAAATATGATACAGAACTGAAATCAATTTTAACATTTTATCTTATATAATTTTTTTTTAGTATTAGCTGTATTTTTTAATTTTCTGATTTTAAATGCTTTGAGAATAGGTAGAATAGAATATAGTTTTTAAAAAAGTAAATGGGATCGTGTACACAGGTCAAAGGATAAGTTTACATTTTTTTTTTAATGCTACGCAAAAAAACAACTTGTCATGAGCTCTTGAATAAATGATGAATTATTTAAGCCAATCTTGACAAACATAATTTATATTCATAAAATATAATTCCAATGTATATACTTTGAATAACTTTTTAAAACAAACTAATAAATCTAAACATTGAAACAGATCACATGACAATTTCTCTAGTCAATAAACATTGTGACAAAACTGTTACACTTTTCTTTGTAACAGTTTCTCCTTATTCGTTGTCCAGGTTAATGGTCTACTAAAAAAATGTATTACGCCATAAATGAAATAAAGGAAAGTACATGTGATTAAACATCTAAGCACCATACATCTGACAAAAGCTGTTAGTGCCAACAACGTTGAATGACTCATATAAACAGTTCCATAGCAAGAAGAAGCTGTTTCTCCCAAAAGTTTCTCTTAATAAACCATGAAGCATACAGTCAAATGTAACTGAAGTCAAAGTAAACAATATTCTAGCAGAAATAATGTGAAACATTCAGATACTAGTCAGCAATAAACTTGCACTGCTTCATTGAGCAATTTGTATAATACTGAGCTTAAAATATCTAATAAATTTATAGCTTTTATATAGTGCTACTTTCATGCTTATAGCATGCTCAGAGCGCAATGGTCCAATCTCGTGTGTGGACCAGTTGGGTTGGGGTGGGGGGAAGGGGTATCTGGGAGAAGGTTTTCAGAGCTGCCTTTAGGCATTCAGTAAACACAACTTTGCCTGAGTTGGGTGTCGAACCTCAAGCCCCATCCATAGGCAGCCAAGCCAAGTTCAAGCGTACTTAACCTCTCCAACACGCTTCCCACGCTAATACAGAGAATAAAAACAACTGGTTATATAAACTTCAGTTAAGACTAGTTGTCTGCCCCTTCCCTCCTTTTTCCCCTTAAAATAATAGCATTTGAAGCGAATCTTGTATTTCTTCCATCAGTGATATGACGAAAACACATTAGAATAGTAGCTCATTAAATAACTAGCACGAATGCTACAACATTTTTAATGCTGTTGTGGAAAGCAGCAACTACTGCAAAGATTCATGCTACAAATAGTCTTCACATTCAAGGAGCTTATGATAAACTTAGTAGGTGTGAAAAAATTTCAGTCTAAAAAATCTATTGCACTACTTTAGAGAACTGATTGGATCTCAACATTTCTAAAGTGAATGTGAAATTGAGAAAGGTTTCATTGATTAGATACTAATTTTTTTATTTTTTTTTAAAACAATATGATGTTTTATTATATCTAAAAACATCTTTTCAACAATTTTTGATTAGAAAATACATGACTTGGATACAACATGACCTAAATAAAAAAAGATGTGACAAATTTTATTGATAACAAACAGTTGATGTTAAAATTTAAACAGATGCTAAAATAATCCAGCATTAAAATTCCTTATAAAAAACATAATGGATCCCCTTTCACATTATTTTGAATCCAGCTTATATACTAATTAATTCAACTAAATACTACACATATAACCCACTTCCAAATCTTAAAATGGCTAAAGAGTAAAAACCTAACACGACTGTATGAGAATCTAGGAGACTATCTTTGCAATGACCTCATTTGGGTTAACTCTTTCTCTCCTAACTGATGATACCAGCGTTTATTCCACCAGAATGTGGTAAATAATTACTGAGAGAAAGAGTTAAAACCAGAAGGACACTTACATAAATTCTGACACAAAAAAATAATAGGACAGAGTGATAGCACAGTATACAGTGTTCAATATAGAATACATGAAAACATAGAACAATTACACTATTAAATAAAGCTCACTTGGCACATCCTCATCAGCTAAATAATTCACATCAGATCCATCAGTAAACACAGCATCATCATCACTATCTTCTAAATTACCTGGTTGAAAAAGGTCAGGGGAAATATGGAGATCAAAGCAAACCAAAAAAAAAAAATTTATATGTAAGACAGGTTATGATAAACAGGGAAGGATATGAGAAAGCATGCTGAAACTAAAATTTATTGCCAATTTTCTTTTTTTGTAAGGTCACCTTAACCAGTTTAAAGAAATACAGAGTATTGTTTTCAATACTTATAGTTATCTCTTTTTTTTTTGAGGGAACACACAATCTCAAAATGAGAATTATTAAATTACAATTCTGTGTCCAAGAGTTCATTCTAACTCATTTTTTTAAATGAGCCTGAAATGAATTCTATTTCACTGCCTATAGTTATATATAGTTATATAGTAATAAATAAATAAATAAAATATTCAGGTACTAATTTACTTATAGAAGCAAATAAGTTGTAAATTAAAGCAACACATTGTGTTGTTTTTTTTTTTAAAATAGAGGGTAAAAGAAATAAGCCAAAGTTTACCATGTGAAATTTTCTCAGCTTTCTTTTTATCCTGTTCAACGTAAATGGCAGTAGCTAAATAAAATGCTCCCCCGACTACACAAACAAAAGTTGTCAGATATAATGCTGTTTGCATAGATACAAACTGTACAGAGGGCAGTTTGGAATTTGAATGGTTGTCAGCCAAAGAATCAGCTATCTAAAAATGTATAAAGAATAAATGCTGTCAATAAAATATTTTCATATCTAAATTTGATCTTAAAAACTACTAAAAAAAAAGCATCTGATATTTTATTAGTTTATTTTTAAGAATAGTAATCCTGACCAACAAAATAATACAGATGTAAGCTGAATAATAACAAATATGATAAAAGAAACTTAAAGATTCAATATTATGCTACATATTATAAACTTGGAATATAGCAGTAATTTGAGAATATCAGAAGGCATGCGTTCTGAGTATGCTACTGTACGACAGTGATTTTTGGACTACCAATGCAAAGCAAGAAAGAAAACTAAACTCATTTCACTTGCGCTGCCTCCAAAGGATTTTGAATATCACATGGCAAGAGAGAGTGTACAATACTGAGATCCTTGCACAAACGGGCCTTCACAGCATTTTTACATTCGTCAGATTACGCCAGCTGCGCTGGCTCGGTCATGTTCGCTGGATGGAGGACAATCGCATTCTGAAAGTCATTCTCTACGAGCATCTCACGTCTGGCTCAAGAAAAACTGGTCGCCTCTACCTCCGTTACGTGGATGTAATAAAATGGGACCTAAAAACAGTGAACGTTGATACAGACCATTCGAAAGACATAGCCCTAGACCACACTAGTTGGAGAGGGTGACCAAGAAAGCTATGTATGGTGAAAAACCATGGGCCTCAGCTCTGGAAGAAAAGCGTGGCAAATGAAAAATTAGCAGGCTCCTCTGCCACCAAAGCGAAAGCCACTTTAACCTGCGATATATGTGGACAGGAGTGTCTCTCCAAAATAGGGCTGCACAGCCATATGAAAAAGTGTTCAAGATGAACCATAGTTGTTCTACGACTGAAAGAAGCCAACTAACAATTTAAAAAATTGCTTTTAGAAAAAATATCATTAAGTTGATTTGCATGCCTTTCAACAATTTGATACTTACCAAACCAATAATGTAGGGGCTAATTGCATCTCCAAATAAATGAGACATAAGTATCTGGCCAGACTCTGCCAATGAACGTCTAGTAGGAATGACAACATACTGTGAAAACAAACAAAACATTCAATCAATAAATTATTTTTAAATAATAATAATAGTCATTTCTAAGTGGGATTACGGGAATGACATGGCCTAAAGTGTGCCGACGTGCAAAAAAAACTCAAAACTCAAACTTTTCATGCCTGGGTATATAAAACAATACATTTGTCCTAATTCAACAAAATGAAACCGTTGTTAATGACAACAATAGCATAATGATACTCTCTTCAACCCTAGTAACAGGATAAAGTCTTTCAATGATTCTTCTAATATGGGCCTAAAATGGGTATACTAAGAAAGATGGCTGGTAAGAAATATTTTTTTTTATTAATGTTATATTTAACTATAAAATAATGTATGTAAATAATTGGATGCAACTCGCCTTTTAGCTTGCCAATTGTAAAAAGAGAATGTTACAAAGCAAGTAATAAGAGAATGAAGTCTCAATCTCAAAGGAAAACAGCCATGTAAAACACTGCACTCATCCTTAATGTTCAGAATCGAAGACAATGCCATTATTATTATCCTCATTATTTAACTACAAACTAACATAGGTTCTGCATTCTTTTCCAGAGAGAAACTGAGAATTCCAATTGGCATTGTAATAATTCTTTGTTTGTCAAAAAATGGTATGTAATAAATATTTCAACTGCAACCAATCATTTAAATCTATCAGACAGTAAATGAAACTTACTAAAAGAATATCTGCAGTTATAGCCCAGTTCAAACATAAAAGTGTTTCTCCAAAAAATATCAAAACCTACAAAACAAAGTGTTAAAAGTTATTAATTATTTATAGATGCTAAAGACATTTACCTATATTATACATTTTATTTAAGAAATTAAAAAAAAACTTTTTTTTACAGCTTAACTGTATGCAAAAGATCCAATTTTTTTATACAGAACTAATTTAAACAAAAGAGTGCATTGATCACTGTACATGTACATGAGACATCAAAAAGTAATTTTCTTTTTTTTTTTAATTTTCATTGTTCACATTTAGTAGATCATATACAGTGAATATTTTTTTCTGTCAGGGTTTAACCAACACGACTAAACAATGTTTTTTTGTTTTATGTTTTTTAATCTCTGTATAATTGTAAACATTTTATTCTAAATTAATATCATTTTTAAAAACTTAACAAAATTATTCTTTTTTAATTTACTTAAATTACAGAAAAAAAAAAGCTATATTACCCATGTAGCTGCTATTAAAAAAAAATATGCTATGTTGATATATTACCCATGTAGATGGAGTGTTACAAAATGCTATATAGATATATTACCCATGTAGCAGCTGTGTTGTATTTGGAGACAAACAAAGCAAAAAACAAAAAAGGGACACAGGTCAGCAGTCCTCCAGCACAGACAAGTGGATCAGCTCTTGGGTTGACACGTTTATAGGTCCTCGACAGCCAGGCTCCCATACCAACGCCAATAAATCCAGCCAAGACTGTGATTCCACCAAAAGTTGTACTTATACTGTCAAACACAAACATAAACACTAATGCAAAGTAATTCTTTCAGTTTTGTTAAAATCTTAACCACTAAAAGACAAAAGTTAGTAAATACTGAAATAACAGATGTTGCTTCAATTACTCCATAGAACTTTATTATATTACAGAATAAAGAAATACTTTCAAACAAATTGCTAAAAAACAATGCCCAGGGCTGAGTGCTAGACTCAGTATACTTCATTAGTCCCACCATCTTCCAACTTACCATTGATATAGCCGATGTTAAGCCATTACTAAAACTTTTAAAATAAAATCTCAAAAACGTTACAGAACAAAACAAATTAATTACTTTATTAATTCTATTTGCCTTCAATACTGAAATACCAATTCTATAAAGACGTCTCTATAGTGACCAAAATAAAAGAAGAACATATTAAGTTAGGCAGAGGAGCAATAATAGTAGACAGGTAAAAACTAAAAAGCAGGCAGACCACGAATATGATGGCTTGATGATTTAGAGGAAGCTCTACAACAACTCATCATCATCTTACTTTTTTTGATTTCTTCATGGAACATAGGGCCCCAGTAAAAACAGGCCAATCTCTTGCTAGTTTTTTTAGTTTTTTAATGGCTACCCTGATCTTTCCTGACCTCCCGGCTTCATCTAGTACACTGCGTCACCATGTTCATTTTTGTCTTCCTCTAAGTTTTGTTCCCTGGGGGTTCCACTTTAAGGCCTGTCTAGCTCTGTTGTTGGTATCTTTTCTAAGGGTGTGACCAATCCATCTCCACTTCCTCTCTAAGATCTGTCTCTACCTCTATGTTTTTCTGCCCACTCATCTCCCACAGTTTGGTGTTTTCTACTTTGTACCACAAAACTCAAGAGTTTATGCATAGAGACAAAAAGCTCATGAGGGATCAAGATAGAAAAGTATGTTAAAGTAGGCTAGGGCCACAATGCGTTGTAGCCCCACTGGAATGGATGGATTCATTACTGATACAGACAGCTAAGTGCCTCCAGTTTTACAGCTAAAAGCTGGCTCAATAAAAAAGGGAGTTCATTTTTATGTTAGAACCCTAACACCCTTAAACTATAACTTATGTTAAAGGTAATGGGTTCTGTGGGAAGTGGAAGATGTAGGAACATAACATAAATAAAAATGTTTTCTATTACCTTGACTCACTCTCCATCTGGCTGAGAAACTTTGTGGAATAGTACATAAAGGAAGGAGCTAGGAAGGCCAGAGCTCCAGTGACAAATGCCACACAAGTAAATCCAGCAGAAGACAGCATGAAGCTCTTGCTGTTAAAAAACAAAAAAATCCTTACACATAGTAATAAACACAACCATCAAGCAAACAGTAAAGCTATTTGCAATACAAACATGTAATTTATTCTTTCAATAATTTCATTCAGAAATGTAAAAGAATGCAGGATGTAGCTATTAATTATGCTAAGTCTAGAATCTTGCTGGATTAAAATGACAAAAGACTAACAAAAATAAAGAAAGGGAGGCAATTAATCTAGGAGATTTTTAAATTTATTGCTAGTTGAATTATTAAACAAATGTCACAATTTTATCCAAAGTCAATAAGCATATTATGAATAAAAACAAAAAATGATTAATAAACAAAAGAAGACTATCTAGCTAAATTAACAATAAAATTAACATTAAATAAATGTTAGAAAATAACTACAGTTCTACATATTTTGGGAGTCACCTATGACCTGAGATTAACATGGAAAATGCTAACAGAAAAAACACAGAATAAAGGCACCCAAAGACTATCCCCAACGATAAAACAAATTAGCTGGCGCAGACTGAGGAGCAAACACAACATACTAAAAAAGACTTGTTACATCAGACCCACTCAAGAATACAGTGCCAGAGGCATAAACTACCATACGGAAAAGGTTCAAAATATAAAAACAGCAACCATAAGAGCTATGAAGGAAAACGCCATTCTGGTCTCTCTGGAGAAAGAAGAGAAGTTTAAATCCTTACCCATTTCACCAAAATGGAAACTTTGGAGAGGCAGCCAATCAAAACCAAATTCCACAAATCTAGCAGTAAAAACCATCTTAACAGGACTCATTTTATTCAGGATTCTCTGAACCTCAAAAGGAGGTAACAATTAGAAAATGTAAGACTGG
This sequence comes from Biomphalaria glabrata, assembly GCF_947242115.1. NCBI lineage: Eukaryota > Metazoa > Mollusca > Gastropoda > Planorbidae > Biomphalaria > Biomphalaria glabrata. The sequence goes on along the minus strand of NC_074722.1, from coordinate 6,101,376 downwards.
AATATGCTAGAAAATATAAAGAATGTCCACCCTGGGACCAAAGCTCTCTTCTTTTGATAAGAGACAGTATTGAAAAGAACAAAAAAATTGACTACATTCCAACAGAGCTCAGGGAATTAATAAACTCTTCATCTCATGATGCCACCACAAATGGAGGAGCTGGAATACTCATTGAATGGCCCAATGAAGAAAAACTAGAAAAATCTATGGCAACTGGAGAGCCCTCTGACAACCACAGAGCAGAAAGGGAAGCACAAGAACAAGCAGTTACCATGCTAGTAAATTATCCAAGTACAGCAAAGATTCAGATTGTCTTCCTGACAGATGCCTAAACAGTCCTTAAAAGCGAGTAAAACTCTGATGCCTCCTATGTGAAACAACTCAGGACCGCCCTTGTAAAGCTCAACAACAACAGCAAAAAATCTGTTCTCCAGTGGTTCCCAATAAACAATGAAATAGAAGGAAATAAAAATGCTGATGCACTTGCCAAGTGGGGTAGACCAAATAAGAAATAGAAAATTCCACTCCATCCAAAGAAACTAATAGTGAGTAGAATAAATGAGAAATGGACAAGTTTTAATACTAATTACAAGAAAGACAATGCCTATTATCAGCTATCCTGACATGACCAATGTCTAATTTTTAGCCTCAAAAGCGGATAAGACACTGGCTCCAAAACACCCCACATAGACAAAAAACTATACAGAGAGATTGCCTGCTCTGGAAACCACTGCGCAGTTTATCTCAGATATAGGTTTAGTCATCTGAACCCTCAAACATAATAATTAGAACACAGAAGAATATGAAGAAATAGATCTGTCATTAGCAAGAAGAATACAAATTATAAATATAAAACAAATGGCACAATTGTGTCCAAAGTCAATAAGCATGTAAAAGTAATAAAGTAATAAATAAATAAATAACAAAGAAAAAAAAAAAAAAAAGAACACTTACTTTGCTATCAAGTCTTTAATGTCTGTACACAAGCCAGAATTAGAGACATGGACTTGGCTATTTTCAGACATACCCCGCTGGGGCTCAACAGCAACCACTATAATCAGTATGACACAAATGACTCCTAATAATGGAGTCACCTGGCAAAAAAAGATAAACAAAAGCTTAAGATGGTTAGGCATGTTGTTTCTTCAGTATAAGTAAGTTAACCTTATTACATCAGCAATTTAATAAGCCACAGAATAATAACATTAAGTAAACTTACCCTGAGCGCCCACTGCCATTCACCTAGCCATTTTGCAACAATGGAGCCAACAATATAGCCCAGGCCACTGTTAAAAGCAAGAGATTGAATCAGCCTTACATCACCATAATAATGAGGCAAGAGATAGTGACAAAAAAAAAAAAAGCTATGGATGGTGAAAAACTTTGGCCTTGGCCAACATTGATTGGTCAACAATGATGGTTTAATGCACTTAAGTCTTACTTTTTTAAAAAATGTTGCAAATCGATATATTAAGAAATTTCTGGCAAATATGTAAATTAGTATAAAATCAAAAATACTTTTTTCAGACCTTGTGATCTATAGGGCAGATGATGTTAAGGTCATCTGGTTTTTTTTTACCAACGGTTAACAAGTAGGGGGTTATGTGCCAGCACAACAATCAACTACATTTACTTTCCCCAACTAAAGTCAGGTACCCATTAGAGTTGGGTGGACTCAGGGGCGAGCTAAAAATAAAAAATTAAAAAATCCCAGTCTTCACCAAGATTCATACCCAGGACTCCAGGTTCAGAAGCCAAGTGCTTAACACTCAACCACCGCACCCCCTCAAAAATACTTAACAATGTAACAAAGTTGTGCATGAAAAAATAAATTAGACATATTTTACATACATATTCAGAATTCAATATCTAAATTTATTCAGTTCAAAAGGCTTCTAGCCAGTTTCTAAAGTTGCTCTTAAAACAAACTTGATGCTTCTATGTTAAAAGCACAGGCATGTGTACAAAAATTAAATTTGAAAAAGATTTTTTATGTAACTGACCTGCCAACTGGAATGGCGAAATAGAACACCATCAGGGCATAGGTCCTCTGATGTTTTGAGAAAAGATCTGCAATAATGGTAGGAGCAATGGTAGAGTAGCTAGCTTCACCTATTCCAACTAGAGCTCTTAGTAGCACAAAGGCCCAGAAGTACTGAAACAAGAAACCATTACAAATCATCTATATATATATATATATATATATATATATATATATATATATATATATATATATATATTTACTAAATGGCATTACAACTAATTACATTAAATATAAAATCCTTTCAAAAGCATCTTAATATATATTCTCTAGTCTTTAAAAAATGTATTTACATCTGATCTTAATATTTTTTTTCCTCTATTTTTTTTAAACAATTTATTAACTCAATCAAATGTTCAGAGCTTTTATTTTTTTTAAAAACTTAATGGCTCTTCATCTTTTATAATCTAAAATAACATAAATCACATAAAATGAATTTTTTGTTAATTTTCAGCATCAATCAAAAAATTAACAAATCATTTTATCAATTGCATAACAATTTAAAAGAATTAGTAAAAATTGACATTTGAAAAAATTATTCAATCATTAACTGCATCAATCATCAAATTAAAAAGAATTTTTTATTTTTTTTTAAATCACACATAGCACTATGCTCATACTTACATCACCGGGTATAAATGAGCTTGCCAGTGTAAAAACAGACCACATGAGTATCCCAAAAACCATCAGGTACTTGCGTGTATATCGATCTCCTAGATAGCCGAATATGGGTGAGAAGACCATGTATGTACAAATGAAGGCTGTCTGTATGATACCAGCATCAGAGTTGCCCAAGTCATGGTAGTAGTGCTTGACATCAATCAGAACACCTGTTGAACAAAATAAATCATGCAAATGAACAAATATGTTAAGCCGCAGTTAAGCCTGACATGAACTACCCCACCAGTCTAAACTGATAGAGTGGAGAGATTTGAAAAGGAAATATAGCAATGGGATTGTTGAAAGTGGGGTATGGTGGCAGAGTAGTAAAGCACTTGACTTCTAAACTGATGCATCTCAAGTTGGAATCCCAGTGAAGACAGCAATTTTTAACCAAGATTTTTAGGCCCCCAAGCGCTCACTTAGCTCTAAAGGGTACATGACATTTTTGGGGGAAGTAAGGGCAGTTGGTCATTGTACTAGTCATATCCTCGTTGACCATCTGCCATAGAAACAGATGAGCTTTACATCATCTGCAAGGTCTAAAATGGGTACTTAGCTGCTCTATTAATTTTTAAAATAGGAAATAGTTAAATATACTGTTATATTAAAAATTATTTTAGTACCAAATTTATGATTATTAAAAAACTTTTTTAATATTATATATAAACAACCATTTATAAAATAATTATTAAATATACAGATGTTGTCTTAGGTATTTCCATTAGTTTGAACAAAAAATAATTTTTTGGCAGAAATGAAACAAAAATAAAGCACTGTTCTTAAGTCCAAAGTTAAAGGAATAATTCAGTATTTAACTCACCAGCCACTGTGAATCTATCCATATAATTCAGCAAATTCACCAACAGCAAAATAAAGACAGTAAGGCAAGCCCGCTTCTTACTAACAGAGAAAGTTGATACATTCGCTTGTTGGGAGTCATTGCCATTAATCCCTACATTGGCCGCATAGTTATTTCCAACAATAGGGGCATTGTCGTCTTGTGTCGGCATGATTTGTGAAAGCTGAACAGTGTCATCAAATGGATAGCTAGTACTTGTCATTTGCTTATTAAATTTCAAATTAAGTCTGTCTGAGGCCTTTGCTTTAAGTTCATGTTAGCCATCATTTATATTTCATCTACTAGTCAATTTTGCATTTCCTCTAGGATCTTGACTCCTGTTAAGAAATAGTGGCAATGGATATATTTTAATCTACTTTGAACTTTCACTTAAAGACTTAGTCTTCATGTTGTTTTTTTTAAACTTTTTTCTCTCAGCACACTTTAAATCTTAATTTAAATGAGATTATCAAGCTAAAGTGTGCTGATGTTTCAAAAAACCAAAACCAAACCAACCCTAAGAATCTAGATTTAAATACCCACTTTTTTTTAATAAATGGATCTGAGGTCGTGTTATATGCAGATATATTGATATATATTATATTATATATTAATCAAGTAGATAATAGTAGATATATAGGTCTAGCAGAATCTATAATATATAGAGAGATATGATCTAATTAATTCTAAACTCTACACTACTCTAGAGACACTAGAATCTAGATATAGATCTATCAGTTATCAGTCAGTATTTAGTATTCACTAGTAATAGTATCTTATCTTATCTTATATAATACAGACGTTACTTCAAAAAAGAAGATGATTACGTCCTATGCGTCATGCATCTAGTAATGCATTGTAACCAATGACTTAAATTCTACCAAGTCATTTGTTTTCCTGGCTGGCTCAGGCTACCCATTCCATGCTCTAATAGCACTAGGGAAGAAGGAGCATTTGTACAAATTTGTCCTAGCATATGGGATGAGGAATGTGCCGTTATCTTTGTGTCTTTCTGAGTATTTTATTAAATTTTGTTTTTGTATTTGAAGATTATGGTTCAGTGTTTTATGTATAATTGCTACTTTGTTTTTGAGTCTTCTGTCCTGAAGGCTTTCTAAATTTAGTGATTTTACTAAAGGTGTTATAATAAACCCTAATGCTTTGTTTGATTTTTTAAATAGTTTCATCTACATTGAGATTCCATGAAAGTTTTTCATTTATTATAACACCTAGGTATTTTGCGTTTTTAGTCTGTGTTACTGGTTTACCATGAATAAGATAAGTGGAATTAATTTGTTTTAGTTTTTTTGTTACTCTTAATAACTGAGATTTTTCTGGGTGGAAAGACATACTCCAATTTGATTCCCATTTCTGTACTTCATCTAGTTCTCTTTGTAAAATTTCTGTATCTTGTGTTGTTTTTATTGTTCTATATATTATGCAATTGTCTGCAAATAATCTGACTTTTGTTCCTGAACTAATGCAATTTGGTAAATCGTTTATATAAATTAAAAATAGTAGTGGACCTAAGACTGTTCCTTGAGGTACGCCTGAGTTTACTGTTATTGGTGTTGATTTAGTGCCATTTATTATTACAGTTTGTTCTCTCCCTATCAGAAAATCTTTAATCCACTGATGCAATGGACCAGCAATGCCAAAATATTTTTATTTTTAAGCAAACTATGGTGGTGAACTTTTGTCAAAAGCTTCGGAATTTAGCATTGAATACTTGTAGTGTAACATCACTAGATTTCTATATCTAGGATAGTCTACAGAACAGTATAAGTAAGTTAACTTCTATATAATATTATAAATCTATATTATTTTCTATATATAATAAATAATAATATTACTGTTAGTAAATTCATTGCTCAACTTTCTCAAGTATAATAATTAATAGAGTAACTGTTCTAACAGTTCTGTGTGTAGTGTAGTCACTTATAATCTTATTCATATCAACTAGACTAGACTGACTAGACTAGGACTAGAATCACTCCCCGATGTCTGCTCCATCTTTACGGCCAAATTGCATGCAATATCGTTTGCACTTATGGCCATTAAAGCATCAGAAAGGAGGAAATTTATAATCTGCTCCGACTCCAAATCTGCATTGCAGACTTTGGGTCGGATGAAGACTGACATCCCATTGGTACATAAGAGCCTGAAGCTGTTGGACCAAATAACAGCCGACCATAGAAATGTCACCTTCATCTGGGTCCCCTCCCATGTTGGCATTGAGGGAAACGAAGCTGCAGACAGAGAAGCAAAGAGAGCCTTAAATCATGTGGTGTCAGGAACCCAATTCCCTGCTCGGACCTGAGACAAAGTATTGCCTCTGCCACCTATCGAGAGTGGCAGAACCGATGGGAGGCTGAGACTCACAATAAACTCAGGCAGATTGTGGCGGATGTCAGGTGGCGGCCCACATCTAAGGGTCTGACAAGGCGTGGTAACACGACCATGTCCAGACTTAGGATTGGCCACACCTACATCACACACTCTTTTGTGCCGAAGAGAGACGAGCCCCCACTTTGTGAGTACTGTGACTCTCGCCTCACCGTGGAACATATCCTCGTTGATTGCCCCAGATACCAGGATGTCGGAGAAATATTTTAGAGCCACTAACTTAAAAACACTATTCGATAATGTCGACCCTGGGAAGGTACTGGGCTTTATCCGGGAAGTGGGGTTGTCTACGAAGATCTGATTTATGAATTTGTGAACATGTACTATTTACATTAGATTTTTACCAAATTATTAAATTTTTACTACCTTTACTTTTACTATTTTAACTGTGAATAGACCTTGATTTTAATGATTTAACTGTATAGAATTTAGCCCTTGTTATCTAGATCTAGAGAGAGAGAGAGTAGTCTAACTAAGGGAATGCAGGCACGACATGGCCTAAAATTGTGCCGATGACGTGCCTAAAACCAAAACCAAACTAGAATCACTAGATCTAGACAACTAGACTCTTGTCTAGTCTAGAGACAGTGTTGAGTGTAGAGTGTGACTACTATGACTAGTGTGACTCAGTCTCAATTACTCAACTCAGAGTTTGAACTGAATAACTCAGTAACTACATCTAGTTAATTCTAGTTACTAGACTGTCTAGACTCTAGAATTCTAGTAGAATAGACTTTATAGACTGACTAGTGACTAGACTCTGACTCTAGACTAGACTAAGACTTAAGACCACTACTAGACCTAGATCTAGTACTACTTTACTAGTACTAGTCACTAGACTGTCTAGACAGTCACAGTAGACTAGACATTGTCACAGTCACAGACACAGTATTTATGAGAATTTGTTTGCGGTCATGGGGGCTGGACTGGATCAATAGATCTTGATTATAAATCTAGTATATATAGATCTATAATTATTCTATGTAAACTTAATAAAGCCATTAAAGGCATCCTAAACTTCAAAATAAAATTCCTTGGTTCTATTGTTCTAGCATCATCATACCATATCCCGTGTTTATTTACATTTACCGGAAATGAACTTCTAAACCACGATACTCCCCCAAAAGTAAGAGTTCAATTATTAAATTATAATTTCAACTTCAAAGAGCAGTAAAATAAGAAATAATAATAATAGCCTAATAATAACCTGCCACATCACCAGAAAATTCCTCAGTGGTAGCTGTTAAAGGGACTACGATGAACGAATTTCGACCCTGGTCTCTGACATAATAATAAGAAATGGACTGACACCGACCTCCATGACATTGATAGACTCACTAGAAAATTAGGCATACTAACCAAATTTCGATGCCTGCACCCCAAGTCTTCCACCATAAGGTTATACCTGCCTAGGAAGGATGGGGGTCGTGGATTGCAGAACATCTTCAAATTGTGTAAGAATGCAAGTTTAAAAAATACGATCAAAACTGCTCGCCTCCATTAATCAATTAGTTTCCTTTCTACGCAAACATTACTCCGAAGAAACCCCTCTGAATCATGCTGATGTCAATGTCGGTTTGGACGACGTAGGGCATGAGATTAGTAAATGGGAAGAAAAAAACCTCCACGGAAAATTCCCAGCTTTATTACATGGGAACAACATTGGCTAGACTGCTTCCTTAACATGGCTCAAAGCATGTCATCTCTACCCTGAAACAGAAAGCTTTGTTACAGCAATACAGGACAGAGTAATTAGGACAAAGAATTGCGAGAAGCATATCCTAAAACTTAATGTTGTCGACAAATGCCGAAAATTTGGAAATGTGGGTGAGACAATAGAACACATAATGGCAGGATGTTCAACCCTATCGGAATCTGCCTACCTAGGTCGCCATAACCATTAAGTTGCAAAGCTAATACACCAGCACTTAATTAGCTTTGACACACAATTTGATCGGTAAGGACACTCCTCCTTATTACAAATACTCACCACAAGAGGCTCTCGAGTCTATTGATCATCTACTATACTGGGGTAGACCTATTTTGACCGATTTGCTGCTCATCGATAAAAAAGAAAAAGCCGCTACCATTATATCGCCGTACCACTATCTCACAATTTAAGAATTGGAAAAACAACGAAAATATGGGAACCTAACCTTCTAGATTAAGCGTTTATGGAAATTATCTAAAATAATATATACCCTATCGTTATATCAACCGAGGGGATAATAACAACTGACTTCACAGATATCTTGGCATTCCTAGGAACATTCTCGTTGCCTGTCAGGGGGGGGGGGCGGTACTGCTGCAGACCTGCCACATCACCAGAAAATGCCCTGGTGGAAACTGATAAAGGGACTACGATGAATTTTGTTTCCATTTAATGAAACTCGATCCTGGCTGCGTCAGAGAATGAATACTCGTTCTTTTCTAACATAATAATAATAATAATAATAAAGTAGAAAAAACGCTACCATTATTGAAATCGGCGTAAAACTGAAATAGAAAAATTCAATCGTTTCTAACACTATAATAATTTTAAGTTATCCAAGTCGAAATTAATTTAGCAATGGTGCATTAAAAAAAAAAGCAAACATGGGAATCAAATTGGAACATGTCTTTCCACCCAGGATAATGTCAGTTATTAAAAGTAACAAAAAAAAAAAAAAAAAAAAAACTAAAACAAATAAATTCCACTTATTTATGGTAAACTAATAATACAGACTAAAAACGCAAAATACCTAGGTGTTATAATGAATGAAAAACTGTCGTGGAATCCCAATGTTTATGAAACTATTTTTAAAAAATCAAAAAAAAAAAAAAAAAAGCCTTAGCTAGCTTAGGGTTTATTAAAAGAATTTTCTATAAATCAAATAAGAACATAAAAATAAAATGTCATTTTACATTGGTTAGGCCAATAATAGAATATGCCTATGCATCCTCTGTTTGGGACCCCTCAACTCAAGAAAACATTTAAAAATTGGAACAGACACCAAGAACAGTGAGATTCATAACAAACGAATATTCACATTTGACCAGAGTACCACCTTTAGTAAAATCACTAAATTTAGAAAGCCTTCAGGATAGAAGACTTTAAAAAAAATAAAATAAAAGTTAAGTAGCAATTATACATAAAACACTGAACCATAATCTTCAAATGCAAAAACAAAACCTAATCAAATACTCAAAAAAGACACAAAGATAAATGCACATCCTCGTTCCATATGCTAGGACAAATTTGTACAAATGCTCCTTCTTCCCTGGTGCTATTAGAGGATGGAATGGATAGCCTGAGCCAGCCAGGAAAACAAATGACTTGATAGAATTTAAGTCATTGGTTACAATGCATGACTAGATGCATGTCTCGTGGGACGTAATCGACTTTTTTTCCTTCAATTTTTTGAAGTAACCTCTGTATTTTATAAGATAAGAAACATTTGTTCGATAGCTCACATATTTAGGCTACGTTTATACCCCAGATTCTCTTTAACCTTACATGCGAAATTTATAACAGTAAGTTACATAGGCGGAAAATCTATGGTGCCATACAGGATGAAACAGGGTGGAGGACACGCTCTAACCATGAGTTATATCAATTATATGAAGACCCACCAATAGTGAACGAAATAAAAAAGAACAGACTACGTTGGGCAGGTCACCTTGAAAGAATGTCAGACAACAGAGGGGCGAAAATCGTATACAGGCAAAAACCAAAAGGCAGGCGACCCAAAGGCAGACCCCGAATGCGATGGATAGATGACGTGGAAGCAGATCTGAAGCAGCTTGGGGTTAGGGCGTGGAGACGAAAGGCCCAGGAGAGATCTGAATGGAAGGATGTGTTAAAGCAGGCCAGAGCCCTCCATGGGCTGTAGCGCCACTGGGATGGATGGATGGAAGTTACATAGGCTATTCAAGGAACAAAAGAGTGTGTCTATGGAGAGGATAAGCTTAAATTACTGTAATAAGTCAGGCTTAAATTACTGTAATAAGTCAGGCTTAAATTACTGTAATAAGTCAGGTTTAAATTACTGTAGTAAGTCTTAACTTGCACGACTTAAATACGCGCTGGACGTAATTATTTTCTCTTTTGAAGTAACGTCTGCAATTTATAAGATAAACATGCACTCTGGGCTATCGCCTCGATGGTCATGCGTTCGAACACTTCCGGCCGCCTACCTCGACGTCCTGCGGGAGGTTTGGACTAAGATGTAATAATCTTCGAGTCTGAAAGAACATCTGAACAATATAAAACAAGCATACTTTATACTGCAAAGAACCCTCACATTGTATTTGTTTTTTTTTTTTTAGCCATGATTGCAGCCTAAGGACGGAAGGATGGGTTAACGTTAGTAATTAGTATTAATTGATTAAAGAATATTAAAGAAAGATGAGTAGCACTTCCCACACATAGGCCTACATTTGCTGAGAGGACTATTTTGATAACCATGCTGAAAGTCCTTTATAGTTTATTTGCATCTTTGTTGCATCGTCCGTTGAGCTTCCAGCGTTTTTTATACGTCAATTTTGTTTGATGCAAATAGCCTATTAACAAGTATTAGGCCTAACCCTTAAAGTGCTGAGCTTCTTCTACAATGAGTGCATACAAAATGGAATTACAATCGTAGTGCTTATTGGCTAAACTACCATGCGCGTCTAGAGGGTCAGTATTGCCATATCATTGGGAACTAATAGGAACCTAACGATCCACAACTGATCTTTGCATATGTGATTTCTTGGATAGTGTCAATTTGCTACCTTAATCAGATTGACAATGCTCTCTGTGAGATGGTTCACAGTTGTTTTTTTAAATTTGAATAAATGAAAAAGTTGAATAAAAATCGTATGAGACAACGCTATCTGAAACAATATAGGCCCTATTTCGATTATAAGAAAAAAAAATTAGACGAATTCGTCTCTCTATATATGTAGAGCTATATTATATATAGGCCTACTGTCACTTTAAAAAAAAATCTGCCTAAAAAAAAGGCGCATATAATTCTTTAATTTTTCTTTGCTGTTTTTCAAGCAAATCGTAGGGGCGGAAACATGAGCAGTCAGAGCAGCTCATTTGGTGCCGGCCCAACTGCCATTTGCCCCTATTCCTCTAATACAGTAGAACATCGTTTATCCGGACGTCAGATAACCCGACTGTTTTTTTCACAGTACGGTATCTTATAGTGGTCTTGCTGATGTGCAGCGAAAGATCGGTAATTATTTCTCTCAATAATGGTAGATAGGCTACTATGAAAAAAGCTTCCTTCACCTGTAGGCTATATTTTACTTGAAATTTATATTAATTTACGTAAGACGCGATACCCATTTATGAATTTTCTTTATATTGTTGGTGAAATGGACCGTTTATTACATTCCGAATTCGCTCATCGATCGATTATCTGGACAGATCCCTATTCCCAAATAATCCGTATTCCGGATAATCGACTATCTGGTGTAGCCAGTCCACCCCTGGTTGTAATAATGACCAGCGTGCTCTACATATCCCCGTAGTCTATTTTGATAACTGAGCGTCATTCAGTCGCATATTGACCTAAAAATGTACATGGTGGGTAGTGAACAGAGACCATAATTTCAACACCTGGTTTACCGGAGCGTAACCTTGTCGCATGCTCACAAGTAGGCCTACTAGTAGCCACAGGTGAGAGCTGAGCGGAGACAATAAAGGTTAATGATGAGCTGCTCAAGGAACCCCACTGCCCAGTTAAGAGGTAGGCTACTCCACCTAAGTAAACATCCTTAGTCGATATCTATAGCGACAAACTGTGTTGATTAAAATTACTTCCCTATTGAGTCGGGACAGAATCTGCTGTGGGCTGTGGCTATCCAGTAACGTAAAATTCATAATAAAGTTTTATTTCCCATGTTCTAAAAAATGTTCCACTACATCATTAACTACTTAGACGACTTCAAAACGAAGTTGTTACGTGCCACCGGTACAACAAGCATAATCATAGCAGAAGACATACTCTACCCGCTAACACTTTCATGTGCTTATAGATCTAGTAAGTTATAGTTGATTGATTCAATGATGTCACTGACGATGGGAAACGCTCATTCCAAATAAGGAATACCATAAAACCTTTAAATATATGTAGTCCAAATAAATAATACATTTTAAAATAAAATATGTTATTTTTTAATAAAGCACTGTCAAAAACAGTTTTTTAAATAAGAAATACATAAAACGTTATTATTTTTCTTAATTCAGACCGTTAATAAAAAAGCATCAATGTGAAAAACTAGGTCTGTCTGTGTCTATCAGTCTATACTGAGTATAGCTTGTAGCCTATTTATCAAAAAAATAAATATATAAATTAGAACACGTTTAGTGCAAGACCAACATTATACTACTTAAATCTAATTAGTGTTTTAGAATTATTAATACAAACTAGAAGATTTATTTATATTAATAAGTGTGAATATGCATAAATTATAATTTTCAATAAAGCTAACTATTTTCCCAATGGGACAGGATAGTGTAAAAATATTGGAAGTTCTACGGTAAAATGTCAGCGCTTTCTACGCATGCTCCGCATAAATGAAAATAAGGAATAATAATATGGCGATCGTTTAGACGCAAAGACAATTTTTCTGAAATGGCTACTCAAAAGCCAGGCGAATGGGTGAATTCGCTGATTGCAAGATTCGATGCACAGGTAGTAATTGTTTATAGGTATATGCATTACAACTGGGTGTATTCATAAATATCATTGTCGTCGCGCATTTTCCATTTTGGTTGACCTCGTCTGGGTTGGGCCTCGAAATAAAACTTCAGTTTTGAGCTTTGGAGATAATGCAATCTTCAGTGATTTCAATAGACAATACACAGTACAGGGTAACTGTGCAATGGTTACTGTATCACTGTATGTATTGGCAAACAGTAACACTAAAACAGACTGTACAGTGTACAGTTCATGAATTATGAGAGCCTGTTGGGCTTATGAATGAACTTATGAAGTCTGCATCTAAATGATCTATCTACTTAATTTTAATCTAGAATCTAGATCTATCTAGCAGATTAGATCTAGCTAGAGACACCAGACAGAGGCAGAGCCAGAGTTACAACCCAGACTCTCCTTTCCCACTTAATTTCTTAAACATGTAAATAGGGGGTGGCCAATAAGTTTTACCTTTTCTGAATTTAATAAGAAAACATATCGTCATATGACGGGAGTCATCAAAGGGAAATAACTCGACAGAGTAAAGAAGGGAAAATAAACAAATTTGTTGTTGTTTTTTAAACTATTGTATAAACAAATTTGTTGTTTGTCATAATAATATAGTACAAAATGTATATATATTTAAGTTATATTTATGTATGTATTCTTGTGTGGGTTTGTTACGTTTCACTAATAAAAAAATTCATAAAACATAAAATTTATAAAAAAAAAGCTAATATGATGGATGCAAAAAAGTACAACCATTTTTTTAAAACCATTTAATAGGCAACAAATATATATTCGAATGTTATGACTCTTGAGTGCATAATGTTTTTCAATGATAAATTGTCATCAAAAGGCGGCTGAAAAAACAGTCACAGTAGCAATATCAATGTAGACCTCGAGCCTACAATTATTGATCGACCAGGTTTGCTAAAGGCCTTTGTGTGAAACATCAACATGCACTGAGCTTGTGCTAAGTATATACGCACTTCTATGTTATGTGTGGTCTAAGAGATTGTCAAAATCAGTAGAAAGTATGAAGCCTCCTCCCCTTTCCTTTTTTCCATGTCCCCTAAGCTTACCAGAAGAGTGGAGACGCTCTAAAAAAAAAGGTGAAAGAGAGCTGGAGACTAGCGATTATCGATTGACCAGTTACTGGTACCTAAAAGGCTAAGGTGAGACAGGCACGCACTGCGTTAGTGGAGTTGTGCTGTGGAAAAAAAAATGCCTGTAGAGACAATAAGGTAGAGTAGAGAGAGGACTCCTCCTCTTCTCCCCCGTAACAGAGATTATGATTTTTTCCCCTAGCACGACCAGCTAGGCTAGGCCCAAAGTACTGGCCTTTGTGTGATGTCAGTTACAAGCCGAGAATGAAAGCGTGGGAAAAATGACAATATGGCGTGTCGTTGCGCTAATGTAGAAAAAATAAAATTACGGATGAAATTTCTTAATAATATGTTTTATCTATATTTCCTTATATGTGGCTGATACATCTCCGAACCGGCCTACAACTTTTACAGGGAAATAAATCATGTTGAAAACTGGTACGCAACTGAAAACCGACCCTAACCCTCTTCACATCAGATTTAATTTTAAACTATGTGTAGTGATACATTACAAAATAGCTATTTTTATAGACAAAAGGATGACCAAATCATTGACACCCTCAGTTTTTTCATAGGTCAGACCATTATGGAGTTATGAATTTTGAAACTTAAAAATGGCTGGAGATTGGCTTAGTGTGGCTGATAAACATCTTTTACTCTAGTATTAGTATTATTCAGTGCTTTTTTTTTTTTTGTAAAAAAAAAATAGGTGCCGGTAGTCAGTGATGGATTGGCTAACGTTTAACTAGATCTACTAAAAAATTAATAATAAATGTTAAAATAAAAAAAAAAAGTAATAATTTTTTCAGCAGATTGAAAAAGGTACCTGTGCCTATCGTCAGAAAAAAGCACTGGTATTATTATTATACTGAGTCTTGTTCAATATAGAATCTACTTTATATAGAAGTACCCAGAGAGATTTAGAATCTTGAGTATTGATATACTACTACTTACATTTACACTACACTATCTACACCAAGATCATGGCAGATGATGCAGATCTATTCTTATTCTAGAGTTCTAGACTTGATTAGAGGAATAGAGAATCTATTATCTAGACTCAAGTAAAAGTATTGAGACTATTCCTATTGCCAGTATTATGAGCATACTGAGTTTATACAAATTGTAACAAATGTGAAGCTAAGTGCTGAAACAATGAATTGATGCATACATCATAATACTAGCATTAGGTACCAGCTATGCAAGTTGATTTGTTGCTAGGCATTTTATTGTTTATTATGGCTTGATTTGTTCCTAGGATTTCTTTTTTATGGCCTTAACAACCCCTTCTTTTCTTTTTCTTTTTTTTATTTTAATAAACAGCCCACATTTAAACGATCAACCTAACATATCTTTTTAGCCCGTGATTTAATGTATCTGTTACAATAAAATTTCATGGCCCGCTCTCTTTCCTCCTCTCTGTCTCTTTTTTGCTCTCTGAAACTCCTTAATTTTTTTTTACCTGCGCATCGTAATTTTTCCAACATAGACTTGATTTGGAAAGACCCGCTTCTGAATGTGCTGCCGACACACACAGGCTCTTATATTTTGGCCCCATTTTTTTAGTAGCACTTTTACTTATTTCCCCTCCCCCGCAACGAAAAGTTTGTCCTTCGTACACATTCCCATTCCCCTTTCTACATTTCTCTTGGTATTTTGTTCTCTAAATAAAAAGAAATATCAATTTGGTTTTATTAATTGTAATCGTTTGTTTGACTCCTTTTGAACGACAGTAGATCTAGAATCTAGATTTTCAGTGCTATTTTTTTCTTTTTTTTTTTTGAAAGTGGTACAGAGTACCATTCCTGCTCTGCCATGCCAAAATCTTAAATATTACAGCAACATGGGTAGGGCAAATAGTCCATTCTTTTACTCATCCACATGGTAGTTCAGCTCATGTTTGATCCGAAAATGCCTGTTGAAATGAAAGAGATTTAGAAGAAAAACATTTTTAAATACATAACATTGGATGGGGTTTGTAGGGTGTTAGTCATGGAAACAAATTTTGCTGAGGTGAAACACTTTTGCCATACTTATTCCACCTCTCTATGACATCAGATTTGAACTTTATTATATAGTGAACCATTACAAAAGCACATCTATAGATACTATAAATCTATTATTAGTCATATTAGTATTAATTTTAGCATAAATGTAACGTATGTAACTTTATTGGATCTGCTTTATAGATCTATATTGTTTTTATTTTTTTGTATATAGGTTACTTATGACTATCACTCAAAAATGTGCAATGTTTTAATGCTGAATGTGCCTTGTACTCAAAGAGTTTATAATCAGTCAAAATTTATTAGTAACTGTCATTTTAAAATATAATTTATTATGAAATGCAAAGAGATTGTTAGCATTTCTCATGTAATTCTCCAGTGTTTGTAAATGTAATTATTTATTTACTAAATGTTTGAAATAAATGTGTGTCCACTATTATCCTATGTTTCTATCTTCCGCAGCTTCCCATCAAAACTGGCTTGCATACCACTCAGTCCATGCAGAATGTGAAGCAAAACAAAGAATGTCTTGTCAATGTCAGTAAATACAAGTTTTCCCTGGTCATCAATGGCCTGACCAAGACTTTGCAAAGCGTTCTTCAGTTTGTAAGCAAATTTTTAAAAACAATTTGTGACGTTATTGTTTATAATGCGCTTCTTTTTATTTGCTTTACTGACCGTTTGTTATGAATTTTGTATAACTATTCAAATTTTACCCTGTAATATTTAGTTGAAGGGATGTAGTTCTCAAGCAGCTAAATCTAATAAGACTTTGTTTTAAACTACAGTAAATATATGAAATAAACTGTGATTTAATCAGTAATGGTAATGTTTTATTACAGTATCAACACTATGCCCCACTGCTTATGTGCCTGACCAATGATTGTCAAAGTCTTCTTTGTATTTGATGGCAGTGATAACTGAATCATGCTTATTCATGATCTAAATAGAATCTACATTAATACTTTAATTTTCCTCATTTAAGTTTCTATTTTGTCAAGCTTTTTTACCTTTACTTGGGGCACCTTGCAAGATGTGTTGACCGTCTTTCTCCATTCTCTCTGTCTTTTGCCTTAGATAAAACTTCTTTCAATGACAGGCCCGTCCATTCTTTTCTGTTGTCTTCACATCGCTTTCTCTGTCTGGCTCTTCTTCTTTTTCCTGGTGTTGTTCCCTGAAGGAAGGTCCTTGCAAGCCCCGAAGACCTTGTAATATGGCCATAAGATTTTTTGCTTGCTTTTTTCACGATAGTTAGCAGGTCTTCGTGGGGTCCAATCACTGTAGTGACTCTGTCTCTAATCTCTTGGTTTGTGATGCTTCTTTAAATGTAATACTAGAATCCATCTGTAGCATCTGAATTCCATTGTTAGGAACCTCCTCTCTAGCTCTGCAGTCAGGTTAGCAATTTATTTTGATCATCAACAAAAAAAGATTATCTTTATGTGGAGAACCAATGCAAAATAATAATGCAGGCTGTTGCAAAACCATAATTTTTTTTATTGTCAGAGAATCTACCCAGCGTTGCATAACTTGTTTCAGACTAATTCTTGTTGTTTAATTAAAATGTATAATAATTTTCAAGCATATTATATAGTTTTTACTAATGGGTATAGTTTTTTCCCCATTATTTTACATATAATACACAAATTCACCTCAAATCATTATAATCATAAGAGATTAGTTGCTCCAGGGATTGTTAAGAAATAACAGTAAGTCTTGTTGATATGTTATTTTATTGCCACAATCTCTCCTGCAATCTTTTATCCAGCAGAAAGTGAATAGGCCAGAAGCTGAAAGGAACTATTTAGAATCTCAGCTTATTATTCTGGACACTTTGAAACAGGTCTTAAATTCAGTGAGTACATTTTTTTACTAGATCAAATAATATTTTAATCAGCTTTAGGAATCAGGAAGTGGAACAAAAAGTTTGATATTTAACTTAAATTTGAGCCAAATTATTATGGCCCACTGGGTGGGACATTCGACCAGAATGGGAAAAAAAAATGTCCCACCCAGTGGGACATTCGACCAGAAAGGGTTAACTGATTTTTTCAAGACTACAAAATGAAATATTAAATTTTGAAATGCTTAGCACTCCATATTTACTTAATATTAAGTTTTTATAGAAACAAATAAAAATATGTATTCACTTTATCTCAAATTCTTTTACTTCTAAAAAGACCACGTACAGTTTTCTTTAGTCTCCCCTAAGATGAGTAAATGGAATAGACCTTTTTTTTTTTTTAATGAAATAGCTTTGTTACTTTTTTAAAACATAACATAAAACAATCAGTATAATATGAGACTTATTTAAAAAAGGAGGGAAGTGTGAAAAAATTGTTGACTACATTGTTATCATATGTATCAGAAGAAATGTTGTTTGGAAATTGTTTACTATATTTTTACCATGTTTCAACCGAAATGTTGTTTGTAAATTGATGTTTTTATATGCCTTGTTTATTTCCAGCAACCCAAAGACACATCAAGAATGGATGAAACAATGTATGTCAAGTTATTGCTGCCAGAGATCTGCAAAGTAATGAAGCCAACAAAGTGTATTTTTTTGTTGTTTCTTAGTTATTTTTGTTAAAGTTAAAACATTACAATATTGATTCTGTTTCATCCCTAAATTCACAGTTTCTAAACCAGCAGACAGAAAACAACCCCCAGTTAAAGGCTCTGGCTTCAGAAGTTCTCTTTGCATTGAGCCTGAACAACTTCACAGCTGTGTTCAATAAAATCTCTGCCAAGTATGTAGTGAAAACATAGGCATTTGTTTTTTTTTGGAAGATTTATTCAAAGAATTGTGTGCTATGTTTGTAATTGGTCTCACTTTTAACCCATTAGCTACTTTTGCAGTTTTTGTTCTAAACCGTTGTAGAACGTTTATTAATTCCCTATTCAATATACTTGCTTTAAACTTTTTAAAAAGAAGATTTCTTCTAGTCTCCTTGCAAGCGTGATTACAAATCATTTTGGAGATTACCGATTCTATTTTTAATAAAATCAGGAAGATTTTTATTGCTTTAAAGTAATTTTTCAAACGAACAGGCCCATAGCCCCAGTGTATAAGCCCCCACATGGAAAAATTGGTATTTTTTAAGCATTTTAATTTTTTAAGGGTATTAAAAGTATATCGTTTTTTTTTTTTTAAAGTTGTTTATTTGTTTATAAGTATTAGATCTTTAAGTTCAAATTAAGCTGATTATTTTTTCAAAATAATTATTTTTTAGGATTTTAAAAAATTCGGAGTTATCCCTCTTTGCTTTGAGCCTGGGAAGAGTTTTTCTTAACCGGAAATTGGAGCTATGGATTAAATAAAGAAAATGAGGCACTGGCGTGGTGGCTGAGCATTAAAATGCTTGGCTTCCGAACCGGGATCCCAGGTTCGAATCGTGGTGAAGACTGGGATTTTTAATTTGGGGATTTTCGGCGACTACCCAGCTCTAATGGGTGTCCGAAATTTTTAAGTTGGGGGAAACGTAAAGGCGGTTGGTCATTGTGCTGGCCGCATGACACCTGCGTTAACTGTAGGCTACAGAAACAGATGATCTTTACATCATCTGAAGGTCTAAAAGGGGAACTTTCCTTTTTTTTTTTAACCAAAGAAAGTCTCACCAGGCTTTTTATTCAACTCTTTCATCACTGCCACAGCCAATTAGATTTCTTAAATTTTTTCTTACCTTGTCTACTATCATTTTTTTTTTATAGAAAGTATGTTTTGTCAACTACTTTATATATTTTATGCCAGATTTGTTGCACTTTTTACTACTTAAAGTATTTTATGCTAAATCGGTTGTCCTATCTATTATTTGTTTTATAATCTGTCATCCGGTCTATAACATGGTGTGTTTTTATATAGATTGGCCGCCCTTTCTTCTTCATTAATTTTGTTAAATTGGTGGCCCTATCAATGACTTGATGCATTTTCTTTTTAGATTGGTTGCCCTGTCTCAGGTGGAAGAAACAACAGATTTATCAGACCTTGAACTCATTCAGCATATGAATATGGATCTCTCTAGACTGACAAAGTTGCTCAATGGTGAATTAGATTTTATGTAGCATCTTTTGGTTTAATTTAACAGCATATGTTTATTGTTTTAGAAAATTGTAAAAATAAATATTATTTAATAAAAAAACAACACCAAATTTTATTGTAAAAAAAAAAAATTTAAATATTTAGTAAAATGTAGACCTTACTAGCCAAGTTTTCCAGATAATGAAACATCAATATAAATATCATTATCAGTGACAACATACATTTATCATGTGACCATATTTTGTTTAGATCTAAAGATGTAGTGTGTATTTTTGAGAGCACTGCACTTTTGTTCACCCTTTAGTCTATACACATGATGCTTAGTAGTTTATTTTGGCAGAAGTTGTGTCCAAGTTTAAGATGCTCAAATCTCGACCTGTCATCATCACACTAGGGCAAAACCTTGAGAAGGTAACACATTTCTTACGTTAGTATAGATCAGTGTTCCCCAAACTGAGTTTACACTAAGGCTCCATGAGGCCTGAGTAGGTAGGTCTGTGAACTATCGGAGTAATGAAAGTAATTAACTAGTAGAGCATAGCAGGAGTAGTGATTATTACTTTTGAAAAACAAATATCAAAGCTTTAAAAAAAAAAGCATAGTATTCTGCTAAATTTTCCATATATGACACCAGTTCACTTAGAGAAAAAGTTTGTGGAACATTGGTATAGAGAATTATATGTGTAGAGTGTTTTTTGTGCAATGCAAAATGTATATTTTTTTTATTTTTAGTCTAAATATATTTCTGGGGTTGAAAAATTATTTTTTGAATTTGTTAACGAAATATTAATTTTGTTTAATGAAGAGACGTGCAAATGTTCAGTGTGTGTGTGTGTGTGAATGTGTGTATGCTAGATGTAATTGTAATACTAATGTTCAGTTACTATTCATTTCCATTCAGGCAATATGGAACTGGATGGATAATTACCCTACTGAATTTACTGAACTTCACAAGAAGCCAAATGATGAGTTACAAGGTATTTTTTTTAATGATGAGCTATCTAATTTATTGATAATGTAATTTCGTAAATAAATTGTCCTCCGGCTAAACCAGAAAATAAACCTGAGTTTTATTCAGTCCATTTCAGATTATAGTCTTATTGGAAAGATTGATGTCATCTGAACTGTTCCCTTTAATTTAGCTTTTTATAGATATATTAATGAAATAACCATTCAGTTTGTTGGATTAACTGAAAATCTTCATCTTACATAAATTACTTATTTTTAACCAGTTTTTGTTTTTTCATGATAATCATAAATATGTAAATATGTAGTTAAACAAGCTTGAGATTTATTAGATCTATTTATGTTATTAAATCTTTAATGATCTCATAACAGATTGCTGTGACAAATTATTTGATCATCTTAATGTACTGACTGAGGGATCCAGACGACGAGTCCAGATCTGGCCATTGCAGATGATGCTTCTCATCTTATGTCCTGTAAGTATACTTTCTTTGCAAGTGTACATCTCATGTCCTGTAACTGTACCTTCTATGCAAGTGTACATCTCATGTCCTGCAAGTGTACTTTCTTTGCAAGTGTACATCTCATGTCCTGTAACTGTACCTTCTTTGCAAGTGTACATCTCATGTCCTGCAAGTGTACTTTCTTTGCAAGTGTACATCACATGTCCTGTAAGTGTACTTTAAGTGTACATCTCATGTCCTGTAAGTGTACTTTAAGTGTACATCTCATGTCCTGTAAGTGTACTTTAAGTGTACATCTCATGTCCTGTAAGTGTACTTTAAGTGTACATCTCATGTCCTGTAACTGTACTTTAAGTGTACATCTCATGTCCTGTAAGTGTACTTTAAGTGTACATCTCATGTCCTGTAAGTGTACTTTAAGTGTACATCTCATGTCCTGTAAGTGTACTTTAAGTGTACATCTCATGTCCTGTAAGTGTACTTTAAGTGTACATCTCATGTCCTGTAAGTGTACTTTAAGTGTACATCTTACTAATGAGAGAGGAGGAAAAAAAACTTGAACCTTCCCTTTAAAACCTTTATTAAAAATTTCTCTTGAGTGTAAAATTATGTTATCAGGCCATCAAGCACCAAACTGCTTGTAGACAACTAATCCGCTGTAGGCTTAATATATCTTAACTAATAAAACTTCAACTAACTTGAATAACTTCCTTGTGAACAATACTAAATATAACTTTTATTACAATATAGTCAAAATCTAGTTGATATGAGATACAATTAATGTACTTGACTTTAGTAATAATAGTTTCTAACAAAATCTAACTCACTACAATAACACACAACCTTTCAGTGTCACGTTCTGGAGTCGTCTGTCCTAACAAAGACCAATGACGACATTACCATCCATTTTGCATCATTCAGAACCAATTGTTAACTTCTTCCCACTGTCACTGTAGAAACACACACATACTCCATAACACCAATGAGACCTAGTTTCTTCCTCCAGGCACAGCTACAGTTTTATGAAGTAAACTCATTTTTGAAATATTTTTCCTCTGGCACAATTTATTTTTCATACTAGATAAAATAAACAGCTCAACAAAGTCATTCTACAGGAAGCATTGTTTTGTGGATGTTGTTTATAGCTTTGGTGCTAGATTAAGATTTGCGTACACATTAAAACAACAGCACAAGGCCTGCAAGTTGAATGGAAACATTCAAGTTACTTAACAGACTTTGTTCCTTGATGAAAATATGTTGTGGTTGTTGCAGAAATTTTGGAATAAAATTGTCTATGTAAAAACTCAACTTTTGATGAACAAATTATTGTCCTCTGTATGTATAAATTAATAATTAATCTCATCTCATTTGTCAGGTTAATGTATTGGTCTTAATGGCCAGCTTAGGCAGTTAATTATTTTTTTATAATCCATTCATCCATCCCAGTGGTGCTACAACCCACGGAGGGCTCTGGTTTACTTCAACACATCCCTCCATTCAGATCTCTCCTTGGCCTTTCCTCTCCACGCCCTAACCCCAAGCTGTTGTATATCTGCCTCATCATCAATCCATCACATTTGGGGTATGCCTTTGGGTCGGCTGCCTTTTGGTATTTGCCTGTATACAATTTTCGCTCCTTTGTTCTCTGACATTCTTTCAAGGTAACCTGCCCAATGTAGTCTGTTCTTTTTTATTTCCGTCGCTATCAGGTCTTCTTTTTATTTTTTTTTTGAATGCCAGTATATTTTTGTTTTGCTAAATACATTTTGATAGGTCGCGCAGAAATGAAAATTAAGATGTTTCAACCCAAACCAATGGAATGGAAGCAGGCAAGGTTCAATTTTGGACCATCATGACCGCAGTCTGAAGCGCACACCACATGACCAGTCAGCCATCCATTTTATGTTTTCCTTTTTATTCTGTTTATAAATTATGGTTTAGTATTTTGTGTTCTGGTATCGAGTGGACTGCCATCTGGTACAAATGTTTTAGTTTTTGTTCAACAGAAAATTTTAGAGGAGATAAACAATGCTGAAACTGGTGCTCCTTGTTCACAACAGTATTTAAAAAAGGTTGGTCACATACATTTGCTTTTTTTGTGTTCTTAAATTGTCCAGTCTTTTAGTACAGGTATAGTCTTTTTTTAAATAAAGAGAGGTTTTATATACACTTTTGTTTAAATCATCCAGGGAAAGAGTTGTTTTTTTTTAAATATGTGTAGCATCATAAAGCTTATTAATTAATTGAATGTTACATTTGTTTTTAGAAATCCTTCATTGATGAGGTCAAAAAGGCCATCTCCAATCACCACAGCAGTAACAAGCAGCTAACAGAGGGAGCAGCGGTCACATGTGTTAGGTTATGTAAAGCCTCATCTTATATCCCGATCAATGACAGGCTGAATGTTGTCTTCTCTCTAGTCCAATCAGTTATTAATGATCTTAAAGTAAGTCCTGTTTAGAGCTTCTGTTTTACTGAGATGTATATATATTTTTTTTCTGTTTGTTTTCAAGAAAAAACAAACTTTGTTTGACTTAATAAGGGACAAACAAATAACACTCTGCTATTCACTTTGTATTTTGAGTGTATAAGTTGTTATAAATAAGTGAATGTTATGTCCAACCTTGTTAAATTTGAAGTTTCATAACATTCTCTTGTTTCTGTTTCATTGTGGGATAAAACCAAATATAAATTAGGCAAATATCCAGTTTAAAATGAATGTTAAGTCCAACCTTGTTAAATTTGAAGTTTCATAACATTCTCTTGTTTCTGTTTCATTGTGGGTTAAAACCAAATATAAATTAGGCAAATATCCAGTTTAAAATGTTGATATAACAAGATTGAGCAAAAACAAATGAATCCTAAATAAATAAAAAGTAACAAACATACTGTGGTAAGATGCTTAGCTTGCAGTTAGAGGAGTGATGACTGAAGATTTACTTATTTAATTTAGAAACACCAAATCTGGGTCAAGTATCTTATGAACAATACTGCTTATTCACAAATAGGGCCATACTATGTTATTACACTAAATTCAAGCTAAGATCTTGGTGTTGCTGACTTGAGTGAAATGACCATATAAAGGCAGCACTAAGGTACAATAGTTACTGAGAAACACAGTGAAGGAAACATGGAAAAGCATAGATAAGCTTCAGTAACGGCTTGAACCACAGACCTTCAAACTGGCCACATCTAGCAGTGACCAGCAGGAACCAGGCTAACATTCAGCTCCCAACAAAAGAACTTGAGTAGTAGTGTTACCTGGACTCCCTTCCCCCCTCCCCAGGGTCAGGTGACAGAGATGAGGTAGAAATTAAGATTATTACATTCAATCAAGTAGCTCCTAATGCATCACACTACGCAAGAAATGTACCACTAGAGGTGATCTTTTCTTAACCTCCACATTTTCTTGATCTCTCAACAGACTCTCTTGTTTAACCCAATGGCCAACAGCAAGCTGTTCCTGAAGGGTCCTGGTGTTGGCACCCAAGACTATGACTTGTATATTGATTGCTTTGTAAGCTGTTTCAGGATCACACCCCACAACAATGATGTCTTAAAAGTTTGCTTGAACCCTGCATCCCCTTCCATGTACCACTATGTTCTAGTCAATGCTCTACATAGAATCATCACACAGGTCAGCTTTTAATAACAAGTTTCATAGTCATAACATGTAGTCAACTTTTTTTTTTTTCTCTATGACTCTTTTCACTTCAAAATATATTCCTCCTCCCCCTTTTTTTCCCCCTTACAACACCATGATGCTTTACTTTAAGGTACACAACAAATCAGTAGAAATAATACAATAATGTTGCTGTTTTGAACTTTCTTAACTCTTTCTCTCTGGTATGAAACTCAGTCAGTTTGAACTGGCCTTCTCTGTTGGATCAACACTCCCTTCGTCAGTACCTTGAAAGGCGGTAGGAGCTAGTCCTTTAATAGAAAAAAAACAAAAAGTTATACTTCATGATTCCCACTAATTCATGTCACAAACCATGATGTGACAGATCATAGTCTTAAATAGAATTTGAGCTAAATATATCAAGTCTTACATCATGTCTTTCCTTATTAATTGACATTTAATACAACATTTAAAGAACTCTTTTTATTTAAATCTTTTTTCATGTTAATCTATTGCTCTACATGAAGAAAGAAACAATGACATTGGGATTCTGGAGAGCTACATATTGATTGATGATTTTCTTATCTAAGGGGAAAAAAAGCTATTATGTTAAGCTATTTTACTTCACAGCAGAGTCCCTAGCAAAAAGACAAACAAATACTATGTGAAAATAATACAACATACAATGAAGTAGACATCTATATTGAATTATTTATCTTTATGGGGACGGGTTTGTTTTCTTTGTCTTGTTAGTCTTTTAAATTCATTCATGTATTTTCATTAGCCTCGCTTGCCATGGTGGCCACACATCAGTCTGATCTACAGCAAGGCCGGAGAGTTGAGAAACATGTTTAGTGACACTGTCACCAAAGTTACCCAAGGCTTTAGCAGTCATAGCTGTCCTAAGGTATACAGTCATTGATGTTTAAATTTACTGTCTTAAGTTATATTATGCTTAGTTGTAGATATGAACATTTCAAGAAAGTTCAAGATATTGATACATAGATATAAAAAAAAATATATTTCATTTCCCATTATATCATTTAATTGTTTAAATAAAGAAGAAAAAGTTTCCTTTTTGAGACTTAAGATATATATTTACCTGGTCAGTTACAGTTTAAAGCTTAGTCTTGACTAGGATGAATGTATGACCCTTTGTTTGTCAACCAACCAATTTATTGGTTCTGCCAGCATATCTATTTTTAGTATAACATTTTGAAACTAGCATTGTCAAATTGACTGCTTAGTTAATGGGTGTAATTGTCTACTTGGATATAGAGTACAGTAAAGTTGGCAACATTTAAACTGAACAAAACAACAGATGAGGTGCTGACATCATACAAGTATATTTTGTTGTGGCTGGTCAAATTGATCCATGCTGACCCTCACTTGATGTTACATGTAAGCTGTTCAT
The DNA here is from genome assembly GCF_947242115.1 of Biomphalaria glabrata. NCBI lineage: Eukaryota > Metazoa > Mollusca > Gastropoda > Planorbidae > Biomphalaria > Biomphalaria glabrata. The sequence continues at coordinate 6,075,134 of NC_074722.1, read as the reverse complement.
ATTTATATTCTATTTTTTATCATCATATTAATAACTTGTGTACTTCTTAAGTCATTTGAATAACCATTAATAATCATAGAAACCATTTTTTTTAAATCTAATTTCTGTTATACATCTCTGAAATTGTTTATAGAAACTTTGTGTTCTTTTGTTTATTTATTAATACTTTGTAAATGTATGTGAATTGTTTTAGAGCCAGGGTAAGCAAGGTCATGAAATCCAACACAGCACCCTTGACCTTATCACAAGTCTTGTTTCATTAGTGCACCAGCAGTGGATGCCTGATGTGGCACAAAAAGCTATGGAGGTTAGAGACATTGATGTTGTCTAGTTTAAAATTAATGTACAATCTCATGGCTAGAGACATAGATGTTGTCTAGTTTAAAACTAATGTACAATCTCATGGCTAGAGACATTGATGTTGTCTAGTTTAAAACTAATGTACAATCTCATGGCTAGAGACATAGATGTTGTCTAGTTTAAAACTAATGTACAATCTCATGGCTAGAGATATAGATGTTGTCTAGTTTAAAACTAATGTACAATCTCATGGCTAGAGACATAGATGTTGTCTAGTTTAAAACTAATGTACAATCTCATGGCTAGAGACATAGATGTTGTCTAGTTTAAAACTAATGTACAATCTCATGGCTAGAGACATAGATGTTATCTAGTTTAAAACTAATGTACAATCTCATGGCTAGAGACATAGATGTTGTCTAGTTTAAAACTAATGTACAATCTCATGGCTAGAGACATAGATGTTGTCTAGTTTAAAACTAATGTACAATCTCATGGCTAGAGACATAGATGTTATCTAGTTTAAAACTAATGTACAATCTCATGGCTAGAGACATAGATGTTATCTAGTTTAAAACTAATGTACAATCTCATGGCTAGAGACATAGATGTTGTCTAGTTTAAAACTAGTGTACAATCTCATGGCTAGAGACATAGATGTTATCTAGTTTAAAACTCACTCCAGAATCTCATGAAACAAACTATATATTCACTTTGTTTTGTTTCCAGGCTTTGTTGTGTTTGCATCAACCAGAAAATATTGAGCTCTGGAACCCTGAGGCTCCAATCAATACATTCTGGGATATAAGGTAATTCATATCTCACAGTTCCTAGTGGAATATTTTTGTTGGGGTTAAATATAAAAAAAGAACAACTTGCTTCTCAACTGTATTTGTTTATCAGCTCACAGGTACTGTTCTATATATCCCAACGCTTGATCCAGCATCAGATTGTCAACTACACTGAAATACTCAAATGGTTGAGAGAGATACTTGTCTATCGTAATCGTTTCCTACAGAAGCACAGTGCCAATGCCAACATGGGCAGTAATATCCCTGTTTGTCGCCAAGCACACATTAAACTAGAGGTATTTCTTTTCACCTATTTAGGCTGGACTTCATTCTAAGTACTAGACTCATCAAAGAACTGTCATCTCTTCTAAAGAAATACTTAAAAGTTTTGTTTTCTAAATAATCTCTCCTTAACGTTATTTTAAACACCTTTGAGTCATGTGATTCTATTGCCATAGAATATTATGTTTACTTCTAACTGGTGTAGTACAATATGTTACCAGAAATTATTTAAGAAGTTATCTCCCGGTCTCATACAGAATGAGAAGATTTGAAATTAGTTACTTTGGAGTTTGTTTTTTCTATATGTGATATATTTAAAGTAAATATTTTTATGAAACTAGACTTATTTTGTGTTTTTTTTAAATATAGACTTATTTTTTTAGACATTATTATTAGTTTTCTTTGCTTAAGGTTAAGAGTTAAACAAATAAAAAAAAAAACTGGAAATAGGAGCTACTGGGTTAAAAATAATGTGGTTTATTGCCTTCTAAGAATTCATGCAAAGCAGCCTTTACAAGATATAACTAAACATCTAAAGATGTCTTTCTTGTCGCTTTAAGTTATTACCTTAACTTGTAATTAAACTATATAAAAGCTTATTATGGTGTGTTTTATTCCACAGGTTGTGTTTTTCATGTATCTCTGGAGCATTGAGATAGATGCTGTTCTCACGGCCATGTCATGCTTTCGTCTACTGTGTGAAGAGGCAGACATTCGCTGTGGGGCAGATGAGCTGGCTGTCACACAGCTCTTGCCCAACTATTCAGTCTATGCTGAGTTGGCTGCCGCAAGCACTGTTTTAACCACAGGTAAGCCTCTGTGGTTATATGTTATATTTGGTTATTTTATTTAACCAAAGTTTAATACTTTATGGTAATTTGTTTTGAAACACGTGTTTATTCTATGTTTATATTGTTAGTTTTATGATGTTGAGTTTTGACAAGGATTTGTTGTGTCACTTTCTAAGGAAGAGCAGCATTACAGAAAAGAATCATGGCACTGCTTAGAAAAATAGATCAGTCTACACAAGGTAATTGGCAGGTGAGAGTTTCTTATATTTTTTTTTAAATATCAGACTTCTATCTATAACATTTGTTTTTTGGCTGTTGTTTTTTTCCCACTAATTCAGTAAGTCAAACCTTTTAACAATATTACCCATTTAATAAATGTTTTCACTAACTGCCTTTTATTTTGTGTGTTAAAAATTTTTGTTTGTGTATCATCAGGGCCTTTTTGTTAATGGTCACCCCAACCTAGAACATTAGTCAGTAGCTTTTGCTTCTTTGTTGGGGGGTGGGGGGTCAGTAAATGAAAAGCTCTCTTTGATTTTATTCATTTTTTTTAATTTTTTGTCTACTTAAAATTTCCCCTTAACACACGGTCATTGATTGTTGTGACAAGTACATGCCTGCTTCACTAAGGGTCTTTGAATTCATGTTCACGATAGCATTATAAATTTATATTTTTAGAATGTGCTTGATTCTGCCCAACGCTTAAGACTTTATGTAAGACAAACAAAAAGATATTTTACTTGGTCATAAGACACCCCATTAACACCAGAAATGAACTGACATTACCAAGCTTTGAACTAAAAGTTGAAGAACAAATTTTACCCTAAGAGCTCTTCTGCTTCTGCCTCCCCTTTTATTGATTTAAAGATTGTTTTAAAGTTGGTTTTTGTTCCCACTTATCACAGTAAGTCAGATTTGCTGCATGTTCAGTCTGAGTGTAAATCTCCATTGTTTCCTTGTCAGGCTTGGGAAGATACTTTTAGAAACTGGGATGCTGTCACTCGCTACCTTGAAACTTATCCCAAGTTGAAACTTGAAGAAGGGAAAGATTTGACAGATGTCATGAGGATAACTAAACGCAAAACTCCTCATTCTAGCACTGAACATGAGCTAGAGGTAAGTTTTGGCTACTGTAGCAAACTTAACAGTCATAGCTAAGAAGCTCAACAAAATATATCATGTGAAATTTAATTTTGTGGTACAGAACAACCCTACATTGTCACAAATTGTTTTTTAATGGATATTTCAGTCAACTAAAGCCAAAAATTTAATTCTGTTTTAGAAACAAAAATTTGGTTTTAAAAAAAAAACTCCCCTTCCCCCTTTTTTTTCATGTCACCATCAAATTGTATTTATTGTACATTATTGTACCCAGACCAGCAACACAGATTGTCTGTAGCTGCACAGACCCATGTGAATGGAGGGCACATTGTTATTGACGCCATTTATCAATATTTTAAACAGCAGTATTGAAAGATCTTGTGAAAAAGACTCAAACTAAGTGTAGCTGTGTTGTACTTAGCAAGTCAAATTTCTTGCTTTATTACTTTTTTTTCTTAAATTGATTTTCACATGCAATAACATGCTCTGTGTGCTATGGATCATACTTTTTTGTGGTGGACAGGATTAGAACTTGAGCGCCGTTGTAAGGTAGTGATTAGCATGCATTGTCACTCAATAACATATCCCTTAGAAGCAATCATTTACTATATTTTAGAAATAGGTTTTCTAGAAATTATTACCTTAATGAAGACTTTAATAAGGACTATTCTCTTACCCAAGTAGCTCTTATTTGACTCGATTTGTTGTGAGTTAGATAACTTCTTACCTACAGAAGTAGATCTTATTTGACCCAGGGTTGTATTGAATTAGTGACTATTTCCTTACAGAAGTAGTTCTTATTTGACTCAGGGTTGTATTGAATTACTGACTATTTCCTTACAGAAGTAGTTCTTATTTGACTCAGGGTTGTATTGAATTAGTGACTATTTCCTTACAGAAGTAGTTCTTATTTGACCCAGGGTTGTATTGAATTAGTGACTATTTCCTTACAGAAGTAGTTCTTATTTGAGCCAGGGTTGTATTGAATTAGTGACTATTTCCTTACAGAAGTAGTTCTTATTTGACTCAGGGTTGTATTGAGAAACAGTATTGCTCTTTTCTTGACTGGCAGGATCAGTTGAATGAGTGGGCCAATATGACCGGGTTTTTATGTGCATTAGGTGGAGTGAGATTGTCCAACAAGTCCCAGAGAGTAGGGTAAGTCAATTACATTTAGATTAGAGAGAGAGATTCTTGTTTGTGAGGAACTCAATTGTAACATAATCTTTTTTTTTATTTCTAGAAACAGATTGCATCTGTAAATTCGCTAGTATAATTTTAATTTTCAACATCTTTTGAAACAATAATAATCTTCAATATTATGACTTTATTATAAAATAGTAAATTAAGGTAGAGACCAGATAGAACTTACATTTCCATAGACTCTAAAGGAAACAACATCCGTTAAAGAAAAGTAATGATTTATGTTTGCTATGATGTCTTTGTATCTCTTTGTTTGTAGGAGTACAATGTCATTGTCAGGCCTGGCCATGGAAGGGAACAGAAAGAGTAGCTTGATGACCAGCTGTGCTAATGACATGCAATATTGTCCTGTTACTCAGTAGGTTGTTTTTTTTTTAATAACATTGAAGTCAAGAATATTGGATGAAATTGTTTTTAATTTTCAGAGGAAAATCATTTTTTGTATGAAACAAATCCAATCTGAGAATAGTTTGAAATAAAATGCAAATTCACAAATGACTGCCAAAGCTCTCTTATAGGCTCAACATTAGTTGTAGCTTTGCTCCAAGAAACTTTGGAGTTCTCAGAATGTAATATCATAGCACAACTTTTGTCGATACATCTGACATTGTGCTAATCTACTATACATTCACCAAATACCACTCACTGATTGATTACAAGATCTCATCAACTGTTGTATGTATCCACATGAAGTTTTTTTTACATAGGTTCCTTTTACCTCCTTGCTGCTCACTAAAAGTGGTTTTTGATAATTGCAAACTTGGGACCCACTCTTCACAAAAAAACTCCAGCTTTCTATCAAACATTTGTATTTTATTTTCAGTATTTCCCCAAAAGGCAGCTGTCTATATATCAAGCATTTAAAAAATATAATGAAAATAGATTTCCTGTATATTATTTCTTTTCCCCCAAGTGTTTTTCAACTTGCCATATGTCATTTCCACTTCCACTAAATAAAAAAAAAAACTCAATCCTAATAGCATTAATAAGATAGATCAAGTCTTTTTCTTTTTTTAGAGAGAGAGAGAGAAAGAGAGAGAATAATATAGATGCACATTTTTTTAAAACTTGAACCTACATATCAGGATAAAGATAACTAAGATAATAGAAATTTTACTGTGAAATTTGAATACAAAACTTTGTATACTCTATGTTGCTCTTGTCAGGTTTCTTGGCAACTTGTTGAAACTGCTGGTATTCCAAAATGAAAGATTTGGTGCTCAGATCCAGAAACATGTCAAGGAACTAGTGGGCCATGAGTTGAACCCTGCCTTGTATCCAATATTGTTTGATCAAATTAAAATTTGTGTGGACAAGTACTTTGACCCTGCTGGACAGGTATAGTTAATACCTGGGCTTTAGTTAATATATGTTTGCAAACAAAAATCAAATGTGAAATGTTTAATTAATGTTAAAATTTTAGTCATGTGTAATTGACATCTCGGATCTAAGGCATTAGCATATGAGCAATTAATGCATGTATAACAAATGTGTTTACTTGGGCTTTAAAAATGTGAGAATTATATGTAAAGCCAAAAGAATTGCCTCCTGGGCTAATATACTTTAGATTTTTTCTGAAACAATCCTAAAACAATTGTTCTAAAAAAATATGTAATAAGTGTCCTTTTTTTTTGTCATTGATACTTAATTTATTTGATTGTATGTTACTTGGCTTTGCTGTTTGCATAATTTCTACACAGGTGATGGACTCCCCACAAAATACTTTATTAATTGAAAATGTGATATTTATTATGAAAAACATCCTGGAGATGAAACAAGATCAACCCTGTGAATTTTTAGGGGTGACCAGCATTGAGCAGCTGATGTTGTCTATTGTCAAGTAAGCCACCAGTTGCTAGCCAGTAGATACTGTCATGTAGCAATTTATGTCACTGTTAACAACCTGACATACTCACTCAAACATTCACCATTTCATTACATTTACTGATACTGTAGTAATTTATAGTAAAAAACTGTAATATTTGTGTCATCTTCTGTACTTTTAGATATGTCAGATATCTGGATTCATCAGCTCACGCCATTCAAATCAAAACAAAACTTTGTCAGTTGGTGGAAGCTGTAAGTGTTTTCTGTTATTATTTCTTATTCTTGTATTGATTGGCTTTTCAAATGACTTCTTATAGTGTTGAACTTTTCAATATCTGCTGACAATACACCAAGTAACAGTTAAGATTATAGTGTCTTGGAAATGCCTTCTGGAAGGAGATGGCAAGTATTAGGCTAGCTAAACAATTGTCAAACTACTACAGAACTGCCTTTACGGGCAACACCCACCAGCAGCCAAACAGGGACTGATTACATCACACATGACTATCCATATTTCCAAAGAAATGAATCTTTTATATCAGTTATATTTACTGGTGTCTTGTATTTACCATACATTCTTCATTCACTTCCATCCTTGACTTCAAAGGCAATATCTTTATACCTATTATTGTTAGATGTTTTTTTTTTTCTGTGGTTCATTTCATTCTTAACCTTAAAAGTCACTATTTTTATGCCCATAATTACAATTGTAGATGGCATAAAGTGGGCAACTCTATTTTTAAGGGAAATCTTTAAAAAAATATAAATATATATAGATATAAATTCAGCTGTTGGCTTCAATATCGTAGGATTATAATTTGATTGACAAAGGAGTTTATCTGTAATTATGAGATCTACTAAAAGTATTTTGATCTTAAACTCCAACTACACTTCCGACTTGTCAGCGTACTATCACATATTAGCCCAGTGTCTAGTTGGGTCACTATTTGCAATTAGTGTTATAAAAGATACTATATTTTTAATAGTGTTAATTCAAAGGCCTTCTCACTTGACAGATGATGCAGCATCGTGATGAACTAACATTCCGACAAGAGATGAAATTCCGTAACAAGTTGGTGGAGTATTTGACTGACTGGATTATGGGTAATTCTCATCAGGTCAACGTTCAAGGAGATATCTGTAGTATGTCGAGGTAAGTGTCAAGGAATGACAGTATTTATTTATTCAGTTTGAACTAAAAACTTAGTTATTATCTTTTCCTTGAAATGCAAAAATATATGAAATGGCAAATTGTTTCCAAATAAATTCAAATTTTTTTCTATCAGGCTGTAACTTTTGGTTACAAATCATGCTAATCAATTATATTTTGAAAAACTCAATGCATTAAACAAGTGGGGCTTACTGCTTGAAGTAAAGGAATATTTTTTTTTTTTTGTAAGAAAATTGTTTGAAGAGAGGCTTAAACTGTTTGGCTAAGACTTGGTCACCTAACAATCAAGCTCAAGTTTGAATCTTGACTCGAGCAGGGTTATGTTTAATGAGCACCTAACGGCAGCATGGAAACCTAGATACACTCTCCGCCCATTGGTCCACTAAAGGGATTGTATAAAAAAAGAAAGAAATGACCCCTGTGTCATAATTAAACTGTTGTTGATCTATGATAATCACCTTGTCCCTAGGGATCTTGACCAGGCCAGTATGGAGGCTGTGGCTGCACTACTAGCAGGTTTGCCTTTGCAGCCAGAAGAAAGTGACAGAGGTGACTTGATGGAAGCAAAGTCACAACTTTTTCTCAAGTAAGTAACTTGGGCTGCCATTCATTTGGATCAAGTAATAATAGCAGTTTGATATAGGGTTTGCACAGATAGGTCTTAATGTTCTTGAATGCAGTGGTGCTAGCAGTTGGTCTGAGTCCTAAACATCTGGTCCATGTAGCACTGAAAAGGCCAGCAGACAGAAAGTTTTGAAGGAAAAAAAGCAAAACTTGAGAGGAGTCCATGGAGTGCAGGGCTCTCTGAGGCACATCAGGAATGATCAGTTCACTTAGAATAGTTGTCCATGATGACAAAGTATTGTAGTCATCATGGAATCAATTCTTGCAGTCACAGGGAGTCAATGGAGTGTACACAGGAGAGAAGTAGCAATAGAACTATCCATACTATGCTGTTCTGAATTCACAGCAGCTTAACAAATTCATCTCATTGTAGTAAAGGCTAGATAGTATAAATGCTTTTTTTTTTTTTTTGTTGACTCTGTAGTTAAATATGGTCAGATCTGGTCTTATCCACACAGCTGCAGATGGACATCCTTGCTTGCAGAACTGACCTGTGTGTGTGCCACAAAAGGCAGTTGAGTAAAAAAAAAAAAAGATTATGAACTATATGGACGAGTGAACCTTGCAGTTGGTGATAAGTGTTTTACCATAAACACACTAAAGTTGAACTTCTCAATATTCATGTTGAATTGTATCATACCTTTTCATAGTAAATGTGCTTTTGTTTAGACCTGGCTAGAGCCTTGGAGGTGATATTGCTGCTACCATTTATATTAAACACAAATCATGTGTTTTCATCTGGCACATTTTACAGCATAAATGTAGCTTTTTTTTATGTGCCATCAGAAACTGTATCTTCTTTTATAGACTTGATGATCTATCTTTTTTTGTCCATCCTACTTATGCTGGGATGTAGCATGGCTATTTAATACTGAAAATACTGATAAAGTCCTATTGTTGTTTCAATATAATAAGTACATCTTTTTTTTCAAAGAATTAAAATGCAAATACTGTTATCCCCAGGTATCTAACACTGTTCATGAACTTGCTGAATGATTGCTCGGATGAAGAGCAGGATAAAGCCCTGGATCCTAACCGCAAACGCAGTATGAGTAACCTGAGTGCCCTAAGAAACTGTACAGTTCAAGCTATGTCCAACCTACTCAATGCTAACATTGACAGTGGACTCATGCATTCCATTGGTCAGTAGCCTGGCTTAACCTAGAGATAGTATTTGTTTGAGGTTCTACTCAATAAACATTTGGGTTGTACATTTGAAGTTGTCATTTCAACAAAATATGTTTTTTTGTTTACTAAATTTTAAACGTTAAATTTTCTTTTAGCCAACATCAAGAAAGTAAATGTATATTGTAAAGTTTTATATCGCATTTCAGTTATTATAGAGTTAGATTAGAAGTTTGAAACATAAATGATTGTCAAGTTTCAATACAGTTACAGAAAGAAATTGTGTTTATGTACTTGCACCTATGTTAACATTTTCAGTTAGGTCAATAAGTGTATGGTAGGTATTAAGATCAATGTTAGGTCAATAAGTATGTTATTAAGATCAATTTTAGGTCAATAAGTGTATGTTATTAAGATCAATTTTAGGTCAATAAGTGTGTATGGTATTAAGATCAATTTTAGGTCAATAAGTGTATGTTATTAAACTCAATCTGTTTTGGAAACCATTCTTTTTCAGTTTTGATTTTGAAGAACTCTCCCATTTGCCACCTTAACACATCCTGACACTATTTAGTCGATTTTTTTTTTTAATGTAAAACTATTTTAAAGAAACATCAATCAACATCTGATTTTTGAAAGGAACTGACAAAACATTTAAACTTTTAAAAACTATTTCTCATGTAGCTCTTGGTTACCACAAAGATCCCCAGACTCGGGCAGCATTCATGGAAGTGTTAACCAAGATTTTACAGCAGGGCACAGAGTTTGAAACTCTGGCAGAGACAGCATTAGCTGACAGGTTTGAACGCCTGGTGGAACTGGTGACAATGATAGGTGATAAAGGGGAACTACCCATTGCCATGGCATTGGCCACTGTCGTGTCCAATTCTCAAATGGATGAGCTGGCCAGGGTGTTTGTCAACCTGTTTGATGCCAAGAGACTGCTCTATCAACTTTTGTGGAATATGTTCTCTAAGGTGAGGCTTTTTTTTTCAAAGCTTATATCTGTTTGTCTATCTGTAGGTGAAAAGTTTGTACACGTTTTTTCTCCCACACCCAATCTGAGATTAAGCTGAAATTTAGCACTATTATTTCTTTTACCTGATAACACAACCAATTAATCAATTAACTATTGGCAATAAAGTATTTTGTTTGGTATCTTGAACAAGGGGAAAAAATCATACTTGGCAGATGTGGTGGTATAACTTGAATTAGTCCCCCTAAGGACTTGAGTTCTGAGTGATAATTATTTTTGAATGCATTTAAAAAAAGATCATGTAAACATTCACCAAGATAGTGCGCCCCCCCCCCCCCTCCCCTTTTTCACAACTGGTTTTGACAAGTGATAGGATCATAGCACTTTGAGAAAGCTAGACAAAACAATTGGTAAAAATATTTCTAATCATTTCTAATCAATCAGATTTATTATGTCTTGGTCCATACATACAATTACATGATCCAAACTAATTGATACAAGTACACTTAATATAAGCTTTTTTTTTAAAAAGTTCTCTTTTTTTTTATTAAAAATTTTTTTTTTTAATATAAATGTTTTTATTCCACTTCAGTACCCATTATTGACTAATGTGGAATTGTTACATTTATTTTTTGCATGAATATGATATTGGTCTTATGAAGGCTGGTATACAGTATACAAATAGAAAGATCTGATGTGAAATAAAATAAAGAACTTACCAAACAATCTGTTTGATTACATGACCATGCTCAGAGGCTAATCACAATTTTTTTTAGAGGCCTTATAAGCATGCAAGTTTAGTCTGTACATAAGCAAACTAAATCATTTTATGATAAATAGAAGCATAATTAATTCATTAACTTGTATCAACTAATCTTTCTTCTTTGGGAACCTTACAGGAGGTTGAAATAGCTGACTGTATGCAGACATTGTTTCGTGGTAACTCTCTTGCCAGTAAAATCATGGCCTACTGCTTCAGATTTTATGGCCAGTGGTATCTGAGGGAACTCCTGAACCCTTTGTTGCTCAGCATGTTTGAAGTGGAAAGAAGTGATCACCCTATATCTTATGAGGTGGACCCTGCCAGGTGAAGACTTGTTCACATTCATTCAAATATCCATTGGTTTTGTTTAACAGATTAATACAGATATAATCACCCCCTAAAGCAAGAATACATTTAAAATACATAATTTAAGCTTTCAGCCTTGATATCTTTCTTTTACAAGTTTCAAATGTTCCTTCACAAAAAAAAAAAAAGATTATTATGTCCCAATACAAGCCTCCTGAAAGATGGAATGGTATGGAAGTGGGCAGGGTTTTGAGCTCAGTACCATCATAATGACAGTCCAGAGCCACTACCACATGACCAGGCAGCCATCCATTTCTTTATAATAATATAAACTTAACATTTTTTTTTTATTGTGCATTTTTTTTGTAAAGAAATCATTAGGGGGATATCATTTCTAAGTGAGCACATGATTATTTGTCACTCTTTAGGTTGGAGCCTGGTGAAAACATAGAGGAAAACAAGCACAACTTGCTGCACATCACACAGAGAGTGTTTAATGCCATTGTTGGTTCAGCTCCGCAGTAAGTTGCTAATATGTTTACACAGGCTTTCTCTATGAGCAAAGGCCTTGGATCTGTGGGGCTGTATTGGTGACAGACAGGATTAGTTCTCACATTAGTTATTACAAGAGGTCTCTGTTAAGGTCTCTCTATTTTTCTGAAAGATGTTTGAACTCAACTGATCAACCACAGTTTTTAGGTTGTTATTTTGGTGTACACCTTAGCCCTTATTCCTTCAGTTATTCTGAGATAAGCAAGAGGTTAACCTTTGCATGCACCATGGGTGTGGCTTCGACCAGTCAAATGATCATGTTTGGGACACATTGGCTGGGATGTTTAGTTTCCATGCTTGGACTAGAATGATAAGAATATAGGAACATCAGCATTTTTACTGTTTCCAAGCACAGTACAGGCATTTCTCCATTTTAGAATATTTAATATAGAACACAGGCACAAATAGTTTTACAAATAATTTGTAGTTGTTTTATGAACTGTTACTGAAACTTGTTCAATTTAGTTATTTGTGAAGTCTGTGGTGTGCAATACAAATGGATTAGTAATAAAATAAAAGTTAACAATAAAGTTAGAGTTAGTTATAAATATGAACACATGAAGTGTTCAGTGTATGTTATGATGCATTCTGACTTATTTGAATGGCCATCAGACTCAACCCAGTCCCAGTTGTGGTGTCATGACTAGCACCTAGCCTATATACTTGTTTGTAATTACAGGGCTGCCTGTACTTCGAAAAGATCTTTTAAAGAGCAAAACAATCCAACAAGAATTGATATTTATTGATAAAAAGTAGAGTTGAAGCCATATGTCCCAAACTGTATTCCTTAATCTTGAGTGATTATGTAGCTTCATTTTTTTTTTTAATCAACATCCTTTGTAGTCTGTGATAGACTTGTTGTGTATGGTTACCTAGGTTACTGTTGTGTGCTAGACTTGTTGTGTATGGTTACCTAGGTTACTGTTATCTTAGTCCAACCTACCTCTTCCATTTATTTGCATGACCATACTTGTGCTAGATGTGTGTATTAGTTTCTTTTCAGCCAAGTTCACCTCATCTAGGAATGGTCTGTCCATTCAAACTAAGAGGACTTAGTTATTTTTAACAATTAATTTTAAACAAAAAAATCGTGTTAACTAAAGTACCATGATTTTTAAAGCAATTTTTCTGAGAGTTAACTGTACTTGATGGTCATGGGGGCTTGCTTCACCTGTGAAGAGTTTGCGTAACTTTAATCTTATGTTTTTCTTGATTTTTTTTTTGAGTATTTTGTTGTGATGAGACTTTGATGGAAAAGGTCACTGTGTTAACTGTGTGTGTGTGTTTCCAGGTTTCCTCAGAAGCTGAGAGTTATGTGCCACTGTTTGGACCAGGTGCTGAGTCTGCGTCTGCCACCAGACTGCAAAACTGATACTGGCACATTTATATTCCTGCGATTTTACAACCCTTACCTTAGTAAGAATGCTCTCTGGTTATGTTGATCTCACTTAGTTGCCAAAAACAACAAAACATTTTGATAAGGAAATAGGATGATGTCCCTTTAAAGAGGTGGGGAGTGGGGGGAGCTCTCCCATCATTTTTCTCCTCCAAGTTTAGCGTTTTTTTTTTTTTTCTTTCTTCCACTTGTAATTGTATTGGTCAGTTTTTCATGTTTTGCTTATGCTCCCGATGAAGCTCTCAATTTGAATGAAAACTCCGGTCTCTTTTCTTCTAGGCTTGGTCTCGCTAGAGCTGATGATTTGTAGTGCATTGTATCTAATTGTGATTGGGTTGTTAGTCCCAACCTTGCAATATTTATTTGTAATCAACTGGTGTTGAAACTGATTCTAAGAGTTTTGGGACTAGCAGCTATTCCATGTTGCTTAGCTAGATTTACAGCTTAGTTTTTAACTATTTTAAAAGATGCATGATTTATCTATGCTTTCAAAGACAGTGGTTGAAATGGTTCTTAAATTAAAAGTCAATCAATTTTAATAACAATTTATCAATATCGATACTTTTTGTTAGCATATCCAAACGTCTCCCCAACTAGGCTGTATTTTCCCACCTATATATAATATACCTGATAGATTAACTTCCTTTTTGAAATAACGTCTGTAATAGAAGAAGAAGAGCTCTTCATTTACTTACAAAATTACAGTGTAAATAGAATTGAAAAGTAGCATGTTAAATAAATGATGTTATATGAAGAAAAAAGCAATTTTAGATCTATTTACAACTAGTAGCTAGTTTCAAATCTTTGAGTGTGTTTTATTATGATTTTGTTTTAAATGTGTAGCAGATCAGGTAGCTGATTGGCTGTTGTTTAGCATGAATGAAAACCTAGTGTATTACAAGCTTAACCCTTGCTTTCTCTGTATATTTTTTTTTTTTCTTTAGTTTCATAACTATCAGAACTTTAACCCTCTCACCTTTAAATCATTGTTTCTCCTTGTCTGTTGCAGTTTGTGTATGCGTCTCACATCCCTCACACTGTCTCCTGTATCTATCGCTGTTGTGCAATGCATGGTATTCACATAGATTTAACTATACGTCAGTTTAGGTTTCCTTTCGTCTTGGGGGCTGTTATAGGATAATATTATTTGAAAATTATCCCGTGTATTGTTGAAACGTTTGGTTTCAAATAGATAGCTCTGTTTAAATATATATATTTGCCATTGAGTATATCGGTATGGTTGAGAAAGAGCTTATGGTAGAGTAGCTGCCTCAAATTAACATTCTCAGAGTCCCAAGTGTTCTTTTTTTTTTTTTTTTTGTATTACTCTTTTAAATAAAGCAATCCTTTCTTCTAACAGGAGACTCTGCTGTTAAGTTGATAGATGACCACAGACCAGATGTTTATTAAAACTTGTTTGTTCTGTCACATTTGCTTAATGTCCTATGTACTGCCAGGCCAACACACTTCTGACACCAATATTTATATCAATGAACTGATTTCCAACAAAGAATATATACATTTAGTATTTCTGGTTTATTACTTATGAAGTAAAAGTTAATGATTTGTCAATAAATCCCCCCTCTCCCAAAATCCTTTTATCACTGACTAAAAAGTGTTGTGTGTTGGCCTGATACCTCCACCGACACCACAACTTTGCCAGATGACACGCCTTATCTGTGACTTTTCACCGTGTTGTTGCTCACTTAGGTTTCCAGCCAAGCTGCGCAGTATGTGTCACTGCCTGTATCAGGTCGTAACACAGCGCTTCCAACAAAGTAGTTCAGAGGCAGTGTGGACTGTTATTGGAACTGTGATATTCTTACGCTTCATCAACCCTGCCATAGGTAACATAAGTAACAGGAGAAACATTGCTATAAGTAACATCTTTGTGTTGTGGCCCCCCTGACCCCACCCCCCACCCTCTCACTTTTTTTTTCTTTCCCGATAACTTTTTTTGTTTTTGGTTAGTTTTTGAGTTTAGTCCTGTCATTTTTAAACACAGCCCACCTTGTTGGATAGAGTTACTTTTTATTTTTTTTTTTTAGTTTTTCTCTTTAGTTCTCTATCAAAATCACCTCATAATTCTTAGTGCTTACAAGTTGGTTGTCTGTTTAACCAGTTCATCATATCCAGCATGGACAGTTAAGAAGTTTTATCATTTTTACAAACCTTCTGATGTTTAAGAAGTGGGGGGGGGGGGGTAGTTTCATGACTAGTGTTCTTTCAGCTGCCTTGGTTACAGAAATGCGTGTGTAGCCTGCACCAATCATTTAGATCAAACCCAACTATTTGTTAAAGATCTGGGTACATTTTTTGTAATATGAATTCATTTCTTAGTTCTATTTAGCCAGCGTCATTCTAGTTGAACAGTTCTTGTTGTTTTAATAGCATCCATCATTTTATAATCAATTTTTCTCCCCCAAAGTGCCTTATACTAACATTCTATGATTTCTAAGTGCATATGTTTGTTTTATGTGGACTAGACTGTCACTTTGTAGAAAGAAGTCAAATTTGGATTTTTTTTTCTATTATTTTTATATGTGATGTTTTTTTTGTTTTTTGTTTTTTTTTTGGCATTGCAAACTTCAATTAACTTTTCTATCTGCACAGTTTTGTTCAGAATGTTTTAACATAATTTTTTTTTTAACTTAACAATTAGGAACCGTAGTACATTTTAGAAGTTATAGAAAATAAGATAAGTGCCCAAGCCCTAATTTCCTTCTGTTTATATCAATATGTGGACAATCTATATGTAACAAGTACTACTTTCTTTATATTTTTTCGTAATGAATAAGAATTATACATTTTCTATATGCCAATCATCAGTTAGGTAAGTTGTAGTTCTAGAAGAGGATTGCAATCTATTTGCTAGCACTCACTCTTATGTTCTTATGATTTAGGTTGATGGCTCTCTGGCTAGTCCATGTTCTTCATGCTAGTGGTAGGATTTGGAAATCCACTTCAGTCATTTTGTTAGTCAGAGCTCAGCTTCAGTATAGGACAAACAAATTCTTTTCATTTGCATTTAAGTTGAAAACCAAAAAATGTCTAACAAGAAAAATAAAACATTGGTCAATAAATTCTGCTACTGACATTGTTTTTTTTAAATATAGATCATGCAACCTTTAATATGTTTATATACTTTTATTATGTTTTTTTCAGATAGTATATTTAGATCTATTTCTTGTTTGATATTTGAATACACAATGTAGCTCTTTAAATAGCAATATTTTAGTTCATTATTTTTGATAAATCTAAAGATAATTTGTTTATTGTAATGAACCTAAACTCGATACATCTTGAAATACCACTTTGGTTCTAGTAGTCCACATGAATGTGTTCTTTATTGACTATTATTTATGAAGCTTAAATCTTGACCTACAAGACTAAGAAAAAGTTGAAACACTCTACCTTAACTGTTTCAGTATCTCCCTATGAATCTGGCATAGTGGAAGAGGAGCCTACTCCCAGAATCAAGCGTGGCCTAACTCTCATGTGTAAAATCATGCAGAATATTGCCAACCATCTTTTGTTTAGCAAGGAGCAGCACATGGTCCCATTCAATGAGTTTTTGAAGAACAACTTTGAACTGGGAAGAAGGTTTGTTTGTGTTGTCTATCTGAATTAATAGACTGGGTCTGTTCACTCCTTGTTCTCAGTGTTTTAATTAAAAAAAAATTAAGGATAGTTTTGCAGCATAAGATAGTTATGACTTTTGGCATATGAAAAATATAAATACTTTTATTTTTGAGAAAAAAAATCAGGCCAGTGCTATGATTATCATAGGCACGACATGGCCTAAATTGTGTCAATGTGCCAAAAACTCAAACTCATTATTATAGAAGCCATGGGCCTAATGTAACATAATGTGAGAATCATTACCTTTTTTTTTTATCTGGGTCTTTTTTTCTTATCTGGATCCTTTTTTTATGTTCATGATTTTAAAGACTGAATTATTAATTGGTATTATAAGCTAAAACTAAAATAGCAAGTCAACATATATTTGTTTGATTTAACAAATGGAAATGGAGGATGGCTGCCTGGTCGTGCGGTTTGCGCGCTGGACTGTCGTTCGGATTTATCGACGGTCAAGGGTTCAAACCCTGCCCGCTCCCATCCCCCGTCGTCCTGCGGGAGGTTTGGACTAGGAAGTAAACTATCTTCAACTCTGAAGGAACATCCGAAACATGTAAAACAAACAAACAAACATTTTTCTCTTCTACTTCACCTATGAATAAAAGAGGAATTTGATCTTGAACTCTGGGATGAAACTTAAGTCTAAGTGATACAAGTCTAATCAATATATTCATCACTGGCTGCCTCCTTCAGGTTTTTCACAGAGATAGCATCTGACTGTGAGATCTTTGATCCTGGCAACCACAGCCTGTCTTTCATCAATGATGCCAATGTGATAGCACTTCACAGACTGCTGTGGAACAATCAAGAGAAGATAGGAGACTATCTGTCCAGTAGCAGGTAGGTGTCTCCAAGCTCACTGTTGGCTTCTGACTAATCTACTGTATGCTCTTATTCAGTATTGAAATCAGTATTTGTTTCAAAGTATAAAGGCAGAAAATAAAAGCATTGTTAGTCATTAGATATGTTCAGAATTTTATTTTTGTTACTCATTTGTGGGCATGAAAAGGCAAAAGCCTAAGTATTCTTTTGTTGGGTTTTGCTAAACTCAAATGTGTCTTTATAAAAACTCTCAAAAAGTAACAGATGTACAACACATTTTCAGTATTATTTATATTTGACCCATTCTCAATATTATTATGACATGGGTTGGAACAATAATAAATAAGAACTCACCGATTCCAAGGACGCCGCTATCACTTTAATTGTGGACTTCTTACCAAATTGCACTCCAATTACAATGAGTCAGTAATCCTGGTAAAAGTAGTACTTTCACAATGCTTCAAATTGATTTCATCACAATCACTAACACAAAAAAAAAGAGAACAATCCTAAATTGAGAAATCCAAAAATAATGTTCTTAAACACACTTATACACTCCAGAGATCATTTGAAGCCCTGCAGAATAAACAAAAATCAGACTACTTCACATGTGAAAAAAAATGGTTAGTGGTGGGGTGGGGGGGGGAACAGGTTTACAACACTATTATTGACTGAAGCCTGTTCTGTAATGAAGACATAATTGAGTAGTCATGTTTTATTTATGAACAACTCAAACTGTTCTGAACCAGTTGTCACTGTTAAAATATCAACCTTCCTGCTTCCAGCAATGTATACTACTACCTGTAGAGGGGGCTTAGACTAGTGTAGTGGGCTATCTAATGTGGATGCATGATTATTCAGCAAGGCTACTAGCACTACTAACTGTGTCATCGTGCATACACACAGTGAGTGTGTTCAATTCAAAGTATGTTCTTAACATTACAACATATTCAAGGCAGATAATTTGTAGTTGAGCTTTGATTTGTTCAGTCTTTATGAATTACTAAATGAATGTATTATCTCCCCTCTTTTCCATATAATTCTATGTGTTGTTGCTGTTGCCTTTTTTTTTTCTCTAAAATACTTAAAATTGAAACACGTCTAGAAACAGTCATACTAAACATCACAAAAACAGTCAGTAGCCATTAACTCATGGACTTTGATTTAGAAGTGTTAGATATCTCTGTGTGTGTGTGTTCACTGACACTCACAATTGGATTGGTGTGATTTTTCACTTCTGTTTTCCTATTTGGATCATGTGACATCTAGATGTGACAACTAGAGCATGTTAAAGCTTTAGGCTTGGGATGAATATTTCATTGTTGACATTTTCATCACTATATAAATCTATTTCATAGATATCACAATGTGTTTAAATGTTTCAATTTTTCTTGATTTAGTTCTTTAGATGTTTCAATGAAATCATTGGTAGGAAAGTAAACTACATATTACTATAGTTAGATCTCTGTAAGAAATCTTTGTTAAAATCAAACATTATTATGAAATAAAAAAAAAAAGTTCATCAGCTGTATGTAAATTTTAACTTTGAAAACTATTGCTGGTATGAATGTCAGAGTTGAGGATGATTCTGTGTTTCGTTTGGTCCTACTTTATGTTTGTAAGACTCTTGGGCCAACAGCCTCCCATACATCTTTCTTCCTCCCTCCCAGCTTGGAGGTTCTGACAGAAAACTTCGTTTGCGAGGCAGCAGAAGGGCAGCAACGATTGTATGTATTGATACTAATATACGTTTTGGAACAGGAAGTGAACTCACCATGCGTGTAGTCTAGAAACAGAAATACTTGCACTTACCATTGGTTGTAACTTTTTTGAAATGAAAACGGAATTAAAACCAAAATATATGAAGTGGAATGTTTTAAGAATCTGTGTTCAAGCCTTTAAAAAAGGCGTCTAGCAAGCTGGCTAACTTTGCTCTCTGTTCCAATGCTATGTAGTCTATTTATTATTTTGGGTTTTATGTAATGCAGCAGTG
Organism: Biomphalaria glabrata; assembly: GCF_947242115.1. NCBI lineage: Eukaryota > Metazoa > Mollusca > Gastropoda > Planorbidae > Biomphalaria > Biomphalaria glabrata. Next base: position 6,055,472 of record NC_074722.1, on the reverse strand, counting down.
GTCTACTATGGGCTTGTAATCTAATGAAACATTTGTCTTGGTGTTTGATAACACTGGTCCTATAGTCTGCTTGCTGCTACATCTTTAGTTCATGTGTTGTCAGAGAAAAGTTTGAAGAAGATAGAGACTTGAATGTTAATATTTTTAAATGCAGTGGAGCTCAATTAATTTTAAAGAATATTTAGTAAAGATAAATTAAGTATTGTGTTAACATTTGAGCCTAATGATCTAATTATCTGGTCTAAACAATATTGTGTAAAGATTTATGTGCTAACATGTGATAGAATTCATAGTAATTTAGAACTTGACGTTTATTTAAATTGGAAGATTTCTAGAATATTTAATTACAAAATATCAGTTGAGCTCAATGACCATTAAGAGTCTTACATTTATTTAAATTGGAAGATTTCTAGAATATTTCATTAAAGATATCAATTGTTCTCTATGACCATTTGGAGTCTTTTTAATGAAATTTTTTAAAAAAGATTGTGTTTGTTGTTTAGTTTCTAATGTTTGGGAATACAATATATTTTAGCAACTTTAGACATTAGCAAGTATACTAAAATGAATTGGCTTATTTTTATTGCACTAGGAAATGTATATAGTAACTCTATATTTTCTGCATTCTGATAGACTTTTTTGTAAACACCTCAAACATCATTGAATTTGTTTGTCATGACAAAATGTGTATTTTGTTTCACTAAAAATGTTTCAATCACAAAAGAAATGTAAGGCCTAGTTTTAAAGTCACAATGTTATAGTTTTTAAAGATTTAAAGGCCTAATTTTAAAGTCAAAATGTTATAGTTTTTGAAGATTTAAAGGCCTAATTTTAAAGTCAAAATGTTATAGTTTTTGAAGATTTAAAATTAAAAAAAAAAATGTTTTTGAAAAATATATTTGTACATGTCCATGGAGTATAAATATCATTAATAAAACCGAAGGATGGTTTTTACAAAATTAACTTCAAATTTCTTGGCTTGTGACAGTATAAAACTAGCTAGATCTAAATATCAGCTAAGTTTTATGTGCATCTATTTCAATCTTATTTAAACCAAAGTGTGAAAAGCTGATATTTTGCTTAGAAAAATTTATTTTTGCTTTAAAAAGTACTATTAAAAAGAACAGGTCTATATATAAACAAAAAAAAACAACAACAACATAAGTGTGCATAGACTAAGAGTCAAAAGACAAAAAAGTAAATGAGATGAAACAAAAAGATTTAGTTTGCTAAATTGCAGTCATATCATCTTCTGTCCCTTGACTTTTGTTGTAGGGTTCTGTGACAGTTCAAAGTAACTAAATCCCTCCACTTTTCCATGTCGTCAGCTGCTATATATAAATTGCAGTAGACTATATAGTATTCTTTGTCCATATATATTAGGAAATGTATTTGAAATTTTATACTTGTAAAAAGAGCTTTACTTTATCATATTATACAGTGTTTACTGTCTTTGCTTTAGTCTCATATTACTAGGACACAGACCTATATAATGTGTACATGTATGGTTTAGTGGTCTTGTCATATGAATGCTTAGCTTACTTTGCATATTGAGGTTATATCCTAGCATTCTAAATAGACATATTGAGGTTATTTCCTAGCATTCTAAATAGACATTTTTAGACATAAGAGATTAGACTACAAACTAGGATGAATCCAGACTTACTAAAGTTTAAAAAAAAAACAATATATTTGTGTATAGTTTTAATTGTTGTGGTAACTAATCTAGCACTAGAGGTGTGCAGTGTGATTGCTATTCAAAGCAATTTCAGAGGAGGAAAAATGATGTAGTGTTGCTATTTTATGAAAAGCTGTTGTGATAGGATTTTACTTACTCTAGGTGTTGACTTGGTGTGGATAATTTTAACTTGATTGTTGGCTAGTTGCATGTGAGCTTAACTCTCTAGTGCTCAGTTTACACTTCATAGTTGAACCAGTAGACTGGGGACTTTGGTAATAAATCATTGACACATATTTGTTTTTTCTCTTTTTGCATGTACATCTGAAGAGTTCAATGTAAAAATGTGAAAACGGAAGTTTGCCATCTTTAAATGGCACTCAATTGGTGTTTGTTTACAAGCATGGACAAGGGTGGCTCTGTTTTTAGAAGCGTTAGCTCAGGAACATTCTTTTCACATTTTTCTACGTTGAATGCTTCCTATGTTTCACTTGACTGTGTATTGAAGTAATCTGGACACAATATTTGTAGAACCCTTTCATTAAACACTAAAAAGTATTCATTTAAATTTGTATAAACTATTATATTTAACATTGTGTTTACATAAGCTATTATATTTAACATTGTACTTCAATGATATGTTTCAGCAACACATTTTTTTAAAAATGTAGTTCCCTACTAAACATTGTGTTTGATTTAGCAGAGTGTGGTTATTTTAAGTCCTTAGTTAGTGTACGGTGTGTCAATCTAGGGCATTTCTATCCTTTTCTACAACTACTACAGGGATCATAAAGCAGTTGGTAGAAGACCTTTTGATAAGATGGCTACTCTTCTGGCATATCTGGGCCCCCCAGAGCACAGACCTCTTGATTCACAGTAAGTTGTTTTTTTTGTTTAGTTGTATGTGGAGACATTTCTTCTGTAATAGAATGAACTCTTTAGTGTACACATGTGATCAGTCTGTTTAGTGCAATGTTATGTTTATGTGATGTTAGGTGCAATGTGCTATTAGGACTAGTTCAGTTTCAACTAAGCTCAATTTTATTTAAGTATCTATTCTAGTTGATTAGATGTAGGTTAATTTACAGGTGTAGTTATTTTTATCACTAACACATGAACAACATGTCATAGAATTTTTGGTTACAAAATCAGCACTTTGTGTGTTGAGTAACCCACTTCTGGATCCTCAGAACACATTGGTACTAAAATTAGGTTTCTGGTTAAGTGCATTTGATATGCCATCTTAAAATTGTAATTAGAATCTACATAAGGCTCAACTATAAGAATGTCAGGTACAGCCTGATCGGACTGTGACAATGACACTGAGAAAGCTTGTACATGAAATATATATACTTCCCTTGACAGTGTACTTCTCTATAAGCATATCCTGTTTGGATGACTGACTTGTAAAAACCTATGACTCTAACCAGGTGGAGTTCCATGGATATGACCAGTACCAAGTTTGAGGAGATTATGTCCAAGCAAAACATGCATGAAAAAGATGAGTTCAAATCCCTGAAGAACTTGCACATCTTCTATCAGGCTGGCACTTCCAAAATGGGGAACCCTGTCTTTTACTATGTGGCAAGAAGATACAAGTAAGGGCATTGCACAACATTTAGCTATGGCAACTTTAGCCAGTTTAGTTTGAATGTACTAGGGTTGTAGGATATTCTTCTCAGGCCTAAACAATGATTCAGTAATTTTGAAAGTCCGTCACATGTACATTTTGTTCTTTATGAATATGAGATGTGATAATTTTTCTTTTCAATTCAACTCTTTTGAAATTTTCCATTGAAGTGTTACTGTAATGCTTACTCTAGTCTTGGTCTCTGGCAGTCTATAGGATCAAATGACACATGAATAATTCTGAGCTTTTTTTTTCACTAACACATATTGTTACCTTGGGTCTGTTTTATGAGTTGTGCAGTGAAAGATAAATAGTAGCAATTATTTACTAATTGTGTCATAAACCTAATATGAAAGTGAAAAGAAAACCAAAATGTTTTAGGCCTTACTGCGATAGAGTGTATTTTACTATCAGAAATTATATTTTAGTGTGCAGTGAATTTCATTTCATATCTTCTGAAATATTTGTTGAAGATGCTCATCCAAAGAGTAAATTTTTAATTTTTAAATATTTATTGAAGGAATATTTGTAGTGTTGTCAGACATTTTGTATCTAGTGATAGTGTCTATTCCCTATTGATCAGTTTATTAGGAAAAAAAAGTGCAAGATTTACAATAGCTCACTGTAGTTTTACAAGTCTTTTCATTCACTTCTTCCATCCCTCTATGAAGATATCTTTGTAAAGATCATTCAGTTACAACCAATAAAATGGATCATCTTTCTCCCCTGTGGAATATTGTCTCCTGATTTCAGACTTTTATTTATGCCAACTCATCTTGCTTGTTGATAGTCGGTTTTTGTCTGCTTTCTCTTCCATGTCTCTTGAATATTATACTACACTCACTGACATGAGTTTGAGTGTTTAGTGCTCTGCTTTCAAAATAAAACATTTTCCAGGTCTGAAAACATTTGAAGTGAAGAATATATGAGGAAGTTATTGAAAACTAGTTATTATTCAAATCTATTTGTTTACATTTGATCTCTTTGTTTCTTGAAAGTATATTTGATTTAATAAACAAACTTACAGCTTTAAGCTCATTTCTTGACATCTTGTACACTGAGTGCTTCCAGAAAATATTTATAGAAGAATGTATATGTGATTTGTTGTTAGGGGAAAGTAATTGCTGACATTTTCATTGTTACAGAGTGGGTGAAATTAATGGAGATTTGCTCATCTACCATGTATTGCTCACATTGAAACCATTCTACAACAAACCTTTTGAGCTAGTCATTGACTTCACACATACCTGCTCAGAGAACAGGTTTAGAGTGAGTCCAAATCTATGTCTGTATTCCGTGACAAAACATTGAGTTCAAAACTATAGAAATGGTTAAGTTTTAGATTTACTATGGCTGTAATATTTCTAAGCATAAATAGTTATTGTGGCATTGTGTTACACTGTATTTGTGTAGATCCCAAGTTGCAATAGTATATTTAGCAGAACCTTTTTTCCCCACATGATTTCAACACATCTTAATGAATAAAACACTTGAGAAGTGTTCACTTAAATAAAACTAACAAGAATAATTGTATCTCTGAATCACATTAATGAATTCACATGAAATAGATTTATTAAGCTAAGGTGTTAATATAAATGAATGAACCTTGACTTTTTCCTAGCACCTCTCAGGTCTCCTCAACCATAAGTTTTTATATCACAAGCTTGTTTTCCTTTTTTGTCACATCATTCTAGTTCCAACTATCACCAAAGATAAGACTCAAGGCTAGGCCTCTATGTCTTGATTGATTGATTGATTGGAATAAGATTGTGTGGCAGAGTTTATTGTGACATTAAATTGAAAGCCATAGTTTCACCTTTTCAGACTGACTTCTTGAACAAGTGGTTTGTGGTCATGCCAGAGAATGTCTACCAAAACATCACTGCAGCTTATATTTATAACTGTAACTCTTGGGTTCGAGAGTATACCAAGTACCATGACAGGATACTCTCATCTCTCAAGGTAAACACATGTCATTAGCTGCCTTTAGAGACATTGTTTTGTTCAAATGACTTGTACTTGTCATTTCACTTGTCTTACCTTTTGATCATTGATTTTGATTGATTCTATTGAAATGTGTTTTTCTTTTACACATTTTAATTTTAAATTTATTCTTTGGTTATTTTTTAAGGAAAATAAATCTGTTGTTTTTCATAAATTAGTTTTTTTCTTTTTGAAAGAATCTGTGAACTTATTTTAAATAAGTTCAAATAAAAACTGTAATCCCAGAGCTGGCACTTTTTGTTATGACAGTTTCCCTGTTAGTGCATATGGTAGTAAGGTCAAGCCAGTTATGACTGCCTGGTTATGTAGTATGCACATTGATCTATCCTCTTGCTGGTCTGTGTTTTAAACCTAGCCCCCCCTCCACCCCATTCCTTCCTGCAAGAGGTTTAGGCTAGGGCCTAATAATGTTCATTTCTGAATGAAAACTTCCAAGTCAGCAATCTAGACTCTTCAATCTAGTTTCATGTGCATGAGGAATGTTTATATAGAATACAATGTAAGATTTGTTGTAATCCAAAGTGTGGTGTTTGGAAATGTATAATTTGTTTGATATCTTCCTTAACAGAACAACAGAAAACTTATCTTCATTGACCATCCAGCCAAACTGAGTGAGTACATTGAAGCAGAGTCTCAGAAACTGCCAGGTACAACCATGTCATTAGAAGAGGACCTGAAGGTGTTCAACAATGCCCTCAAGCTTTCACACAAGGATACCAAAGTGGCCATCAAGGTACCTCATTAGTTCAGTGGCCTTTATAGTACTTTCATTTTGGGTTTGTTTATAACATTAACAAACAAAGCATATTTTACATTCAACAGTTCTCAGCCCACTAATTGGGATGATTATTGCTGTCTTACTAATGTGTTTTTCCTTCACTTAGGTGGGACCCAGTGCCATTCAAGTCACATCCTCGGAGAAAAGTAAAGTGCTTGGTCATCAAGTCCTACTGAATGATGTGTATTATGCTGCTGAGATTGAGGAGGTAGGTGTTAGTGCCGGAGTCATGACTAACCCCAGGGACCATAACTTAGTACACATACCATAATTGTCCTAATTACCTCATGTACTTATCAACAACCTGATACATTAGTTCAATCTTCCATTTTCTCTTTAAATTGTAAAGTCAGTATAAGGGTAGGGAAATTCATATTCAACAATTATTTGTATAATGTTTATTACCCTTTTTAGTAACATGAAGAAAGTGTATCAGTTTTTAAAGAGTTAATGGGAAGAACATTACTTATTTTAGTTATATCAGTTTTTTTTCAGTATCCATTTGACATGTGTTAATTGTTAGTACATCTGTTATACATTGCTAGGTCTGCTTGGTAGATGATAATCAGTTTACGCTGACAATAGCCAATGAAACTGGACCTCTGTCGTTCATCCACAATGACTGTGACAATATTGTACAAGCCATTATCCATATACGTACAAGATGGGAGCTTTCACAGCCAGTATGGTGTTTTATTTGTTTAGGATATGTTATTAGAATATATTATTAAAATATAATTTGGCCTGATTTTCAAACATTATGTTAATTTGATATTCCATAATACTTTCACCTCAATATAATCCTGAAACTAAAACTGTTTCTAATGATTCTAACAGGATACTGTAACAGTCCACACAAAGATTCGCCCCAAAGATGTGCCAGGAACACTTCTAAATGTGGTTTGTATTGAAACAGCTTTCTTAGCATTTTCTCAGTTTAGCCTTTTGGTGCACAGTTTCAGTTTTCCTCAAAAGGTCTTTCAGATTTTCTTTAGACTTCTCTTGCCTTCTATTTTCTATTCAAAATTGAATTTTTTAATTGAAAGTCAACGTGTTCTGTGTGGCTACATTTGTACCTATTCTTACCTGTCGGTCATTTATTGTCATTATGTCACAGTCTGGGAGTTTTTTGTTTGTTTATTGGATTAGGGCACAGTCAGAATAAATTAAGCAAAAATGGTCATTTTTTAGAAGCATGAATACAAAAGAAATGTCAGCTTTGTTTGACTAATAAACATCATTAGTTTTGTCTTCTTTGAATCCATTTCTAATGGGTAATTTATCTAGTCGCTCATTGTGCTAGCACTATCTTGTATAATGTAATTGTTATGATTTCTGCAATAAATGCCCTTAGAATTAGATTAATCTATGAATACTTTTGAAATGAAACTGTTGGACTTGACATGTTATTCTCTAATGATGGTCTCTATATTGCAGGCATTATTGAACTTGGGCAGTTCAGATCCCAGTCTCAGGTCTGCAGCCTATAACTTACTGTGTGCATTGACCCAGACATTTGACCTGAAGATTGAAGGACAGTTGCTGGAGACCAATGGTAGGATACATTTTTATTCTCTAGGTAGACAGTGGATACATGAAGTGTCAACAAGCTTTGAAGACTAGGATTAGCAGAACTCTATTAGAAATAAAGGGTTTCAAAAAATGTACATTCTATTAGCAGTAGTTTCTGTATAGTCTAAAGACTATAAAAGTAAAGTAGTGGCAATATATCATAACTCACAAATAGAAAAATATAATCCTAATGACAGCATAAGGATAAAAGCAAATTTATTATATATATCTTTGAACTTGTACAAATACTCTATCTTCCAAAGTGACATTATGCTATGAAGTGGGTTGTCTGAATCAGCTAAGAAAACCAATGACTGTAGCGTTGAAATTATAGTTGACCTAAACACTTATGGGCAGAATAATGTTTTTTAAAGAAGTGTGTGTGTTAGATAACAATCAATCCTTCTTACTTCATTTGTATTGAATGTAATTGTAACAAATCTGTTCATCTTGTGTTGAAACGGTTTAATGTCATAGAAAATTTAACTACACCTAATACAAAATTTGTAAAATGGAAAAGCATTTTACAGGTCAACATCTTCATGATAAGGCATATAAAATATTTTTGCCATATTTTATTTTGTTAATCTAATATTACTTTATTTTGTCTAACTATAAAGAAAGAATTCACTTGTAAAGTTTGACAGTTTGTTCACTGATGTCTGTCTTTCCCAGGGCTCTGTATTCCAGCCAACAACACAATCTTCATCAAATCTATCAGTGAGAAACTGTCCACTAAAGAGCCACATCTGACCTTGGAGTTCTTGGAGGAGTGTATCCAAGGCTTTGGCAACTCTAATATAGAGATGAAACATTTGTGCTTAGAGTACATTACACCTTGGTTACCTAACTTGACCAGGTGAGGAGTTGATTTCTCTCTCACTTTCTTTGGTATTAACCTTTAAAAAATAAAAATGCTAACTCTTGCAGAAATTATATAAATGCTACACTTGAAACTTCAACAATTTTTCTTCGGTGTTTAGTAGCTATCATGCACCAGCCTTTGATGTGTGTCTCCTCTTTGTACAAGTCTTTGCAAAGTGATGCTCTCCACTATTTTTCTCCACACACAAGTTCATTTTGTAGACATCAATATTTTGAATGTATAATACTACAGATTTAAAAGACAAAAAGCAATTTTCTAACAATTAGTAATTAATAACTACAATTTGTCATTTATTATTCTTGGTGTCACTAATTCACAAGCTGCATAAGTAGTTCAGGAGTTTCTGGTCAAGTAGAGCAGTTAAGAGATGATTTTGATTTTCTTTTGCTTTCTAGTAGATCCTAAACCATACACATTGCTATGATATAAAGGGATGCAAGAACAAGAGGTGTCTGTTAGTTCATAAATAGTTCAAGTGAAAGGATTATTCTGTTGATTCAGTAAATTTGTTTGATTATACTGAGTCATTGTGTAAAGTGAAAACACTGGGCCTGTTCCAATGACACAGTTTCAACTAATCTAAGTTCAAATTTGTTGTTTTCTCACTTGCATTCTATATTATTTGATTAGAAATCTGCAATGCTTAAAGGTGAGAGAAATCACATAATTGTGACTTGATATTTACATCATCATCTAAATTGACTGAAGGGGGGGCTCAAGTATTTGTTTTAGTTTTAATCTTCTTCAGTTTGGGTTTTTTGTCTTGGCCTTTCTATTGACATTCTTTGATACATGAACCAAAATGTATCTGCATTGCTTTTGTTCTCTCACTAGATTTTGTAAACAGTCGGATGAAAACAAAAGGCAGAAAGTGGCCTTAATTTTAGACAAGTTGATTACTATGACCATAGAGGAGGTGGAGATGTATCCATCTATCCAGGCCAAGATCTGGGGAAACATTGGACAGATAGGAGATCTGCTGGACATGGTGCTGGACAGCTTTATTAAGGTGAGCATTGGGCAGCAGTTGTTTGGACGTGTACAAGCTAACAATATCTTTAAAGATCAAGAGTTAACTTTATTAGTTTATATTTAATTCAAGTCCTTTTTGAATGTTTTTTTGTTTCAAGTCATATTTGAATGTTGTTTTGTTTGAAGTCATATTTGAATGTTTTATTTTAAGTCATATTTGCATGTTGTTTTGTTTGAAGTCATATTTGAATGTTTTATTTTAAGTCATATTTGAATGTTGTTTTGTTTGAAGTCATATTTGAATGTTTTATTTTAAGTCATATTTGAATGTTGTTTTGTTTGAAGTCATATTTGAATGTTTTATTTCAAGTCATATTTGAATGTTGTTTTGTTTGAAGTCATATTTGAATGTTTTATTTCAAGTCATATTTGAATGTTGTTTTGTTTGAAGTCATAATTGAATGTTTTATTTCAAGTCATATTTGAATGTTGTTTTGTTTGAAGTCATATTTGAATGTTGTTTTGTTTCAAGTCATATTTGAATGTTTTATTTCAAGTCATATTTGAATGTTTCAAGTCATATTTGAATGTTGTTATGCTTGACATTTGACAGAGAAGTGTGACAGGTGGTCTAGGGTCTATACAGGCTGAGATCATGGCAGACACCGCTGTAGCACTCACTTCTGCAAATGTTCTTCTTGTGTCACGCAAAGTCATCGGCAGACTATGTCGGGTAAGTAAAGTTCTCTTTTGAGACCTTGCGATCTATAAGGCAGATGTTAAGGTCATCTATTTCTTTAGCCAATGGTTAGCAAGCAGGGTGTCATGTGACCAGTACAATCACCAATGCCTTTACTTTCCCCAACTAAAGTCAGTACCCATAGTCCAGAAATTAAAAATTCCAGTCTTCATCGAGATTCAAACCCAGGTTTAGAAGCCAAGTGTTAAACCACTCAGCCACCGCGCCCCCAACTCTGTTGAGTATGTATTTAACTTGAGTTTCTATATATTGCATTGGTTTACTTAAGTTTCTTACATTATAGTTCTGTCTTTTCATGAGTCAAGTTTAATTAATTTAAAAAAATTGTTTGATACAAGTTGATTTTCATTTTCAGCTGATTGATAAAACATGTACATCTCCCACCTTCACATTAGAACAACATCTGATGTGGGATGATATTGCTATCTTAGCTAGATATTTACTCATGTTGTCTTTCAATAATTCATTGGATGGTAAGACTCTCTGATCACAATCATTTATACTGGTTTAGTTTGTGTTTAAATTGTTTAGATGTAGATTTTAAAAAAAAAATCTTGTATAAGTTATTCTCTAGAACAAGTTTCAATAATTTCATTTCAGTGGCTAGCCATTTACCATTCTTGTTCCACATTGTGACCTTGTTAGTATCCACTGGTCCATTATCCTTGCGAGCCTCCACACATGGTCTGGTCATTAACATCATCCACTCATTGTGTACATGTTCACAGCTACATTTCTCAGGTGAGTTGATTGTCAGCAGTTCCCAACCTTCTAAAACATGAGAACCATTTGACTCGTGTAGTCTCATCATGACAAGTTCATTGCATAATTAGTTAAACTATAAGATAAGGATCAAATCTCTATGGTTTAACATAAATTTTACATAGGATCCTCAAAAAAAAAAGGATGGGTGCAGAGTTTGAAACTAACAATGTGCATCAATTATAAACAGCTGAAATTCATTGTTATGAAATTATTTTTTTTACAAACAAAAATTGTATACCTGTACACACTTTCTAAGTAACAGGACAAACATTAATTGTTGCTCTTCAGATACTCTATAAAATGTCCCCAATGTTGTTTCATGATCTTGGGTAATATGAACAGTTTTCACTGTGTCTGTACATTGTTGATGTCCTCCTACACAGAGAGCACTCTCCAAGTGTTGAAGCTGAGTCTGGCAGAGTTCTCCCTGCCCAAATTCTACCAACTGTTTGGCATCAGCACTGTGAAGTCTGCAGCTGTCAGTGCTTTCAGGACCAGCTTCAGACCTGGGGACAGGAGCTTCACAATGTCACCACCTGAAAATGAGAAGATGCCTCTCAGTTCATTAGAAGCCATTGCTGATGCTTTGTTGGAGATAATGGAGGTAGGTCATACTATGGGCTCATGTTTATTAATTATCTAAAAACATCTTGTATCTTTATGTTAGACAAATCAAACCTTTTTTCCCTTCCAGGCATGTATGAAAGACATTCCTAACTGTGATTGGCTACAACAGTGGACCGATTTGGCCAGAAGGTAAAACAATTTTTTTCATATGTTTAAGAGAATTATTTTAGCCACCCTTAAGAAGTTAGTAGGCTTTAAAAGAATGTGTACGTTCAGTTTGTACAGATATTTGATAAGATGTATCTATACAAAAGCTGTTAAAGCATTGGGTTGAAATTGTCCTTGGTATATACAAGCTTTGGAATGTGTGACTAGTAAAAAAAAACACTTAGGTAGCTTAGGGGGCTCAAATTTGAATTCTGATTCAAGCTGAGTATGTTTAAGGGAATCATTAAGGCAGAACAGAAACCTCCCAGTTACCCCCTTCTCCCACATATTCACAAAAGAGATTGACCAAAGTGCCCTGAGCAATGTTGTAGCATGAAAAATGTGCTATACAACAGCAATGAAAATAAAACAACTAGAGTTAGAATTTCAATTTATTTTTTTTAATTATTTAGATTCTTGTCTCTTTGAGTCCCATGATCACTTCTTGAGAAGCTGTTTAAAAAAAAAAGGGTTTGAATTCATTGTCTTTTTGTAGGTTTGCTTTTCAATACAATCCAGCCCTGCAGCCCAGAGCTATCATTGTGTTTGGATGTATTAGCAAGACTGTGGTAGACTCTGAAGTCAAACAACTGCTCAAAATTATGATGAAGGTCAGGGATATTTTTGTGAGTACATGCTTGATGTTTCACCCTTTGAGTGTCAGGGCATGCTTCAAAGTACAGTCTTAGTGGTCAGTACATGCTTGATGCTTCAGTGGTCAGTACATGCTTGATGCTTCACCCTTTCATTGTTAGGGCAAGCCTTAAATCACAATCTAGTTGAGTACATGCTTGATACTTCACCCTTTCATTGCTAGGGCAAGCCTTAAATCACAATCTAGTTGAGTACATGCTTGATGCTTCACCCTTTCATTGCTAGGGTAAGCCTTAAATCACAATCTAGTTGAGTACATGCTTGATGCTTCACCCTTTCATTGTTAGGGTAAGCCTTAAATCACAATCTAGTTGAGTACATGCTTGATACTTCACCCTTTCATTGCTAGGGCAAGCCTTAAATCACAGTCTAGTTGAGTACATGCTTGATACTTCACCCTTTCATTGCTAGGGCAAGCCTTAAATCACAGTCTAGTTGAGTACATGCTTGATGCTTCACCCTTTCATTGTTAGGGCAAGCCTTAAATCACAGTCTAGTTGAGTACATGCTTGATGCTTCACCCTTTCTTTGCTAGGGCAAGTCTTAAATCACAATCTAGTTGAGTACATGCTTGATGCTTCACCCTTTCATTGTTAGGGCAAGCCTTAAATCACAATCTAGTTGAGTACATGCTTGATGCTTCACCCTTTCATTGTTAGGGCAAGCCTTAAATCACAGTCTAGTTGAGTACATGCTTGATGCTTCACCCTTTCATTGTTAGGGCAAGCCTTAAATCACAGTCTAGTTGAGTACATGCTTGATGCTTCACCCTTTCATTGTTAGGGCAAGCCTTAAATCACAGTCTAGTTGAGTACATGCTTGATGCTTCACCCTTTCATTGCTAGGGCAAGCCTTAAATCACAATCTAGTTGAGTACATGCTTGATGCTTCACCCTTTCATTGCTAGGGCAAGCCTTAAATCACAGTCTAGTTGAGTACATGCTTGATGCTTCACCCTTTCATTGTTAGGGCAAGCCTTAAATCACAATCTAGTTGAGTACATGCTTGATGCTTCACCCTTTCATTGTTAGGGCAAGCCTTAAATCACAATCTAGTTGAGTACATGCTTGATACTTCACCCTTTCATTGTTAGGGCAAGCCTTAAATCACAGTCTAGTTGAGTACATGCTTGATACTTCACCCTTTCATTGTTAGGGCAAGCCTTAAATCACAGTCTAGTTGAGTACATGCTTGATGCTTCACCCTTTGAGTGCTAGGGCATTTGTCAAATCACAGTCTAGTTGTGTACATGCTTGATACTTCACCCTTTGAGGGCATTTGTCAAATCACAGTCTAGTTGTGTACATGCTTGATACTTCACCCTTTGAGGGCATTTGTCAAATCACAGTCTAGTTGTGTACATGCTTGATACTTCACCCTTTGAGGGCATTTGTCAAATCACAGTCTAGTTGAGTACATGCTTGATGCTTCACCCTTTGAGGGCATTTGTCAAATCACAGTCTAGTTGAGTAGGTCTGAGGTCAACCCCTTAGGTTGCAACCTTAAAGGCTTCAAGTCACATCCTTAAGTTCTCTTTCACATCTTTTTATTAACATTTGAATACACCCCCCCCCCCCATTGTTTTTTTTTACTTTAGAACACCATCTGCATGTTTTATTCATTAATTTGAAGTGAAATATTTCTCTTCTAGTTTGATATTGGTTTGACCATTTTTTTTTTGTAATGCTTATTGTCATTTGTATTTTCCTTTAATTGTGCTTCGTAGTTGATGTTTTTATTGCTTTAGTAGCTCCCTATAGATTTTTCTGCAATTTTTAAATCTGCATGCTGTGTCCAGTTTTAGCACTAAAATATAGTGAATATGGAACATTTAGGCCAAATTTTGTTTATGAAATTATATCTATATATATTTTATGTGTGTATACTAAACTTCTATTTGACTTTCTGATCCCATGAAAACTTTCTTTGCCCTTGGTAGTGTTCTGCCAAAAATGCTACTTTATAAAAAGAAAATTTACCCCAACTGTGGTGTAAAAAACAAGGGTACCTGTTATGCTAAATTAACATGTTTAGAATCAATTTAAATGTAAATAAAAAATTAGAATTGAAATTTGTTAACTTTTTAAAAAATTATAAAAGTATACCAGTTTCCATATCTAGATCTAGATCTTTGTTTCTGTGTAACTGTTAGAATATTTACAACATGATAATGTTAATATATAAACTTTTTTTTTTTTTATTATTTTAGAAAACAGCAGTAAATTATAAAAATTAGCTTAAATTAAACCTGGAAAACATAAGAAAACAAAAAGGGTATCTAATAGATGCTCCTTGCTTTTGAGAATACCACACTGCCTTTTAAATCAATACTTTGCAATAGATGATTTCACTATTTTTTAAAGAGATTTTCTTCTATTGCTGGAGAAACTCTAAATAGCTGCGTCTTGGTGTATCTGGTGTACAGAGCAAAGGAAGGGAGGATAGGCTGTATACTTTTTTACAAGTTGTAGAGATACTTGTCTGCACTTGTTATTCACTAGAATACATGTCTCTAAGCTCTTCCATTAGTAGCTCAATACACATGTCTAAGCTCTTCCATTAGTAGCTCAATACACATCTCTAAGCTCTTCCATTAGTAGCTCAATACACGTCTCTAAGCTCTTCCATTAGTAGCTCAATACACATGTCAAAGCTCTTCCATTAGTAGCTCAATACACATGTCAAAGCTCTTCCATTAGTAGCTCAATACACATGTCAAAGCTCTTCCATTAGTAGCTCAAGTATTTTTTAGCACTGTTTATATTCTTTATATATTATATTATTGAGTTGGCAATGTTGAAGTTCCATTTAGCCTCCTTGTTGTTGTTTAGTTGCTCCTGAACATCTCCTATAGTTGAAAGACAATTTAAACATTCCTTGGCATGTAATTGTTAGCTGTTAGAGTACTACACAATTTAATAACTATTGTATAAAATAGTAAACACATACCAATGACCGTATAAAACATCCTCAACCTGTTATCTCTTAAGATTTGTTTTTACAACAATTTATAAAACATGTATATTGCCAATCAGATTATCACAACATAGTGTAAAGGCTATTGAAGTCTGGCTATTGAACACAATACAATGGAACACTGAGATTATTGAACGTAGAGACTATTGAGAACTGTGTCTAATAAATAAACTAAACATTGTGGCTGTGTTTGCAAAGCTGTTAGATAAACAAATTTTGTTGCACTTGTGTTTACTATCCAATATGTTGGACAATGTACTGTATTATCTACCATCCTTTTTGTCTTGTAGGCCTTGGAGTCCTATATGGATTTAACTTTGATAGAGGCTGTGGTCATGTGTCTGACAAGGTTACAGCCCATGTTGAAGCCTGTAAGTTGGTTTTGCAATAACATCTTAAGTTTTGTTCTAACCATAGGATTAATGCAACACCGTGAACAAGGAAACTGCTATAAGATTCCATCGAGTGCTAAATAAGAATAAATGAGAATAATTGAAATAATTCTTCAACTAGATAATTATTTGCACACAAAAAATGTACAATTCAATATACCAGTAACATTAGTTGAATTGAAGTTGGTGATGCAAATACTTCATGTCACTGAGAGGCAAGGAGTTAACTCAAAAAGGAGATTTTGTAGCAAAATATTGTACAAGCAGTTTTATTTTTTATGTCTATTTAAAAAATTCCTCTACGAATGATAGTTTTATGCTTTCTTTAATGAAGGTCTTCTAATGGCCTAATTGATGCTGTTACATTTGTACAAATATTATGTTCTGATGTGAAATGAAGCCTTGTCTGATGTTTTCAATTGACTGATGAAGGTTAAAGCTGACTTTTCTTTGAACTAGGAATCTCCAATACACAAATTTTTGTTCTGGGTGGCAATCTCTGTGCTACAGTTGGATGAAGTATCATTGTATGCAGCAGGCCTTGGTCTCCTAGAGCAGAATCTTCACACTCTAGATAACACTGGGCTATTTGAACACAAAGTAAGTAGAGACCAAAACATTCAGCATAGGTCATAAACTAGTAACTGAGGAATAAACATATCAAATAACAGCTACTTAATGGATCTATATTCTATTGGAAAAAAAGCACAAATAAAAGGCTTAAATTTGCACTCCAGTAGTTTGTAAATTAATGGCCAAGTGCATTTGTTCTTTAAATACTCTCAACTGAAAGCACTAAGAAAATATTTGTAAAAAAAAAATTTTTAGTGTCATTTATGCATTTCAAAAATAATATTTTGCTTGTCTTAAATGCGAAGTAAAAGTAATCATTTCTGATGCTAGTAGAAGCAAGTGTACTGTCATAGTTCATGATGCTAGTAGAAGCACACATACTGTCATATAATAATAATAATCTTTCTTATAACTATAAGAAACCAAAGTGTACATTCACTTTCATGCTAGTAGAAGCAAGTGTTTTTTTATTGGTTCAATGAATGCCTCTTAGTTTTGACTTGTGTAACTTGTAACCACTGTGTGTAACTTGTAACCACTGTGTTTGTGTCTAGT
Source organism: Biomphalaria glabrata (assembly GCF_947242115.1). Classification (NCBI taxonomy): domain Eukaryota; kingdom Metazoa; phylum Mollusca; class Gastropoda; family Planorbidae; genus Biomphalaria; species Biomphalaria glabrata. The sequence goes on along the minus strand of NC_074722.1, from coordinate 6,038,503 downwards.
CCTTAGAACGTGTCATGATGAATGCCAGAGATCCCCTGGAGTGGCACTTCAAACAGTTGGACCATGACATGGGATTAAGTTTTCAAACGAATTTTAATTTTGCTCTTGTTGGACATTTGCTCAAAGGCAAGTGACATCACATTTGATTGAATCTCTTCACAGCAGCTCAAAGTACATACCAGCATAAAATAAAAAAGCTTATTATGTCTTAGATCTTTCTTCCATTTAGCAGTAATAATGCTAATTCGGATATAACAAAGTTTTGGGCTATCAATATTTATATATCAGTATAGAAGTTAGAGTTTGGACTGTATGCTGATCAGTTTTGTCAATGACTTGACGGCTGTTGGTACTTCTTTAAAAAAAATTAAAATATACACATTTCAATAGAATTGGTGTGACCAAACTGCCTGAACTTAGCCAGATTTGAAAGCTATTCTTCTAAATAACAATGGCCTGCATATAAGCCAGTTTGAAAAAAAGCTAGACATTAAAACAAAAAGCAATACCTGAAAAAGGATAGTGTACTAATAAACTGTGTCATCTGTCCTTAGGTTTCCGTCACCCAGCACCTACCACAGTTTCTAGAACCATTCGAGTTCTACATCAATTGTTAAGTATAACAGTCAAGCCTACAAATAGAGATAAGTTTGAGGTCACTTCACAGACTGTGGCGTATCTTGCAGGTACAGCTAGGCTAGTGACACAATGATTTCTGGCAATTATTTTTGATAGCTAAAATTTTGAAGCTCAAATCATATAACTTTGGTACAAGTTGATGTAAAACTAAAACAGGACAAGAACTAATGATCTTGTTTCCCTACAGCATTGGTTTCTGTCTCTGAAGAAGTCAGGAGTCGTTGTCATCTTAAACACCGGACACCCAATTATCTCAGTGATTCCCCATCAAGTGAAAGTGTCAGCTCTGACATTGCCAGCCAGGGTCAGTCACCTTCACCTTCCTTACCCACCTCCACATCAACATCAGGAGTCTCCACACCCATCACCCACCCAGCACCTGCTCAGGTCAGTCACTTAGCTTCTTTTACTGATAAAAAATGCATAAGAACAAATTTTGTTGTATATTTATTTTGACTTTGTTATCAAAATCTAAGACTTGAGATTATAAACTATTATCTAAAAAAAAAATCCTTTATTTATAAAGCTTAACTGACAAATAATTGTGTAGCTAAGCACTGCCTTTTAAAAGTATGTTTTATATTAATTTGCAACTCTTCTTTAGTTAGATCTTGGGAAAAACAAAGTCTTAACTCTTTATCCTTTGGGGAGGCGCAGTGGCTGAGCGGTAAAGTGCTTAGCTTCTGAACCGGGAGTCCCAGGTTCAAATCCTGGTGAAGAATGGGATTATTATTTTCAGGATCTTTGGGCACCTCTGAGTCCACTCAGCTCTAACGGGTACCAGACATTAAAAGTAAAGGCGGTTGGTCGTTGTGCTGGCCACATGACATGTAAAACATTTTACAAACAAACATTTTACAAACATTAACGTTTATGTTTCAAATAAAAGAATGTGCTTTTAAAACTATGACTATGCACAAAAATCTTTTAGTACAAAGACAAGGCGTGTTAATCTAAATAGAAATAAAACTTTACATTATAAATTCGAATTACATATATAGCTGCGATGGCTGGCACATTTTAAAATTTTGTCTTGACCTTTGAGTGGGCTAGTTGACATGTAATATTTTTAACTATGTCACGCTCCAGAGGTAGAGATGAACAACCCCCCACCTTCTTTTGTTTGTGTTTGTTTAGTCCATCTTATTGAGTTCACATATAGACAGGTGACCATAAGGCAAATTCGATGGATGTAGGTACTCTCTAGAGGTCACACGAGGGTACTGAGTTTGTTTACTTAATAGCTAATCTTAATTGAGGGCAGGACTTCAAGCCACACCTCTACAGATCACACACAGTGACCTTTTTCCACACAGAACACAAACTGATTTTATAGCCTAGTAAGCCAGTAACTAATTATTTTGTAGAGAAAAGTACAAGGCTCAGATTTCTTCATGCTTGACTGACCATGCCAATGTGTTATTTTTTTGCCTGACCACTTAACACTATTGCGTATGCTCAAGGAAAAAAAACATGTGATGGCCAACACCATCAACTATACACACTACACTAGAACTACATGTGTAGGCCCACTACCTCTATCTGACCAGGTTGTTACAATCTGTTGAACACACAGTCTATTTATTTTTGTGGGTAGGGAGGGTGTGGATGTTTTTTTTCTTCTATATTTGGTTTTCTTAATGCTCTTAGATCTGCATAGTTGTAGATTTAAACATTGATCTCAATAATAGACCAGACTACTTATATCTCAATAATAGACCAGACTACAATTAAATCTATGCTTCGTCATCATCTAAGGTTTAAGCTATAAATAGGTAGAATTGGTGTTCCCGCCGTTAATAAAATATTGTTCACCGCAAATGAATTAATCTAAAAAAATAAATATAGAACGCTTCAGATTCCAACTAATAACAAATAGCTACTATCAGTATTAAGCCCTTGAAGCCAGAAGCAGTCCCTGGACTTTAAATTACAAGCCTAATGACCAGTTGTTGGTCTGAAATTCATGAACACATATATCCACCCACTATACAAGCCAAATTGCAATTTACTTTTGAAAGATTTACATAGGTAACTAGTTCAATATATATTTACATATTTTACATTGACTATGCCACACACCCCCTTTACAGTTGGTGGACTCATACATAATACACACACACATGCTACACAGATTAGTTTGTGATAGGTCTATATGTTATAAATATTGTTAAGCCTTAATTCATTAATCATTAACAGAGTTTAAAGCAATAAGGTAAATAAAAGGAAAACAATTATTATGAATATAGATATGTTATTTAACAGTTTTGAAAAATGCTCAGCAACACAAGCTATTTACAAGACATGTAGGTATTCGGCTCCAGCTCTGGCCAAATATCATATTTTACTATCCGGCAAAAAGTACTATCCGGTGCACCCCTAGTTGTAATGTATCTGTGGTGACACGGTTGCTGTGTGGTCAACCGTGACACACGGTCAAGTGTTGAGTATCGAGAGTTAGGGGACTTGGGGGAAGTGACTAGTGTGTAAACACGAGAGAGAGAAAGGTCAGCGAGTGAAGCAGGAGATCTGTACATAACGTTGCCGTGTATATATATGTATTTGTTAAAATGTTCCACAATTAAAAAGACACTTTAAACGTAAAAGGACTTGTTTCTTCACAACTGGCGACCACGACGAGATACGACGAGGCACAAGTAAGTGGAAATGTCGATGTACAAAATATTTAGAGAAGCGGGCAAGGAAAATGGCCTACAAGGCGAAGAACTTGAAAAGTTCATTACACTAAAAATAACACAGGAGGAAGAAAGGGAAGAAAGGAGATTTAATAGGGAAGAAGCCAAAAAGAAAGAAGAAGATAGTAGAAGGAAGGAAATCTTACAACTAGAAGAATCCAAAAAGAAAGAAGAAGATAGTAGAAGGAAGGAAATCTTACAACTAGAACTAAAACTTAAAGAAAAGAAAGACAAAGAACAGCAAAATGAAAAGGAGGAACACTTTGACAAATACAAACAATTAGACAGAATGTCTCCATTTGACGAGAGCCAGAATGAGTGCATTGACTCATATCTACTGAGATTTGAGGATATAGCAACATCATGCAACCTCCCACAGACAGAATGGGCAAGAAGCCTCATGGGGCGCTTAAAAGGTAGAGCCATCAACATCTGTCTTCAAATGAGAGATGAAGAAAGAAAAGAGTATGTGGCCGTGAAGGAGGCGTTGCTGAGACAGTTTGGCTCCACAAGTTACGAATACAGAAGGAGATTGAAAGAGTCGACACCTCTGGCGAACGACGATCCTCAAATATTCGTCACCAACATGTCGATATACTTCGATCGATGGGTAGACCTGTCAAAAGTGGATCACAAATATGAAACCCTCAGAGAACACATCATAATGGACGCTGTGATGGAAGCTTACAATAATAATGTGAAAACATACGTCACGGAGCGAGAGCCAAAGACCATCAGCAGCCTGATAGCACAACTAAGGCAGTATAAGGCCGCACACCCAATGGAAGTGTTAGCTAGAGAGAACCCAAATGCGACATCAGCTTTTATGGTGAACAATGCTGCAAGAATGAGGACTCCAAGCCCTCTATATAGAAGAGAGAACGCTGACAAGAGCCCACCATATACAGGAAGAAGAGAGAAAGATATCGACATAAGCCCAAAATATAGACCTCGAAGAGAGAAAGATGAAGAAATGAGTCCAACATATAGAGATCGAAGAGAGAACGCAGATAGGAGCCCAACATATACATATAAGAAAGACACAGCTAAGAGCCCAACATATACATATAGAAGAGGGAAAGATGAAGATAAGAGCCCAACATATACCTACAAGGAACGAGAATACCGACGTAACCAGCAAAAGGTTCGTTTCCAATGTCAAATTTGCGGTAGAACAAACCACATTACAGACACTTGCTTCTACAACCGACGCAATAGAGTTTGGAACAACAGACCCAGAGATAGAGCATTTGCTGCCAAACACGCTAATAAACTGCAGGTATACCCGGGCTTTGTGGGAGAACAAATGACCAACGTACTGTACGATACAGGTGCAACTGCAATTTTAGTCGCAAAAGAATACGTCAACCCACAAGAGTACACCGGAAGAAGACAAGACTGTGTTGGTTACACGGGTCAAGTAACTACACATCTGGTAGCACGTATCAACATACACACACCGTTCATCAGTGGTTGGCATGAGGCTTTAGTACTAGACAATAAGCCTGACAACATTGGTCTTATCATTGGCTGTATCAAAGGCTCTAAACCTTGCACAGTAGAAGAATTGAACAAATGGAAAGAAAAATACACACAGAAATGTTCCATGGTTACTACAAGAGCTCAGAAGAAAGCAGAAGAAGTGCTAAATACAAACGATAACATACAAGTTCCTTATAACAATGAAAATGAAAATACAGAAACAGAAAATAGCGATATGAGAAGCCATAATCAAGTGAACAACCCGAATGAAATCTCCACAGAAAGTCAAGACCCACTACACATTAAAACAGAAAAATTTGTCAGTGAACAGAAAAATGACCCAGATCTAATAAAACTCATAGAAAGTGAAGCTCCACCAAGACGAGGGTTAATCAAGATAGGCGAAGATGGTGCCTATGTGAGAGAAATTCATCTGAAAGCAGGCAAGACACAACAATTGCTAGTTCCAAAGAAGTATAGAGAAACAATTTTAAAGCTTGCACATGACACCCCGTTTGCCGGACATATGGGAGTAAAGAGAACATTGAATAGAATCTTGAATGAATTTTTTTGGCCTAGAATTACGCAAGAAGTCAAGGCCTACATAAAATCTTGCCATATTTGCCAAATACATGGAGCAAAGGGAACATATATGCAAGCTCCAATACAAACAACAGACTTAAGTGAAATGCCATTTGAAAAGATAGCCGTAGATATTATTGGACCAATGCCAGTAATATCCGGAAGAGGCCATCGCTACATATTGACTGTTGTAGACATGTGCACACGGTTTCCAGAAGCAATACCATTGAAAAGAATTTCTTCCGAAGATGTCGGAGACGCACTAACAGCAATATTTGCAAGAACAGGTTACCCTCGCATAATACTGAGTGATCAAGGCACCCAGTTTAAATCAAATGAATTCGCACAGTTTTGCAAAACTCTGAATATTAAACAACAATTTGCTGCCCGTTTTCACCCCCAAGCAAATGGGATGTGCGAACGCCTGAATTCAACGCTGAAAACAATGCTGAACAAAGTAGCACAGGACAACCCAACAGACTGGGACAAGCTGATCAACCCCATACTGTTCGCCTACAGAGAAGTAACACACACAACAACGGGCTTCTCACCATTCGAGATGCTCTATGGCTCACCTGTTAGGGGACCCATGTCACTATACAGAGACTTTCTAGTAAATAGGAACATAGAACATGACGTACACACAGGATACGATCTTGTCATCAAGACAAGACAAAATATAATCAAAGCATGCGAAACTGTCCAAAAGCAAACAAACAGAGAGAAACCAGAACTATTGAGAAAGTTAAATCAGGGGCGAAAGTTGAGAACACTACAAGTTGGTGATAATGTCATGGTTCTGCTGCCTGACAGAAATAACCAGCTATTTATAAAATGGCAGGGCCCATTCCAAGTCACAAAGGTGATTTCGAAGGTCGACTACAGCATAAACATCAGAGGCCGAGACAAAGTATTTCACATCAATATGCTGAAGCTGTACATGCCCAGACCATTTACTCTTTCAACAAACGCTAATCAAGACACGCAAGACAGTTGTAGAGTAATGGTGATAGAACCAATAGAGGAAGCAGATGTTGTCTAGGGACGCTCGACTTAGGTTAATTCATTAATCAGATGATGAGAAAATTAACAAATAACTTGTATGATAACTTTAAAATTTGTCTTGTCAAAATTGAATGAACATTACACTTCTGAATTTTTTTTTATTTCATTCAGAGATGTGAAAGTTGTACTACAATTTAGTTTTAAGTTTGTTGCATTGATTGTAGTCATAGATGTCCATGTAGGAACTGATATGAAAGAAACACAAAGTAAACAATTCCCTTAATTTGGAAGATATTTTGATGTAACATAAAGTATGAACTAATTGTGCATTTTTCACCTGATAATGTTGGCATTCAAAAGATTATTGTTACAGAGAAAAAACTAAATGCGTGTATTTTTTTTTTGTATATAAGTTGTATAATATAACAGGAAAGCTTTCTGCGATAGTTCAATTGGAAATGTCCCTTGCAATAACATATTATTGAAAATTTATTTGTCGTCATAGGCATTACCAGTTCTCTCATAATAGAAGATGCCATTGTATTACATGTCATTGTTTTTTTTTCTTGTCGATGTTAAACATTATTAATGTACACCCAAACTATTCGGTTCATGAAATTTTGATACGATCAAAATTTTTCTCTGCCCTGGGAGGACTGTGGTGACACGGTTGCTGTGTGGTCAACCGTGACACACGGTCAAGTGTTGAGTATCGAGAGTTAGGGGACTTGGGGGAAGTGACTAGTGTGTAAACACGAGAGAGAGAAAGGTCAGCGAGTGAAGCAGGAGATCTGTACATAACGTTGCCGTGTATATATATGTATTTGTTAAAATGTTCCACAATTAAAAAGACACTTTAAACGTAAAAGGACTTGTTTCTTCACAGTATCTCTATTTATGGTTAAAATAAAATCTCATGTCAAAAAGAGGTAGGGTAGGTATGGTCATCTCTTTTACAAAACACTTTTCCTTTTGTCACATTCCTTTGAAGCTCAACAAAATATCTTGCATTTTATTTGAACATAATTTTATTTCTGTTCATAGACAAGACGGCAGAAAAGTTTTGACGTCTTAGATCAGAATGCTCTGGCTGCTGCTCGACAACAACAGCAGCAGCAGCAGCAGCAACAACAGCAGCAGCAAAGCAAAATGGGCTGGGAAGTGAGTGAACAAAATGGAGCCCCTCCAGGTGCAGGAGGACTAAGCCCGCAGAGAGTGCAGAGAACACTCCAGCCTGCCTCCAGCCAGGTGGGTGAGGTAATAAAGTTTGATGTACTTGCTAGTGAACATTTGATTGACACCTTGGCATGATTCTGCTACCTTTCACTTAAACTCAAAATGCTACTGTTTTTCCTCATTCGGTTACATAAGATATTAAACTTAATGTGAACTCACTTCGACTACATCAAAGTCTTAAGTGTTTGTTTCATTATACCTTACCTACAAACTTACTTTAGTTTCATTATACCTTACCTACAAACTTACTTTAGTTTCATTATACCTTACCTACAAACTTACTTTAGTTTCATTATACCTTACCTACAAACTTACTTTAGTTTCATTATACCTTACCTACAAACTTACTTTAGTTTCATTATACCTTACCTACAAACTTACTTTAGTTTCATTATACCTTACCTACAAACTTACTTGTTGCTTGAGGGGGAAAAAACTCAAGATTGTCAGATCAGTTTAAAACTTGGCAGCATTGTCATAATAAACAAACTCCTTTATAACCAATTTACATTTTTTAAAGTAATTTTGCTTGTCACTAATGATTTTGAAAAGGATTACGATTTGTGAATAGGATTACGTTCAGGTTTAGTGATTCGGGAATATGATTACATTATGGTTTAGTGATTTGGGAATATGATTACATTATGGTTTAGTGGTTTGGGAATATGATTACATTATGGTTTAGTAAAGTAAAGTAGTACTGTTTGTTCTTTGTTACAGCCTCATTTAGCCAGTAACAATTCCAAATGGCACAGTTTGGACATAGAGCCAGCGTCTGCTGTCAGGCCACCACTGTGTCAGACGAGGAGCTCTTCAATGCCCATTCCTGGAAAGAAAATGATGGACCCATCAAAGTCCTCTCTGCCACCACCTCGCAGTGGTAGGAGCTCTGTGTCCAACGAGAACAATGTCTTGCTTGACCCAGAAGTTTTAACAGATTACCCAACACAGACTCTGGTCCTGACAGTCCTGGTTTGTATATATTTGTTTTTACTTTCAGAATTAGACTATATTTATCTTAGAACTAAACAAAGTTTCTTGTTTCTTTATTAATTTCTGTGGCCAAAAGTCATCTCTATACTGCTTCTCAAATGTGCTTATCATTTGGTGCCAGTATTTGGTAGTAATCATTGTTCATGTCAAGATTTTCATAGCCCACTAGATGCTTTGTAAACTTTAAAGAAATGATACTAATATGTTAATGAAGGAATGAATAGTCCCATTTTGGAAAAACAAAAATAATTTTTACCTCAGGACTTTGTAAGTGATCTCTTGGACTGTGAAAAAAAAAATTAGAAATTTATTTTTTAAGGATTTCTTTTTAGCTATAGGTAATTTTTTTTGTCCATTGGAGTTCCTTTATTTTGTTATTAATTTTAGCTCAGGATTTAAAAAAAAAAGGCTATGGTATAAAAAGGGTTGGAGAAATTTTTTTTAAAAAAAAGGTGCAATAAACTTTTTAAAAGATTTTTTCCTGACACTACTAAGATATGTCTCTGCAAATCAATACAAACAAATGATTTGATTAAACTTTATTTTAATAAGACCTTGGCTTTGAGTCTGAAGATTAAGGCAGAGTGCAGTATATCATGACTTTCTTTGAACCTGCACATCAAAATAAACATGACCAACAACTTCAAACTACATAGTTCAACAAGCTTCAAAACACCTGTTGTTATCACTTTGCTTGAGTTCAGATTTGATCATTACATTTGTGTTTTGCCCAGGCTACTTTAGTTCGAAACACAACAGATGAGAACGAAGCCAGGATACTGTATGAATATTTGGCGGAGGCCTCAGTTGTATTTCCAAAAGTGTTTCCTGTCATGTAAGTGTCTGCTAGACAGTAACAGTAGCCATCACTTTGGCAAGAATAGTTTGTTTTTATTTTAAACATATACTTTTCTAATGCAGATGTAATCATATATATATATATATATTAATAAAGCTCGTGTTGTTCGTTTCCTTTAGTCACAGCCTGTTGGATGCCAAGATCACCAATGTGTTGTCTCTGTGCCATGATCAGGCCATATTGAATGCTGTACAAAGTATTATACAGAACATGATTGCTTGTGAAGATGTCTCTCAGCAGCAACAGTTGTCTTATTTACAAAGTAAGTCCTCCACTAGCTTGGCAATGATGGCCAGATTTTCAGTAGTCCTGCATAATATTTAGTAGCCATACCTTGATTTCTCAAAATGTTACTTTATTGTAATCATAGAACTAGACATACATTGTGTTACTTTGCATATGTACAAATTTATGTAGTTCCTATTATACTCGCAAGCTTTGACGCAATGTTGATTATTTTCAAAGATACATAAAATAGTATACATATAATTTCTTTTTAAAATAAACTTTTTTTTTTGTAGTTGTTGCTTAGTTTAAGATGTCATTGTGGGTGGAATATGTAAATACATTTAAGATAATTTTTTTTTTTTGGATTAGACAGTGAAGTAATGATTGTATATTACCCTGAGAACTAAATGGTCCTGTTTCTTTCAGGTATTGGATTTGGAGGACTGTGGAGGTTTGCTGGTACATTCTCAAAGTCTACTGGAAGCTCTGACACAGCAGAACTTTTTGTGAACTGCCTGGAGAAGGCCATGATGGTGGAGTCATGTCTCCCCGGGGATGACCTTGACATTCTCAACCCATACCCTAGCAGTTTGGGCATCTGTTCCAATTTGAACTTGTCCAGCTCAATGTCCAGCTTGAGTGTCGGCTCCATGCACTCCCCCACGGACAAAGACAATCTTGAAAAGGCAGGTGCCAATGGGGCAAGAACCAGACATAGCTCAGCCACCCTGGCAGGAACAAAACCCAGAGGAGGAAGTTTCAAGCAGAAAGAGAAGAAAAAGATCATTGATGTGGACTGACTAGGGCTGATGACCTCCTACAAGCCATGAGCCCAGCTTCTGGTCTGTGTTGGGAGGTATCTCTAGTACAGGAGGAGCTGGCATCCTCAAGCCATGAATCAGCTCGTGAAAGCTTATGGCACGCTCTCTTCACCCACCCTGTCGTTACAGCTGGGGGAACACTTGTAGCCAGTATGGGCCATGACCATTGGTCAGCCTTGAGATCTGAACAGTGTTTGTACAATAAACTGTTCCCTGCCCCTACCGAAATGTGAAAAGTTGATTGTGCGGTTTGACTCCATGTTTGCTTTCTATTGTTGATGCCGAGGACAGTGCTATTAATATCTGTGATGTTATTTCCCTTTTCACTCTTTGGTTTTCTCAAGACTTCCCACTCTCTAGGAAGCGAGCTGGCCAAACTGTTCAGTCAAACTGAATTGTATTCAGGAGTCAGGAGGACATCAATTTTTAAGCTGACTGTTCATTTCCAGTTAGCTATGCCATAAGCTTCTAGTTCAAGTCTTTAAGCATTGCTTCTATGTTATTGTAGTCATTGTACATAGACCATTTGTATTCAAGTCAAAGCCTGTTACTAGATAGAGAGTGTATGGTGGGTTGACAGTAACATTTTTTATAGGCAGACATACATATCTGTGCCACAAGCATCTTCATTTCAGTTGCTTTCTTGATTTCACTCATTTTTTTAAAAGTTTTTCTGTGCAATGAGGACCAAAGACTAAGATTTTTTTTTTTTGGACAAAATAAGCAGTGTGTGCATTTGATGTGACTATTTAACAAACTAAATGCTATGCTGCAGGACTTATTGTGATGCAGCATAGAACTGTGTACACATGCACTGTTGAAGACACGTGGGTACCGATTTTTGATGGATAGTTTTGACCTGTGTAGCTAGACATTTTAATTTTTTTTATTGAAGATGAGTACTGGGTCTTAGAAATAAACAAGTCAACAGGGTTGGACTTGACTCTGGTGGGTCTGACATTAGGAATATACAAATCAGATAAACAAAACAATTGATCTATTGACAACATAAAGGTACATTGTGATTTAAAACCTTCAAAGTATTATTGATGTATTGATATCTCCAGGTAACAAGTGTTGTTTTAATTAGAAAGAATTAGTTGAAACAGTCAAGAGGTTCATCAAAACACTTGTTTCTCTATGGGCATTTACCACATTCACTGATCAATCATCTCAGATTCAGTTATGTTTCTAGCATTATAGTTCAGTTTTTTGTTTACAAATACCTTTTATTTCTCTCCAGATGTTTTGTTGTATCTAGTCCTCCGAAAATGGAGTCCACACATAAATGTATACCTCTATTGAACAAATGGCCTAACAAAGTGTAGACAGACATTATCTTATACTGAACAGAATAGTTTGTAGACACCAAATGATTCACATCATTGAAAGATGTATCAGTCAAAACTAGTTTTGTTTTTAATGTTAGCTTTTCAACTGCATAACAAGGGAGATCATTTTTTTAGCCATCTTTTGGATTCTTTATTTTGTTCAAATCTATTTATTCATGCTATTTCATGTAGTGTGCTTTTATTTAATTTTTTTAAATTTAATTCTGTACTATTGTCTGCTGTTTTTTCAATGTTAGTTCAATTGTATCTGGTTCCAGTTAAAAGTGGCTCATTTAGTTACCTGATCTAATTCATTTACCAACTCATCTGATCCAGTCAATCATATGGTTATCAAATCATCACCTGTAACGGATCAATCATATATGAACACTCATTTAATCCAACTTGAGATCTCACAGATTTTTACTATGTAAAATGTTTTGACTACATTATTTTGATTTAGACATTGTACTATGTTGCTTATTGTTCAAAGATATTACTGTATTTTGTCCACTACTTTGTTGTCAAGTTATTCTTCAAACTTTGTTTCATGTGTGTAACATGTTCTTTCAAAACCAAGAGTCCAATTCTAGTACAATGTGTGTGTGTGTGTATGAAAGTATTTAGTGTATATAGCATGGAGCGCACTGTGACATGTAGGTTGTATAAAGCATTCTCTCTAGGATATAGCTTATGAAGTGATCCCCTTAGAAGGAAAAATTGAGAATTATTTATACTGGTCAGTTGTTTACTTTTGATTTGGTCATTGTTCAATCCTGAGCTTTAGTTTGAATGTTCAGCAAGTTATGCTCTTAGAGAATTTGGTCAGAACCTTTGGTCCAACAATTCAAAGTGTTGTTTTCTACATTGACATTGATTGTGTCACTGATTAAATGGAACTTCAGTGTTTGTTTACTATGGACTATTGACTTTTTTTATTTGGTTTGATTGATTGAATACTTGAGTTAATCTTAGTATTAGATAATATGTCACTTAACTTTGAGTGTCAGTCACCAAGTTTTCATTTATTGAATGCCCAGTGTATGGTCTTAATACAAGATTCAAAGTAATGTACACTAAACAACAGTTGTCATTTCTCCACTATTTTAATCACTATAAAAGTAAAAAAAGAAAATAAAATCATTCATTGACAAAACATGTAAAAGCACTCGATATAGTTACATTTTTATTTAGTGACCTATATCTGTGTATATCAATAAAACAATCTAAACCTACCCTTTCATTTCCCCAACCAAGGTCAGATACCCAATTGAATTGGTTGAACTCAGGGGCACCCTAAAAATCAGCAAAATTAAAATTTCCTGGATTTGAACCCAGGTTCAGAAGCCAAGTGCTCAACCACCATGCCTCCTATATAAATGCCTTGTCTCAATGATTTAGCTAATCAGATTGCTAAGAAAATGAGATTTACTTTTTGAAAGTATTTTTTTTATTCAACAATCCTAGAATAGCATTGAATGCCTTGAACTCATCACATTGGGTTGTAGAGTTAGGTTTAAACAGTTATCTACCATGGTGCATCATGATTAAAAGTGTAAGAAAACTAAATAAATATAGTCTGTTAGTACAAATCTAGGATGTAATCTTTGCCTCTAGGCTTGTACCCTGTCTATAGTATCACAATGAAGACATAGTGCACCTTTCAGTAATCACAAGAATGCATTTTTTTAAAAAAAAAAGAAGATGAAATTTGATAAAATAAATCAATCTCAACATCCCAATTTCTATAAAAATCAATAGGTTAGGAAAACACCATCAAGTGTTTGATACATAACATATGTACAAATGTTATCAGATCATACAGTATCACTGTAGAATAACAAGTACTAACTAGCCAGCAACAAAAGACCAAACCTCTGCCTCCAGATGTGAGCATCTACTTAGGGCTGATTTAAGTCATGGTAAAATTGGAAACATGACATTGGACAAGTGCAAAATAATAATTTAAATCATAAATTTACAGATGTATGTGTTCCATAATTTACAGTATTTGCACATTCCAATCTTGACAGAAAATGTATATGCCAGTCTTGAACAGCATTGCATATTCTACACTTTACAGTATTGGGTAGCTTGTTTTTTTAACAACACTCAGTTAAATGTAGTGTATTCTTTAACAATGTCTTGCACTTAGAGCATTGCATATTCACTAGTAGAGACAATCTCAAAATCAATATCCTCCTTGCTTGCACAGGCCTGGGCCTCTTCTTCATCATCAGTTGCACTTATGATGTTTAGTCTAACGCTGGGCTCACAGGCTGTTCTTCCATCACTTGGCACATTCTCAAAAACATCTTCATCCTCATCATCATCGTCACTTAGTAAGAGCTTTTCACGCACAAGCTTGTCATGGGAACGTGAGCCTTTGTACTTGCTGTCCTGTTTCAGTTCACCACTCTTTGTCCTGCCAGATTTAGCCTGCTCGTCACTGCAGCTTTCAAAGTTGCCAGAGCGTCTGCTTCGAACACCTGTCAGGGTTTCAAGTACACGGCCAGCCATGTATTGCACAGGCGGTTTGTACGGAGGATGACAAAGAATCTCAACAACTCTGTGTATATGGTGTTCACGAAATGATTGAAACAGAAAGTCAACTGAAAATGACAAAATAATTCAGGATTATTATTTGTAGCTATTATAGTATTTTGTCACAATAATTCTTAAATTTTATTACATCTCCTTTCCCACTTATTCAGTTTCCATTACAGATGACTTAAAGTTGTTTTTCTAAATAGCTTATATTTTAATCTTAATCGAACCACCAGAGGACAATGGTTATGCTTGCCCTGGATGTGGCAAAATCTGTAAGTCACAGCTGGGGCTGTGTATCCACGGGAAATACAGCATTCCTCATTAATCTTTGGACTCGAAGACAAGCCCTGTTTTTTTAGAATAAGATTTAAAAACCATGGATTTCTGTTCATTGAAATGAGGAGGATCCTAGCTATGGAATTGAAATGAGGAGGATCCTAGCTATGGAATTGAGATGTTGTAGATTCTAGCTATGGAATTGAGATGTTCTAGATCCTAGCTATGGAATTGAGATGCTATAGAAGGATCATAGGTATTCACTAAAAATGAGGGAATTAAAGACAAAATGATAATAGCTATTGATGACCTGCTGACAACTGTCAAAAACACTAACTGCATGGCCATATCACAAGGTCATTTGGGCTAGCAAAGACTTTTTTGCATGGAACAGTACCAGGAAAAAGGAGAGACAGACAGAGAAAATTACCCTTTAAATAATCTTGTAACTGCATCAGACCATGTAGCACCAGACCATCTGGACCTGTCTTGAGTAGCTTGTCTATATAAGCCACTATATTAAATGTGTTTGTCTTAAGTAGACCAGAGGGAACAACTGCAAATAGAAATGTCAATAAATGTTGTATATGAACTACTATGGATACTCAAACACATTTTGAAACATTTCTACTGCTAGACATTAAAATAGATAAGTAGCGGGGTTTACAATGCACAGAGTTTGTTAAATATAAAGATTTTATGTTGCATATTTTGATTTCAAAAATATTTAAACATGATGACACAATTATTTTCATTTTAATAAAACATTTTCTCAAGACTCAAGTACAGACTGCCCCCTTAGACAAAAAGTAGAAGCTAGAGGTTTGCCAATGGCTTTTTAATTTAGATGCAACTGAAGTCCAGAAAAGCACAGTAATCTTGACATTCACCAAATCTAGTACAGCAATTTAGACCTCCACAAAGTCTAGTACAGCAATCCAGAGCTCCACCAAACCTAGTACAGCAATCTAGAGTTCCACCCTGTATAGTACAGCAATCCAGAGCTCCACCAACCAAATCTAGTACAGCAATCTAGATCTCCACCAAGTCTAGTACAGCAATCTAGCCAATACAGCACAATCTAGACCTCCACCAAGTCTAGTACAGCAATCTAGAGCTCCACCAAGCCAATACAGCACAATCTAGACCTCCACCAAGTCTAGTACAGTCATCTAGAGCTCCCACCAAACCTAGTACAGCAATCTAGAGCTCCACCAAATCTAGTACATCAATCTAGAGCTCCACCAAGTCTAGTACAGCAATCTAGAGCTCCACCAAGTCTAGTACAGCAATCTAGAGCTCCACCAAGTCTAGTACAGCAATCTAGAGCTCCACCAAGCCAATACAGCACAATCTAGAGCTCCACCAAGCCAATACAGCACAATCTAGACCTCCACCAAGCCTAGTACAGTCATCTAGAGCTCCACCAAGTCTAGTACAGCAATCTAGAGCTCCACCAAGGTGTGTGAAAACAAAAGCAATCCATGGGGCATTTGATGTGTCCTGCACAATGACCAACTGTCTTAACTTTCCAAATCATGTCAGGTGTTGTGTGGACTCAGAGCACCAAGTTCTTTACCAGTTTAACCATCACAAATATGTGGAAAAAACACTTTCTAGATAGTTAAGATCACTTTGTAAATCTGAAATGAGCAGAAACTAACTCTGCACTTACAGAACATTGGTTAACTCATGCAAACTTAATGTAGGCTTTGAAACATTATCTACCTGAAGTGTGCAGTTTGCTGACAATAGCAATACAGTTCTGTAGTACGCTAAAATCATTGGTCAAGAAGGCTGTGTCAAGTATCAGTGTATAGGCTTTACCTTCATTCTCAAGCAGTAAATCTCTGATTTTATCTGAGGAAGAAGGAAACTAACATCAATTTGATTCAGCCATGCTAGAAAGTATATTTGTAAACATGTCTATTATGCTGACAAAAAAACTTTTGATTCATGTATGATAAACATGGAAGCCAATACTTAGATTATTACAAACACGTAAGAGACTCGGGACACCTTTTTTAATGTTATCAAATAGCAACATATACTGAATTTAAAAACTTAGGCTATTGAAAAAAATAACAAGAGGCTCAATCACAATACACCTTAATGCCAACCATTCCACAGAGCTTTTATTTTACAGTTACATTTTCCTTTCTAATTTTTTAAAAATTACTTATCGATGCACAAGAAAGATGACGCTTACTATAAGCTATCCCGACAAGACCAACGTCTAATCTTTCGACTCAGGACCGGACACAACAGAATGCGACAACACATGTTCCGGAAGCTCAAAATTGGAACCAGTGAAATCTGCCCATGTGGAGTATCACCAGAAAATGCCGACCACGTCCTCCAAAACTGCTCTCTCTACCAAGAGGCCCGTATAAGACATTGGCCCCGAATCACCCCAACAGAAAGAAAACTATATGGAGAGCGCCCTGTTTTGGAAACCACTGCGCAGTTCATCTCATGTATTGGTCTAGTCATATGAACACTCCAACATAACAATGAGAACGATGAAGAAGAAGAAGAACTTATCAATGCGCTCTTATACAAATGATTTCCCTAAGCTTATGTTGTTTTCCTAGTTTTGTCAAATTAAGAGATTTTATTTTTTTTTTAAAGTAAAACTAATGACACATCCAAGACTCTAAACAGTTACAACTTTAAAAACAAGCAAAAAATTATTTTAAAAAATACTTTAAAAAAAAAACAATTATTAAGTGCCACAGTATTAATTATCTTATCTTATATAATACAGACGTTACTTCAAAAAAAGAAGATGATTACGTCCTACGCATCATGCATTTAGTCATGCATATTAACCAATGACTTAAGTTCTGCCAAGTCACTGGTTTTCCTGGCTAGCTCAGGCAACCCATTCCATGCTCTAATAGCACTAGGAACTATTTTGACTCAATCATGAAATTATTTTGTAGAAGATCTAGACTAACAACAATAAATTTGTTTCTTTGGGAATATTTTTACCAGTTATTTTTGTTTAGCCCAATTTCATGCTTCTAGCATGCTCAATATGCTATGGTCCAATCACTTGTGTGGACCCTGTTGAAGAAGAGGAAAGGGGTATCTGAAAGAAGGTTTCCATGATGGCTTTTCAAAAGCATTTTTTTTTAAATTATCGAGTCTGAATTAGACCTTGAGGGAAGGCCAAAATGCTAGCCAGTGAGCAAGTCGAGTGCTTATAAAAGTAGAAGGTTTTATAGTCATCTAAAGGTAGTTTCACATTTTTAGGTGACAACCTCATTTTTTTACACAAGACTTATCTCCCCTTAGCTAGTATTGTCTCTATATAAAACAAAATTAATAAAGATTAATTGATCAAATAATTGGTCCATTTTTTTGTTCATGAGTTGTTAGGGACAATGAATAATTCAGTGCAAAGTTTCAGCTTGATCCGAGAATAGAAAGTGGGAGAGATAATGTGTACAAATAGTGAATTGATTTAAAAAACACGACTTTTCTTTTTGACTTAAACATTATTATTATAGCTTTTATATAGCACTACTTTCATGCTTATAGCATGCTCAGAGCGCTTTTGGTCCAATCTCATTTGTGGACCAGTGAGGGGGGGGGGGGAGGAGGAGGAGGTTTCTAGAAGTTGGTTTTCCGTGCTGCCTTTCGGCGCTCAGTAAACACAACTCTGCCCGAGTCGAGCCCCCTTCTAGGTAGCCAAGCCAAGCCAAGTTCAAGCGCACTTAGCCTCTCAGCCACGCTTCCCACATCTTGTACACTTATTTACTAGCTGTCGTGGAGGAGACAAGAAAGTCTTACAATTCTGATTAAAAAATATGTTAAGCCCTATTCATGAAAAGTATTTAAAAAAACAAAAAACGCCACTTAGTTATTGTTACTTAGAATGTTATATAACACGAAAAGCTTTTCTGGCAATTTAATGGAAGAATAATTAGCAAGCAAAGATTTAGACTAAATGTTTACATCTATATCTTGTTCTAACCATGTAGTTATATTATTATTACAAGTGAGTTTGAAATATATCAAGATCATTGAATACATTACCTATAGAACTGTATGCTGATAGAATAGACAATACATTGGGATAAAGTCTTCTGGAAAACTCTTTGTCTCCAAAATATGTCACAATTTTCTGAATCAATCCAGCCTCAAGCATAAGCTACATAGGGTAGTGAGAAGAAAAAATATATAGTTCAGTGTTTTCAGTATTAGTAAAGTAAGTAAAGTTCCCCTTTCAGACCTTGCAATCTATAGGGCAGATTTGTAAGGGAAATACTAGTAGCTAGGCAGAAGCAAAAAATATAAGTAGAAATGTAGCACAGTCTAGACAGTCAATTTAAATATGTAAAACCTCATTTACATTTTAATGTGATAAAGAAGCAAATTTTTAAGGTTTTAATTATTTTAAATGCTTGTAAAAATAACAGTAATTAAAACAAAAGACTTTTTCACAAATAATACTAGAAGCATAATCACTTTTCATTTTGTTGTGTGTCATTCCATGCAGTGGCTGAGTGGTAAAGCACTAGGCTTCTGATCCAAGGTCCAGGGTTCAAATCCTGGTGAAGACGAAGAATTTTAATTTTGGGATCGTTGGGTGCCTCTGAGTCCACCCAGCTCTAAGGGGTACCTGACATGAGTTGGGGAAAAGTAAAAGCGGTTGGTAGTAGTGCTAGCCATATGACACCCTCATTAACCATGGGCCACAGAAACAGCTGACCTTTACCACAAGGTCTGAAAGGGGAACTTTACTTTTACTTTATTCCACTAGAGGTTTAAGCAAGGATGTTATAATCTATATTTTTGAAAAAACGCCTACTTATAGGTCAAGTTAAATGTTTATTTTTTAAAATTTCTCTGTTATTGTCCAAAGAAGATGTGTTAAAATTGTTGATACTTGTTTATGTTTGGGTACTGTCATGAGAATGTTTTCACAACTTATTGTGTTATTGTCTAAGTATCCCTTCATGTGTCATTCTAGCTTAATAAAGCCTAGCCTTAGGTTTCTCTGCAGTGTTACTTTAATTCTTATCGCAGGAGACAAAACATGGTGTAGAGTGAAAATAGTACAAGAGTGAGACGTACAGGAAGATGACGCTTCCCAAGATTCAATGCCACTTCCAGAACTTGTTCTCTATGTTCTTGGTGACTCAGTGTTTCTGTGAAACAGTGCAGGAAACCTTCATAGCAAATTTTCTCCTGTTAACAGAAAACAAGAAATAAAAATTACTGTTCTCTAACTCTAAAACACATTAGGTGAGAAAATCATTGTAAGTTCCTTTCAGCAATGTCAGAAAACTGCGATATAACTCATGTAAGGTCATAGTTATGTTCTATAATAACTTTTGTTTTTCTACTGGAAATGATGACAATAAGTAGGAAGAAAATTGTCATGAGTACTTACAGCAGGTCTAGTGAACCTGGACATGATGGCCAGGGCATCCATGACCAATGTTCTGTCACTGCCTGATGGACAACTGTACCAGACCCCTTTCAGCTTCAACACCAAACCTTTCTTGACCATTGCTTTGCATGCACATTCTAATTTCAACAACAACAAAAAAAGATTCAATGAGTTTTTATTATTGACATTGAATGGCTACAATGATTGTGCCGGTATGTATGGTAACTTGTGGCTCTGAAAGAATGGAGATTTTAAGGGATTGCAAGTATGTTATTTATTCTAAGACATAAGGTTAAAGTTACTAAATGAAAAGGAAATTTATATTAAGAAAAAAAATGTCTTCAACTCTTATAGAACTTCTGATCATAGTTCTCTACCCTCAACAAGCTTATCAAGATTTATAAACTTATTAATGATTTCTTGTTATGCTTCCTACATGCATTTCTGCCACACTGTGTCATGGCTACACCAAATATTATGTAAGATAAATTTAGGAGCACATAAATATTTATAGAAACATTCATCCCACTAGACCTTAGGACACTATGTGCAATCTGTAGTATAGGAAATATCTTGTATGTGACTTACCATCAACACACAATTTACACAGTAAGATGAGATTCTGTCTTGGAAGCTAAAAAAAAAATATAATAATTATATAGTCATTAATTGATAATGTTGAAATAGCAATAACATCAATAATGGAAGGTTTACAACAAAAAGTCCACATTAAAATAATGAGAGACTTGGTGAGATGAAGACCTGCACACACCACAGACATAATCCCACAGATAAACAATGAGACATGACAATACAAATAAACTGCACAGAAATAACAGAAAATAATATCAAGACAACAAAAAGATATAATACTGCAGTTTAAGTGATAGAGACTAATAAGCATACATGTCAAGGGACATAACACAATCATAAATAGAACTACAAACTTCAAAAATACTTGACTGTCATTCAAGTTTACTTACACTGCACCAGTTCTGTATCTGTGTGACATTCAAGTTCTGTGACTGTGTCGGTGATACTGTGGTGGGAAACTGAAAAGGCAATCACAAACATGAACACTCAATACAATTTGATTAAGACCATCAATCAATCATCAACTGGAACCTATTTTTGAAGATTAGCAAAAGTTTTATTATGTCTGTATCTGTTTCAAATGTTCATATCGTAGGTTTAATTAGTCTATAATTTTATTTTGATAGCACAAAAAAAAAGTTTTACATGTAATATTAACTATTTCTACACCTACACTAATCCTGGACTTGGACAAATAATAAATCTATTAAAGTGTTCAGTACTAGCAGATTGAAGTGTGAAATAAATCAGACAGGCAAGCACTTCACTTCCTAAATCTGTCTTGCCGTGTGGTATGCACTTCAGACTGTCTTCATGATAGATGCCTGGTTGAAAGTTCTAGCCCCACTGATGTCACCCCATGAAGTCCTGCAGGAGGTTTAAGCTAGGGCATAATAATCTACATTTTTGAAGAAACATCAACACAATATTTTGGATGGTCACTGGGTGACATTGGGTTCATGTTATAGTGTTACAATGTTGGCATTGTTAGGATGAATGCATGATTGTAATGCAGGCATAATCAGGATGAATAATTGTACGTTCAGACATCTCTCCTAAAATGTGGAAATAATACTTCATATAGCAGACACAAATAATGATTCATCTAATATATACAATATCTTGAATCACTACATAGGAAATATTATACACAATAATAACCCAAGTTAATCAGTAACAATCCTTTATAGAAATATGTTTGACAAATAACATGGTAACCGGTACAAGTCTCAATTAACTCTTTGTAATGACTGCCCTCTACTAACTCCTTATGATGAATGCATTCAATGACGCCATCTTACTGACTGCTATCAAGTATCTGGATAGCTCCAGGTTAAAAGTTTTAACTCTCAGAAACATGAGCTGTGAATTAAACTCAAATATCAAAATAGGATGTCCTAACTGTATGGAACCAACATTAAGGTGGTGACATATCTAAAACATTCAAGTTTTAAAAACTGTTTGCCCATGTCTCTTTTTAATCATAGACATAACATAGTTCTTTTTACTTGAAGAGACATTTCGTGCACCCAACAGATTCACTAGTGTAAATTATGCCTGCCTCCAGTTATTGCAGAGTTTCTTATGGCTTAACAGGTTGATTCTTGGATAGCCATCATAGTTCTTCCAGGTCAATGTTGTTCAAGTCTTCAAGCTTGACCATGGGACAACATTCTTTCTTTATCTCCCTTTTAAGGTCACCTCAGGACTTTAAGCTTACACAAAGCTTTCTGAGTAATGCCCATTTTTTTTTTTACCTAGCCCTCACTACAACATTGAAAGATCCAAATATCTTTGTACTTCTAAGGTTAAAAATAATCAAAAGATCATACAAGCACTAACTCTAATGATAGTTACTCAGACTATGGAAAGAAAAGCAAAAAGCTCCTACCACTGATGTCCACTCAGACATGACTCTCATCACAGATCTAACGATGGCGTAATTGTCCACTGCTAGTGTTTTGACCAGGACACCATGGTTATGACACAAGCTGTTTAGGACAAATAAACAATTCAGTTGGATGTTACTGGAGTACTCTGGACTAAAGTGTCGCACAGCTAGCGGCAAGACGCCTTCCTCTATTAGCTTAGCCTGGACTGGAGCTGTGAAGAGAAAGAATTAGAAGACACAACACTAGAAACACTTGTTTATAACAAAAAAAAAAACATTTTTAAAAAGCTACCTTGAATGACTGAAACACCATCTGCTATTTAGAGTCCACTTTTTAAATAGTTTTCATAGTTTGTGGCACATCGGCACTATTGGGACTTTCTGTCCCCCTATTGATGCAGGACTAACTTATCATTTGAAGAAATAGTTCAAAACATGGTTTATGGTACATCTATTGCCATGTGACATAGATCTTAATGAAGCTTGTAATACTAATAAATTCATGATGTTTTCTTGGTTTCACCCAATCACCACACAGCAACTCAATGGAGAAATTCTAAACTCATTGTTAAGCAATTAATAGCAACTAGCTAAATTAATAAATTACAAGTCTTTATATAGCTCATGGGTCTACCTGTTCCCAACACATTATATTCAAATAGCAACAACCAAATGTCTATCAACAAGTCTTGGTGCAGCCAGTCAGTGGGTAATGAATCATCCCTTCCTACAGGTCACTCATGTTGGACAGTAGGCTATAGACACACCTGTATGTCTGTCGTCAATACCGTTACATAGTGTTATGGAGTGTGTGTGTGTGTTTCTATGGTGACGGTGGGAAAAGGTTTGCATTTGGTTGTGAATGATGCAACATAGATGGCATTGTCATCATTTCGTATTAGTGAGGGGAGACAACTCCAGAACATGAAGACTGAAAGGTTGCGTCACTGTAGGGAGTTAGATTTTGTTAAAAAATATTATTACTAAAGTCTAGTACATTTATTTCATTTTATCACAACTTGATTTTGTTTATATTATAATAAAAGTTATATTTAGTATTGTTCACAAGGAAGTTATTCAAGCTATTTCAAGTTTCATTAGTTAAGATATATTAAGCCTACAGCGGTTTAGTTGTCTACCAGCAGCTCGGTGCTACAAGTCAACAACTGTCAACAACACAGAGCTAATAGAATTTGATTCTAATGGTACTCACTGTGTTTTGAAACCACTTCCAAACAGGCATGCACTCTCCTCATCAGTAAGTCATCAGACGTGTCTGCCAGTCTGATCAGAGCAGAGAGCCCACCCATGTTGGAGATAAGTGTGATGTAAGGAGCTTGAAGATATGACCAGATAAACAGAATAATATTTTTATCATGAGATTTGCTAATTGCTTAAACTTCACTCACCCATTAATGTGAGATAAAAAGCTTTAGTAAAAATATCCTACAAAGTTTACTGCGAAGTTTCCCTCTAATACCTAAAATACCAAAAGGGTGGTAAAAAAATTAAAATCTGCTTTAACCTGCAGATTATAGCTATATTATGTGGCCATCACAATGCAAACAAAATCAAATCGATAAATGTAAAAATGTAATATATATATTCCCAAGGACTTGATTTAGATCTAGTAGTCAAGCACTCTCATCACTCAGCCAGTGGTATTAAGATTTAGAATCTAGAGATCGATAAAGTCTAGATCTATACTATATATATATTAAATTATTTTAATGGGGATTCCAAGATTTAAACACAATTATTGAATTAAATTTGACTTGAAATTGCAATTAATTATGGCCAATACTTAGATTACCTAGATCTAATTGCAACAACAAAAAAAAATTTGAAATAGATTTCTAATTAAAAAAAAAAAAAGTACTACCATGCATGCCCATCAGAACCAGGATATTCATAATGACAGCCTGTATCTTTGGTGAGCTTTTTTCCAGTAGATCCAGTAATACAGGAAACAAGCCAGCTGAAGCATACTCTGTGCATTTGTGGGAGAAGCAGGAGTGGAAAATTTTCACTGAGAAATGAAGATCATAAGATGTCAATGGATTGAATGATAATTGACCTGGAGTCTAAGATCTAGATCTAATTTATTACAAGATTGGCAAAATCAAACTTCTATAATGACTGAGCTCTCTGTAGACCTAGTAACATAGAGTCATTACTAGATTTATCTACCCTAGATTATGCTTACATGTTCGTAAGTATAGCTGCAGTGCGTGTAATATGCCTTCTTGGACTTCACTGTAAGGAGATTTCAACAGGTCAGTACAAATCCTGGCAAATCCCCAGTATTGTTGACTGTAAGTATACATGCCTATTTAAACAAAAATAATATTAGACTCTTGTTATTATAAAATGGGCGCCACTAAACGTTAATATTGATACTGGTGATGAATCTAGAAAACAAGTTTATATTCAACAAGGGAGGTAATGTCAATGTTAAAGTGTAGAAATAAAAGCGATACTTAAATTAAATTTACTCCCCCTCTCCTCTATTCTCACAAACATTATTCCTTTTCGTGAGTTACGTAACAATACAAACAAAAGAAATTTTTAATAAGATTGGTAGAAAAAAAGAAATTTAAAAAATTTAGGGGAAAGAAGAAGTGTACCTATATAGATATTTTTCTACCTCGATTTTTAGCCAGAGCTTCCACGCAAATCCTGGCTGCCAGGAAAACCAACTGTTTCTTGTCATTATATGCCAGTGTGGCTAGATGCTCCTCCATCACGCTCCAAGTCACTTTCAAAGCAGGGAACTTTGAGCTGTCTATAAAAAAAAATCAAAACCAACAAAACAGCGGATATTAAAATGTGTATGTCGACATTTTTGTTGATTTTTTTTTTCTATTACTGTTGACAATAGCAACAGATTTGTTTTTCAGACCACACAATCACTTGTTTTTGGTTTCTTCAATAAAATTGCACTTTTAGATTTCTTCATTTCCGTGTCTCTTTAAGTAATATCCTGATTGTTGAAGCACTTCACTTGAATGCTAAGCAGAAGTCCGCTATTGTTTTTATTAAGTATGATTTGATAAACAAAATCTCGTATGCTATAAAGAGGTTATAAACATAGCCATTTTTCTTTTACATCAGTGAAAAAAAAAAGGGGGGGGGGAATAATTTTTGTTGAGGGTATTATAGGATAAAGTATTGAAAAGAGCATTGATAAATATGTTTACATTTCAAAAAAAAAAGAGGGGGGGGGGAGTGCTCATGCCATCTAGGATCATCATCATCATCATTCCTTTGAGTTCCTCATGGAACATAGGGCCTCGACAAACACACGCCACTCTCCACGGTCTCTTGCTAGTTTTTTGATAGTTTCCCAGCTCTTCCTGGTCCTCTCGGTTTCTTCTAGTACACTGCGTAGCTAGGATCATGGTGATGGCTAATTTCAACAGAGCTGTGTAAGTGGATCTTATACTGTATGCTGCTTATTTAGTCTAAAGTTCATTGTTTCTTCAAACAAAACTTCAAACGTTACTTCAAACAAAATTTCAGACATTACTTCAAACAAAATTTCAGACGTTACTTCAAACAAAACTTCAGACGTTACTTCAAACAAAACTTCAGACGTTACTTCAAACAAAACTTCAGACGTTACTTCAAACAAAACTTCAGACGTTACTTCAAACAAAACTTCAGACGTTACTTCAAACAAAACTTCAGACGTTACTTCAAACAAAACTTCAGACGTTACTTCAAACAAAACTTCAGACGTTACTTCAAACAAAACTTCAGATGTTACTTCAAATAAAAAAAAGAAGATAATCACGTCCTACGTATTTCCCTTGTCAATCTAGTCATGCGTGTTAATCAACGATTTAAACTCTGCCAAGTCGTTGGTTTTCTTGGCTGATTCAGACAACCCATTCTAATGGCACTAGGGAAGAAGGAGCACTTGTACGAATTTGTTCTAGTTTATAGTATAAGACATTTGTCACAATCTTAGTGTCTTTCTGAGTAGGCCTATTTCTTTAGGTTTTGTTTATCTATTTTGTATTTGAAAACAACTCCAACTTTTCATCTGGTATACAGCTAAAAGCTGATTGGACAATGTAAAAACTGGCTGGTCAATGTTAAAGAATGGACCGGCCTGTCTCATGATATCCTACTAACAACAACTGCTGACCGGGAAAATGGAAGGATTTGGTTGCGCGAACTGTCACAGCGCCACCTTACGAGGAAAGTCAAGGGACAGATGTAGCGGGTTATATCAACTCTTCAGAATTGGAAATCAGGGAATTGGTTTGACGGTCGTACTCATCTATCACATTATTATAGTAGCCTACTATGCTGTGCTATGTACCGTCTTCACTTCTGTGATGTCAATTATGTTAACTGGTACGAGGGAAGAAATATGACATCGGCGCACATCTTGAGATCGGTGGGCATCAGGTAGGGTCACTGGTAGTGGACATTTGTGGTAACCATTGCAGACAGAATTGTACTATGATTACACTAATAATAGATTGTACCCTACCTGTAATCCCGAGAATTCCTTTTTCATTCCAGTCGCCATCACGCCACTCTGAAAATCATAAAAAAAATATTTTTTTTAATTTATCTCAAAGCAAGTCATAATAAGGGAGAGAATCAAACTGTTATGTTTTTAAAATCAACTCCAGGAAATCAAGGAGGAATAAACTGCTCAACTGTAATCATCTAATGGTCTAACAAGCTACGAGATTTGTAAAAGGTCAAGTATCAAATAGCTGATCAAATATTTTGATAAAGAGCTGAAAAGCAGAGGAATACTCAGAAAGTGGAAATGAGACTAAAAATTAAGGTGGAGGGTTTTGAGAAGGTGGGGATGAAGGGGGAGAAGGGACTTTTGAATGTACGGACAGTTCCAATTCATGGAATGTGTGGTAGAGAGTATACTTAGTGGTCCTTTTATTATAAAGTTCCAAAGATAAAAAGGAAAGAGGGGGGGGGGTCCATGTCAAAATAAGCACTATATAGCTTGGGGACAAATTAACTGGCGTAGCCGATGGGTAATGCTAGTCATTGCATCTTTATTGCTCTTGTATTATATATCAAAGATGGAAGAATGAACCAACAAATGAGAATTCCTCTCTATCCAGAACAAATGAAGAAAAGGATAGAGAATCGGACCAGCTCACATCCCATGATCCCAATCACAAAATGATACCTATTATAAGCTATCTGGACTTGACCAACGTGGACACAACAGGAGACAACATATATTCCAGAGGCTAAAAGAACTGCCCTTGTGGAGCATCACCAGAGAATGCTGACCATGTCCTTCAAAGCTGCATATTTTATCAAGAGATCCGAACAAGACTCTGTCCCAAAATTCCTCCTATAGAAGAAAAATCTATATGTAGAACTGCCTGATCTGGAGACCACTGCGCGGTTCATCTCAGATATAGGATTACTTAACTGAACCCTCCGACATGAAATATGACAATGAAGATGAGCAATGTTACATTAAATGATTTATTTCTTTTTACTCTAGTATAAATCTATTCAAAGAAGGTAGCATAGTACAGTACAGTTTTTCATTAAATTTCTTTAATATTATGTAACTTATGTAAGTATATATTCACTAATTAAGATACATGAATTTATATTATGAGTCTTTAGTAAATTTAATGGGTTGTATGGTAAAATCCTTAAAATACTTTGTAAAAATACTTATCTCCCTGATATTTAAAGGAGGAGATTTTTATCTAAAATTCTTTCGTCTCGGCCGCCCTAATTGTTTCAATGAAAAAAATTAACACTGAATGAGTGTTTCAATTGCAAATCATTCTTCATATGAGCAACTCAAAACGTTACATAACTCAGACCTCAGCCACATTTTGACATTGAATCTTCTAATTATTCAAAGACTTTTAGAAAATGTGTCTTTGAACTGGGCTTAAGATCACAAATGACTTTGTACTGAGTAGAACTAAAAAACGCTCTTAAGAAATCTAGTTCCAATCCTCATATGAAGTTCAGGCAGGACAAAGGCGCTGTGTGAAGTCTTCAGGTACCTATAATAAAGACGAAGAAAGCGCATTCTGAAGATTCAGCATGTGACTCGGAATCTTAGCAAGTCACATGGTTGACTTTATCCAATGGCAGGAAGTTTGAGACCTCGTTCTCGTTGACGTCATGAGCCCCACCTACTGGTACCTTGCTACGACACTGGTGTGTGTGTGTGTTGGGGTAAGTTAGACAGTTTCAAGCTTCATATTAAGTCTACATTTGTGAATCTGTTATTGAAATTAAGTTATAGTGTGTGTTTAATATTCTCATGATTTTAATTTGTTTTATTTCATCAAGAGCTATTCTGTTATTTCTTGACCTAATCAAGTAACTCCGGCAAATTTCGGACATTCGGTCATCCGATTTAACTTCTGAAAATACCGACACGTGTGCACCATCCAATCCCATCGTAATCAAGATATATTGTTTATAGGTCTATCTGTTTAGTTCCTTTGTTGGCTACTTACCTGCACTATTGATCACATCTGACCATCTGTGAATAGCTTCTGTTTCTCTGGGGGTCAGGTTAGGGATCAACATGTATTGTTTTTTGCACAAGGAGAACTGGCGCCTCCTGAAGAGGTTAGAGAGAAACATTTGGATGAGCAGAATGTGCTAGAAGAAACAGAGGGAGGGAGAAAGATTAAGATTTGACAAAAAAAAAAATTTCAGTGATAACCTTGAAACCTGCAACCTGGAACCTTGCACCATGTTTATCTTTTTTTTATCATTTTATTTTATGAGCAAATAGTATTCTACCAGTTTTTTTGTTTTGTTTTGTTTCTACATTTTTCGCATGTTACTTCAGAGTTGAAGATAATTGAATTCCTAGTCCAAAATTTAATTCCTAGTCCAAACCTCCCGCAGGACGACGGGGGATGAGAGCGGGCAGGGTTTGAACCCGGGATCATCGATAAGTCCGAACGACAGTCCAGCGCACAGGATGGGTGGTGGGTTTTGTAATGCCTCTTTGTCTACTCTTATTAGTTACATAAAAATTTGCTACAAAGAAAGGCCAACTCTATATAAAACAAGAACCAATCAGGCTATATCTTTGTCTCTAAATCATATAAATAGGCTCATTTTCTCAAGTGAGCTGTTTATTTCCAGTTTTCGCCACTCAGGACCGCGCCATAAGCTATATTCTAGATAATTTATCCCTGCCTGATATAGTGCTTTTCTCTGTAGGGCCTACATGTAATAACCTCTACAATCTTCTTTGATTTTTTTTTAAAAACCAAGTCAAACATCATTTCTACATTTACATTTAGCATGTGGTCTGTATTACCTGGCCCATTCTTGAGGCCATGTGTATTCCTGGCAACATGGAAGCTTACATCTACGAGCAATGTAAACTTTGATCTGCAGACGAGAAGAAAAAAAAAATCAGTTTCTTATCATGACAACAATTTATAATTTTAATTGAAGATTGTAATCTTTGTTTTTACATTGGACTTCATTAAAATAAAATAAAGCACAATTACAGGGAAATTATTTTCTACATTTTTAAATGTTCATACAGAAAGCAACTAAGACTACTTGAGCGCTTTCACCAAAGATGTTTGCGCTCCATCATGGACATACTGTGGCAAGAACGCACTACAAACAGCGATGTCCTTGCGAACGCCGGTATGGACAGTATAGAGAGACTTCTTATGGTCCGAAAGTTACGCTGGGTAGGGCACGTAACTCATATGGGAGACGAACGTTTGCCAAAAGGTGGTCGACGTAACAGAGGCGCCCCACGGAAACGCTTCAACGACCAGCTTAGGCGTCAACTTGCCTTAGCTGACATAGAAGAGAGCACCTGGTTGCATGCGGCCTCAGAAAGAGACAGCTGGAGGTCACTCACAAAGGCCGCGGGATACATATTTGAGACCAAAAGAAAATCCGCTGCCGAGGACAAACGCAGACGGCGAAAAGAAAATCTAAATCGACCACCTGCGGACAATGGTTATACTTGCCCTGGGTGTGGCAAAATATGTAGGTCACAACTGGGGCTGCGCCTCCACGGGAGATATTGCATTCCTCACCAAACTTCGGACTCGAAGACAAGCCTTATTAATTTCTGAAAAACTCCATAACAAAAAATATCTGCTCCGTCTGCCATCCATCACCGGAATTTTTTTTGAGACTTATGCCCCTTAGTTGGGCCTCATACTGTTTTGATTAGTTAACACCTACCGCCGATATTGTTTCCTATTAATATTAGGCTATATTCCACAACGTATTTGATAATATATACTGCAAATGAACTGTTTTATGATTCTGCCTCTAGAATGGAATAATTGCGGGTAGTTTCATCAGCTGTAGTGAACGACTCGTCATTACCATCACAAATTAGTTGTTGCTGTTGCTGTTGTTGTTGTATCATACATTTGCGTTCGACAATAAAAAAAAATTGCTTGACCTCAAAATCTGTTTATATATATATATGTTTGATAATATAACATTATAGCGTTTGACTTGTGGTAATACATTCGTCTGATTAGAATCGAAATTAATGCCCTTGTATTGTTTAACTTTGCTTTATATTTCGATTGAACTTACAAAATCGATATTCCCAACTTCTTGCAAATATCAGTTCTTAGACCATCGAGTCACCGACTGATCAGTAAAATACCCAGGCATGGTTATTACATAAATGTGTGTGGCTTTCTCTAACACTGAAAGGTTACTGTCCAATTATTTACATTTGTGTTAAAAAGTCTTGTTACTAAAAGAAGAAATTAGGAGTTACAGTTTACTGCCGGCTCAAATAATTTGTTAATTGAATTCCTACTACGTTAAAAAAAAGCATCAAAAATGACACTCACAACATTACCACATTTAAAGGAACTTTTTGAACAAAAGTGCCTAAGAAAAATCGAAAAAATCTTTGAAGACAACGGCCACCCGCTCCATCAGAACTACGTCAGGTCGTCGCAAAGTGGACGACTGCTGTCAATCAAAACAAGAACGGAGCGGTACAAAAACTCGTTCGTACCTCACTCGATCAGACTCTATCATCGCCACTCATTGATCAGGGAACATGAAAAGCACCAAGATACCTGTGTGTAGTCGCTGAATGAACTTTTTATGTTGTCTGTTGTATTTATGTGTATTTTTCTGTTGTGTTGTCTTTATATGAGAAAAGAGTCCTTGTAATCACAACAAATTTCCGTAAGGATCAATAAAGCAGTCTTAGTCTTAGTCTTAGTTACCCGATGGAACAATTAGTGTTTTAAGATGTAGAAAAAAAACGTTTTCTGGATACAAAGTAAAGTGCCTCTTTCAGACCTTGCGAGACATAGGGCAAACGATACAAAGGTCATCCGTTTCTATGGCATTGGGTTAACGAGAGTGTCACGTGTCCAGTACAATGACCCAACGCCTTTACATTTCCCAACTAATGTCAGGTACCCATTAGAGTTAGATGGACTTATGGGCGTCCTAAAAATAAAAAAAATTCATTCACAAATCCCAGTCTTAACCTGGGTTTGAACCCGAGACCACTAGGCTTAGAAGCAAAGCTCTTTACGACTTTAGGGTAGAAGGGCTGAAATGGCTGACGAAGGACCTCTTGAAATATAAGTTCAGTATAAGTTCAGTATAAATTCAGTATAAGCTCAATATAAATTCAGCATAAGCTCAATATAAGTTCAGTATAAGTTCAGTATAATTGGCGCCAACTTGCTTTTACTGACATACAAGATAGCAGTAGGTGGCTTCAGAACCAGACAGTTGGAGGTGTCTTGCAGAGGCCGAGGGAGACATATCCGACGTCGAAAAGAGAACTTAATCGATCACGGGCGGAAAACGGTTAGTCTGCGATGGATGTGGCAAATGTGTAGGTCGCAGCTGGGACTGCTTAACCACGTGAAACACTCCTCAATAATCCCTCGACTCGAAGACAAGCCTTATTATTATAATTGGTTTCTGAAACATCTACTTCCCATAGAACATGCTTTAAATTACGAAACTCAGACGTAACAAAACAGCCCTTAAAAACAAACAACTTTATGACCCATCTTTAGCTTACAGTTCCTCTTGAGATAAAAAAAAAATGTCTTACAATTACCTTGAACCAAGTGTCCTTGACCATGTCACATGGCCAAATACTGGACGTCGTGGTGGACCTAATCAGGTCCGGGTCCGCACACTGCTCTGAGACATCCAGTTCTGTCAGACATGAAAATCTGTAACGTGATTTCTGTCAAGGGAAAAAAAAATTTTTAGGTAACGTTTAGGCCAAATAATCGACATTGTCTCCTCAAAGGATGTATTTGTTTGTATG
Source organism: Biomphalaria glabrata (assembly GCF_947242115.1). Taxonomy (NCBI): domain Eukaryota; kingdom Metazoa; phylum Mollusca; class Gastropoda; family Planorbidae; genus Biomphalaria; species Biomphalaria glabrata. The sequence continues at coordinate 6,005,619 of NC_074722.1, read as the reverse complement.
TTTACTTACAATTTAAACAGGATGTTAGTTCTACATTTCTATTATTACTTTTAACTTTAAAATTGGCCAATTTAAACTTCTCCCCCTATTTTTTCCCCAGTCTCCCACCAATTAAAGGGAAACAACAATGACAATTTCTGACAAGATGGAAGTTATATCCCCTCAAGTTACTCAACCTTACACGGTGTGAGCTGCTGCTGATAGATCTAGATCTATATGACTTTGTCATGAGGGGTCAACACACAGACAGCGTTGATAGAAGAACAACTAGTCTCTTGATTCACACATGCGGACGGAAACTGACCGAGAAGAGTGGAGAACTTTGGTTGCTCACATGGTCACAACATCTCTACGACGTAAATAAAACAATTCAATAATGCCATTGGTGGTTGCAGGGTTTAAACTCCCCTTTATTTTAAATTCACTATTTCGTACAAGTTTCAGCTGCTGTGATTTGACTAAAGATTAGATTACACTTTAATCAGACCCTCTTACTTCTGCGTTCTCGTAATTAGGTAGGAAAAATTCAGATGACTAGTTTAATACCTGAGCTGAACTGCGCAGTAGTTTCCGGATCAGGCAGATCTGATCTAGTTTCTTCTGTTACTGAGGTGTTTTAGTGTCAAGTGTCTAATTACAAAGCTTATATCAACTCACTCTGTCTGTCTGTTTGGTACACATTTTGAACACGTTATTTCCCCCACTGCCCATTCTCGGATGAAGATGATACTTTGCACAATTATTCTTTGTTCCCAACAAAACAAGAATCAATCAAAAAATTTACCAATTAGTTAATTAAATTGTGGTAATTAATTAATTATGTTTGATATCGCAAAAGGGAAATAAATCTAACCGTCGTGATAAAATATAGATAGATAAATAGACAGACAGACAGACAGACAGACAGACAGACAGACAGACAGACAGATAGATAGATAGATAGATAGATAGATAGATAGATAGATAGATAGATAGATAGATAGATAGATTGGTGTGAATGTGGAGTTCTTTCCTTTTGGGTAAACTTTTTTTTAAAGTACTTATTATATTTTGCTTGTTTTTTTGTCTCAGAACCGGACACAACAAAAAAATGAAACAACACATTTCTCGGAAGCATAATTTGGACCACAGACACTTGCTCCTAGGAAATGTCACCAGAGAATGCCCGACCATGTCCTTAAGTGAGGTCGGAATAAGACCGTATGTCATGCACTAATCTCTTTCCTTGACCAACAGGTTTCTGTACTCCTCCACAGCCCAGCACCTTCCAATATCGAGGCTAATATCCCAAACGAATCATCTTACCCTCCTCAACTGACACAATCTTAATTAGCTTGATTGATAACGAGGACGAAACGGTGAAGAATGCGAGGAAAATACTAACTCCGTCTTTGTCTTTGAGTTCTCCCCCTCCCCCAAAACCAGTGACAGCTTAAAGCAGGAGTAAAACAATGTGCTGAACTGGGCAGCTAAACAAATAGATCAAGATGACCTTGTGCTGTCCGAAATACTCCAGACCGTTGTTAACCATCGGGTCAAAGACAATTTCCGATCTAAATGAGGTTATCGTGACATTTATTAGTGTCATAAATGCCATTTTTGAACGCAACGACAAGAGATAGAGTAGCCATGTCTAGAAGGGTTAACGGTTGTGAGGCGTATAGCTCAATACTAAACTGGTCATCATGCTGCCCGGCAATAGAATCTTAGAAATCGTTATTTGCCGTCTAGTTCTAAATTCTTAAAAAATCGGTTCATTTTGTCTGTTTTGTGGTTTCTTAGATCAGTCGAGACGGAAATCAGCAAGTCTGGGAAGTCAAAATGAATATGAGATAGAGAGTGTAATTATAAAAACACAAATAAAGATATAAATATATATAAGTAAAGTTCCCCTTTCAGACCTTGTGGTCTATAGGGGCAGATCTGTTTCTGTGGCCTACGGTTAACAAGGGTGTCATGTGGCCAATACAATGACCAACCGCCTTTACTTTTCCTAATTAATGTCAGGTACCTATTAGAGCTGGGTGGACTCAGAGGCGCCCGAAGATCCCGAAATTAAAAATCCTAGTCTTCACCAGGATTCAAACCCCGGTCCCCGGTTTGGAAGCCAAGCGCTTTACCGCTCAGCCACCGCGCATCTCTCTCTCTATATATATGTAAAAAGATCGTAACAATATGTTATTATATTTAAAAAAGTGTTTATGAAATTATAAGGTGAAAGAGAACAAGAGAAAGAGGGACAGAGAGGGTTGAAGAGTGGAAAGAGAGGAGTGAAGGGTGAGAATTTGAGAAACAAAACATTGAGAGAGAAAAAGAGAAAGAAAGAGTGAGAGAAAGAAAGAGAAAGGAAGAGAGATAAAGAGAGAATAGAATACAAATACAGGACCATAAAATCAAACGATCTTTTGAGATCAGTACTAAGCATGTTAATTATTGACCTAAGGCTAGCAAGATGTCAACTGCCCTTGGCGTGAGTGACCTCTTTCCATTGGTCATTAGTGTCCCATTATTGAACTCTGATTACGGTAGTTAGTTATTAACCACCCACTTAGCGTTAGAAGAATGAGTAGCTGATAACTGCTCTATAGAAAGGTACCAGTGATCGTAGCCCTAACAGATAACTGTTCTATAGAGAGATACCAGAAGTCATAGCCCTAACAGATAACTGTTCTATAGAGAGGTACCAGTGGTCGTAGCCCTAACAGATAACTGTTCTATAGAGAGATACCAGAAGTCATAGCCCTAACAGATAAATGTTCTATAGAGAGATACCAGAAGTTATAGCCCTAACAGATAACTGCTCTATAGAAAGGTACCAGTGGTCGTAGCCCTAACAGATAACTGTTCTATAGAGAGATACCAGAAGTCATAGCCCTAACAGATAAATGTTCTATAGAGAGATACCAGAAGTTATAGCCCTAACAGATAACTGCTCTATAGAAAGGTACCAGTGGTCGTAGCCCTAACAGATAACTGTTCTATAGAGAGATACCAGAAGTCATAGCCCTAACAGATAAATGTTCTATAGAGAGATACCAGAAGTTATAGCCCTAACAGATAACTGCTCTATAGAAAGGTACCAGTGGTCGTAGCCCTAACAGATAACTGTTCTATAGAGAGATACCAGAAGTCATAGCCCTAACAGATAAATGTTCTATAGAGAGATACCAGAAGTTATAGCCCTAACAGATAACTGTTCTATAGAGAGGTACCAGAAGTCATAGCCCTGATAACTGTTCTATAGAGAGGTACCAGAAGTCATAGTTCTAACAGATAACTGTTCTATAGAGAGATACAAGAAGTCATAGCCCTAACAGATAACTGTTCTATAGAGAGGTACCAGAAGTCATAGCCCTAACAGATAACTGTTCTATAGAGAGGTACCAGAAGTCATAGCCCTAACAGATAACTGTTCTATAGAGAGGTACCAGAAGTCATAGCCCTAACAGGTAACTGTTCTATAGAGAGATACCAGAAGTCATAGCCCTGATAACTGTTCTATAGAGAGGTACCAGAAGTCATAGTTCTAACAGATAACTGTTCTATAGAGAGATACAAGAAGTCATAGCCCTAACAGATAACTGTTCTATAGAGAGGTACCAGAAGTCATAGCCCTAACAGATAACTGTTCTATAGAGAGGTACCAGAAGTCATAGCCCTAACAGATAACTGTTCTATAGAGAGGTACCAGAAGTCATAGCCCTAACAGGTAACTGTTCTATAGAGAGATACCAGAAGTCATAGCCCTAACAGATAACTGTTCTATAGAGAGGTACTAGAAGTCATAACCCTAACAGATAACTGTTCTATAGAGAGGTACCAGAAGTCATAGCCCTAACAGATAACTGTTCTATAGAGAGGTACCAGAAGTCATAGCCCTAACAGATAACTGTTCTATAGAGAGGTACCAGAAGTCATAGCCCTGATAACTGTTCTATAGAGAGGTACCAGAAGTCATAGTCCTAACAGATAACTGTTCTATAGAGAGGTACCAGAAGTCATAGCCCTAACAGATAACTGTTCTATAGAGAGGTACCAGAAGTCATAGCCCTAACAGATAACTGTTCTATAGAGAGGTACCAGAAGTCATAGCCCTAACAGATAACTGTTCTATAGAGAGGTACCAGAAGTCATAGCCCTAACAGATAACTGTTCTATAGAGAGATACCAGAAGTTATAGCCCTAACAGATAACTGTTCTATAGAGAGGTACCAGAAGTTATAGCTCTAACAGATAACTTCTCAACATAGAAATGTTCTTTATGTCGCTTTTCTCTTTATTTTCTCCCAAACTGAATTTCATTGCTTTAAGAAAATATCCAGAATCTTAAACAAGCGAATATTTTTTTTTTAAATTATGTAAAGGGGAAGAACTACAGAATCATATCGCTCAATACTTCATGGTTTAACTCCCTTTTATTATTAAAAATTTTAAATTATTATTACTAATTAATACTAATAATTAATTAACTCAATGTTTTTCTTATTTTAATTAATTCATACATTATCCTGGAGTCTGAATAATTGTGCAAAGTTTCAACTTGACTCAAGAATGGGTAATGAGAAAAAAAAATATGTACCCTACAAAGTGAGTTGATATAAGCTCTATGAAAATACTTATGTAGTATAAGACAAAATACGATATACCCGGGTACCCCCCCCCCCCTCTTTTTTTTTTTTTGGGGGGGGGGTCCTATTTACAGATCAGTATGTTTTATTTTCAATCAATTTCTTAGCTGTAGAATGATAAGGATGAAATGATAGAGCTTCTGGGGGAGTGGGTAAATGTGATTGAGCCATCATGTGAAACATCAAATAGCATAAAAATATTTTTTTAACGACTATTCCTCCTTTAGGAAGCTGTTTTGTAATTGTTAATAAATGATATATTAATACAAAAACCAAATATTTCATGTTCCTTTAATTTTCACACCCTCGAACGAGTGAATGTCTAAATATAGATCTAGACTTCCACGGCGGTGCGCAAAATGTTTCTAATCGTCAATTTGTTTATGAACGTTTTTTAAAAATAGTTATTTTAGGCATTAAGAGCTTCAGTAGGGATTTCCCTGGGATCTAGAAGGCTCCATTATTAGCTCGGGTAAAAAAAACATTAGGATGGTTGGGACAGTCCGATACTCAAGTATGAGAGACATTGGAGGACGTATTGGAATTTATCCTCGCAAGATCAACTTCGCGTTCAACAGCTGTTTTGTACGGCAAGATGTAGCGGGTCTGTTTTGTACAGCAAGATGTAGCGGGCCTGTTTTGTACAGCAAGATGTCTTGTAGCGGGCCTGTTTTGTACAGCAAGATGTCTTGTAGCGGGCCTGTTTTGTACAGCAAGATGTAGCGGGCCTGTTTTGTACAGCAAGATGTCTTGTAGCGGGCCTGTTTTGTACAGCAAGATGTAGCGGGCCTGTTTTGTACAGCAAGATGTCTTGTAGCGGGCCTGTTTTGTACAGTAAGAGGTATTCTAGCGGGCCTGTTTTGAACAGCAAGATAGCAAGATGTATTCTAGCGGGCCTGTTTTGTACAGCAAGATGTCTTGTAGCGGGCCTGTTTTGTTCAGCAAGATGTCTTCTAGTGGGCCTGTTTTGTACAGCAAGATGTCTTGTAGCGGGCCTGTTTTGTACATCTAGATGTCTTCTAGTGGGCCTGTTTTGTACAGCAAGATGTCTTCTAGCGGGCCTGTTTTGTACATCAATATATCTTATATAGGGCCTGTTTTTTTTTCCTCTAAGATGTCTTGTAGCGGGCATGTTATGTTCAATAAAATATCTTATAGCGGGGCAGTTTAGTTCACACATTAAACATCAACAGAATGATTGCATGTCAATCTGGAGACATTGGATCGTTTTGATAGACGAGTAGTCTCTAAAATAGCATTGGCGAAGACGCATTGAACATTTGAAATGTCTTCTTCATAAGAACGTTTTCAATGCATCCTGTTGCAGGAACGTCTCGTAAATACACAAAGACGTGTCGTATTAAGACGATGAAATCAAGGCACGTCATTGAATAGTCTTATTAAACATTGCTAATAATATCATCTTTACATTTTCTTTTTATCCTGTAATATGGATTATTTATAACTGCAATGCAAATACAACGGATTTTTTTTGTCGAAGAAAAAAAAAGAAAGAAAAAGTCTTCTAAGCGATCAGCGCCTCCCAAAGGGGCGCGTCTCACAGTTTAAGAAACATTTTAATTAAAGCCATACGATATGGACATAGTTTTCGACCTATTCTAATTTAAAAAAAATATTGTTAATGTTGAGACTACAGTTTATCAGGTACCACGGCGGTATGCAACAGCACATCATGATATAGTAGGATTCACAGAAGTGACGTAGTAAGGTGCCGTTTATGATGTCCCCCACTCACACACTAACACTTATAACAACAATCATTCCATCACACAATCCTTCTCAAACATTCACACCATCAAACAAGCAAAAGTTAACACTCACCCAATGTAACACAGACAATCATTCCAACAATCACAGAATCGCAATTACACAGACAATCATTTTAACAACTACAGACTCACGATCACACAGACAATCATTTAAAAAATCACAGACTTGCAATCACACAGACAATCATTTCAACAATCACAGACTCGCATGGAAGTGAGATGAATGCCTGGGCATTAGCTATGGTCGGAACGATGTCGCCCACACAGCAGTTCCCCCTCTACACGCAGCAGTTGTGCCTAAAGGAACGGCAAATGCCTACGCAGTTTGGATCAGCGGCGTCGCAGGTTCTGCCAGGAAATGGCACTGTGAGTTGCAAACTGCCTAAGGGTCACCGGCCCTTGATTTCTCCTCATAGTTGACTACCCTTAGCCTTTGTCTATGTTTGGGTATAGCTGCAACGCAACAGAGGTCTGAACTTAAAATGTACCTTTTCCTAGGCTAACAAGCTCCTCCTGCCCAAAGCGTACTGCTTTGGGGGCCAGTTATTCGCCATTGCCACTTCTGTCAGTGAGTTCCGCCGGACCCAGTATCTGAGCCACACTTGAAGGCCAGGAGTTGGAAATGACTCACACAGTTATTCTCATACACAATTACACTCACCCACACAAACACACACTCAATCCCAATGTAATGTAGGTCAATGGGTCTCGTGGATCAATTAAAAAACTTTACAATCTAGTCTGGCCGAGAATTCAACAGATACAACCTAGTGGCTCAAGAACAAATAATTACTGCATGCTGTTAATAGTTCTGTCTGCAGTAGCCATGGGGCATTCAGCCTAATCCTTAAATAACAATAATTACATTCATCACATAATCTTACAGTAACCACATAATCTCTTGAAATACCGCAGTGAATATGTTTAATATTTTAATCCTGTAAAATTATTCAACCATCGCTCGAAAGAAAAATCTGGTCGATTTCGTTTTATGACATTAACAGTGGTATCTTTATAACTACCACTGTTGTTCATTTATATACATACATGTATCACATCTATTAGGCTATATTGTTTTGACGAGACTAATTGTTTATGATGGGGGTGCGGTGGCTGAGTGGTTAAGTGCTTGGCTTCCGAACCTGGGGTCCTGGGTTCGAATCTAGGTGAAGACTGGGATTTTGAATTTCGGGATTTTAGGGCGCCCCTGAGTCCACCCAACTCTAATGGGTACCTGACTTTAGTTGGGGAAAGTAAAGACGGTTGGCCGTTGTGCTGGCCACATGACACCCTGCTCGTTAACCGTTGACCAAAGAAACAGATGACCTTAGCATCATCTGCCCTATAGATCGTCTGAAACGGGAACTTTACTTACTTACTTTAATTGTTTATGATAATTATTATTTTATCTATTTTTAATATATTTCTTTTTTTTTTTTAATTTACAACATTTATCCAATATTTATTTCTACTAGGCCAAAATCATATCACATTTATTACATGTTCACAATAAACTATCTAATATTATAGCTATAATGTTATATATATTATATTATATTATATTATCTGTCGTCATCGAGAAGTTCATAGAAGTCTATTTATAAAGCGCTGGTTACATGTGTGTATGTGTTTCCTGTGTGAATGTTGTTCGTATGTGCATCTTCATTGTTACTGTACAGTAGTTACGCTGAGGTCGTCAATTGTAGTCAAACTGAATTTCCATTTGATTGGATCGATAAAAATTATCATATCTTATCGTATCTTATTTTATCTTACATTTTATTATATTTTAATATAGTCATGTTTTGTTAAATCGTGTATACATTTGTATCTATTTAGAAATGTTTCAAATGTAAGATTCCTTCTTTGTATCCTAACTTAATTAAAGCTATATATGCAAATGTATTTGGTATTGTTCTTTTGTTATAGAACCGGTGGTACTTCATTTTTTAGTTTTCTGCCTTGAATTGTCTCTAAATTTAGTGACTTTAAAAATGGTTTCAATCAGTATTCCATTCAATGAGTTAGTTAATAAATCTAAAATATGTTATAATGATCCGTTTACACTTTTACCATTGTGACCTTAGATACATTTTTTTTTAACCAATGCACGAATCTATGAATGAAGCTTGAGTTATTAATGAAGAAGTCTGTGACCTTTTAAAAGAAAACTTACCTCCCCTGAAGTTTTTCATTTAAAAGTGGTGTATTGTTTTTTTAATCTGCTTGCATATATAATTTTAAAATATCAAGATATCTAATTTTCATTTTCTCTTATAGTTTCTGAGATCTAAACGAGACGGACGGACAGACAAACCACACAAAAAAAAAAAAAACCTTTCGGGGGGCGCTAAACAATGCATGTCGGAAACTTATCAGTCCCCAAGACTGAAAAAGGTTGAGAACCACTGTTGTACAAGGTTTGACGTCATTAACCTTTTTTGTCTTCGGTAATTACAAAACTGAATTTACAAACAAAAGGAAAACAACGAAACAATGTTCTTTTTGTCATTAGAATGCAATCCACACAGACTGAATGGTGAGACTCAATGGGCTTCGGTGGCCTTCTGAAAAGCCCGGGAGAGGCCACTTACTTTACCAGTTCTAACAAAATGCTGCGTTTTGCTCGGCTAAGTCCGGAACTCAAATCAATAAGAAAATCCTTACCAGAGGCGGGACTTAGAAGTGTGGTGTTGATCCTACACGTTCCAACACTAAATGGGATCCAAGCGACCCAGAAACCGTGACCCACATTATCCTCGGGGCATAGTTGGAACTTATCGAGAACCTCCTCTGCCACCCTGCCCCCTCTCTCCCTCTCGCCTTTCTTCATCTGCCTCTTTTGCTCACTAACCCTTATATCTGTCTCTTGTATAACTGTGTTTTACACTCGGATAAGCAAGAAAGAAAAACCCATAAAAACCTGTGGAAAAACTTGTGAAAGGAAGAAAAGTTGTTTAAAAAAAGAAGAAAGGTAGATCTATAAACTCAAACGACTCTTCATATTTCTGAAAGGCCCAGACAAGAGTTTCCCCGAGTTCCCCGGAGTCTCAAGAATCTCACAACTCCTTAAGATGGAAGCTCGTTCTTACGAGTAATGAGCACTGATGACCCAGATCTTAACTGCAAATAGTCTCCCCTGTGGGGCTTTGTGTCAGAGTAGCGTCCCCTTGAACGAGTCACTCTGTCAAGATTAGAAGCAAGCAAGGAAAAAAAAAATAACCTCGCAAATAATCAGGTAAATGGCGGGGTTGGTAAAAGGGGGTATGGAGGAAGTAGTTTGATGATGGCCCAATATAAAGACTGCACTACAGAAAAGTGGACTTGTTTACTTGAATACAGTAGTGATGTATCGACAGTATTAGAAACAACGAAAAAAAAGGGAGGTAACAATTAAAATGCACATTTAACGCGAGGTAACAATGATAATGTAAAATTTACGGGAGGTAACAATCTAATGTAAATTTTAACGGGAGGTAAGAAAGGAACTGTAAAGTTAACGGGAGGTAACAAAGATAATGTAAATTTAACGGGAGGTAACAAAGATAATGTAAATTTGACGGGAGGTAACAATGATAATGTAAAATGAACGGAAGGTAACAGTGATGTAGAACCATTTGATAGATGTACACGATAACTTATCAATAACTTACTTTAATTCATTCATAATGTTGTATTGTCTTTCTAGGTATTTTGAATCTCCTTATGGTGATATTCTATTCTATTTCTTCTATAAGCTTCCACTCTTCCGAAGTGGAAAGGAGAACTTTTTATGAAGGAATTGTTCTTGAATTTAGAAATGTGACATTTAAATGATTTATTTGAGATAATAATCACTAGGTAATTGCACTCTGTGAAAACTTTTATTTGACTGTTACAATTTTTTCAAAATTATTTAATCATCTTATAATCAAATTTGGGTTACGTTTTTTTTTTTATCAACGAATAGATTTTTTTTTGGACACGTTAGATCTCAAGGCTTCATCGGGAATTACCGTACACGTCACAAAGATGAACGTCATTGCAATAATAAAGCCTTACAAGAACTAAATAGAATAAGAAATCAAAGCATTGCATCAGTTTCTTAATAAAGAAATTGTTTTTAAAAACTTTTTTTTCATGGTACTAAAGATTTACGTGAAGTAAAAAAGAAAACAAAGAAAATATAAAATTACTTTTTTTTTTAATGTAAGGGAAATAACTCCACATTTACAACTATATATCTCAATAGTATATAAGCTATTTCCCTGTTTCAATATCAGCCAAAAATAATTAAATTACCAGTAACAGGCCTATAATTCAGTATTGTGCATCGACATCTAAATCATTTATATCAAGTTCAAATTTTGCACATAGTTGCATGACTTCTTAGCGAATGGGTTGGGCGTCGCGCTAAGAAAGTAAACGTAGTGGATTTGTTTCCCTTGTTGGCTTTTTTAAAAATTGCAAATAAATAAATATAAAAAAAAAAAAAAAACAAGAAAAAGAAAAAAAAAAGTAATTGAAGAAATTAATTGTAGATAAAATAAATGAGAAATGGACGAGCTCCCATCCAAATCACAAGAAAGATGACGTTTACTATAAGCTATCCCGACAAGACCAACGTCTAATCTTTCGACTCAGGACCGGACACAACAGAATGCGACGACATATGTACCGGAAACTCATAATTGGAACCAGTGAAATCTGCCCACGTGGAGTGTCACCAGAGAATGCCGACCACGTCCTCCAAAACTTCTCTCTTACCAAGAGGCCCGTATAAGACACTGGCCCCAAAACACCCCAATAGAAAGAAAACTATCTGGAGAGCTCCCTGATTTGGAAACCACTGCGCAGTTCATCTCATGTATTGGTCTAGTCATCTGAACACTCTAACATAACAATGAGAACGAAGAAGAAGAGAAGATAAGTATTTAGAAAAGGGAGATAAATATTGCATTATTGACTGATATGACTGTAATCGTGCGATTCTTTCTTGTTACTGTTTTGTAATAGTACTTATATTTTGTAAAATAATGATATTACTTATCAAAGTTGTAATGTATATTATAGTATATATGTGTATGTATGTGCGTGTGTGTGTGAGAGAGGAAATGAAAAGATGTAAGTGTGGTTCATGTAGATATGCGTGTGTGTGTCTCCTCTAATGTAGACTGGGTCGTAATTTAGTATTATGGGAGGAGGTGGGAGGTGGAGGAACTACTTGTGGTGAAGGTCAACAAGGTGCCAACTGCCCGGGGCCTGGCGTGACATCCTTCCATTAGTGTCCGATTAGTGGACCTTGATTTGTGGAGTTGGCAGTACCTAGCTGAGTGGACATCTTTCAAGGCAGGAGAGTACTAGTAGATACATCTTTCTAGACACGGGAGTACTAGTAGATACATCTTTCTTGTAAGAGTACTAGTAGATACATCTTTCTAGACAGGGGAGTACTATTAGATACATCTTTCTTGAAAGAGTACTAGTAGTACAGGGGAGTACTAGTAGATACATCTTCCTAGACAGGGGAGTACTAGTAGATACATCTTCCTAGACAGGGGAGTACTAGTAGATACATTTTTCTAGACAGGGGAGTACTAGTAGATACATCTTTCTAGACAGGGGAGTACTATTAGATACATCTTCCAAGACAGAGGAGTACTAGTAGATACACTTCCTAGACAGGAGAGTACTAGTAGATATACTTCCAAGAAAGGGTGGTACTAGTAGATACACTTCCAAGACAGGGTGGTACTAGTAGATACACTTCCAAGACAGGGTGGTACTAGTAGATATACCTCCAAGACAGGGTGGTACTAGTAGATATACCTCCAAGATAGGGTGGTACTAGTAGATATACCTCCAAGACAGGGTGGTACTAGTAGATATACCTCAAAGACAGGGGAGTACTAGTAGATATACTTCCAAGACAGGGTGTTGTCTCCAAGCCTCCAAGACTGGGGTGTTGTTACCGGGTTGTTGACTTGAGGCACTAAACTGCTGGTAGACAACTAAATCCTTATAGGCATGGGCGCCCGCAGTATTTTTTGCATTGGGGGTGCAAGCTGCCACCCATGGCTCAAAGTCGTATCCTCATCTTTCTTGTTATAATATTAAAGAAAAGAACTCCCGCCACCCCCCATTCGGGCCCTCATACCTAATCGATAAATATTGTTTTTCATGAAATAGAAAAATAAGACAAAACTAAACTAAACAAAGTATTCACTGTACACATTGTTAACTTTATCCGTGAGGCCCGTGCTTGCCTACGTTCGATCAAACAAAAACTGCAAATGTCGACTGTGGCTGCTGAAACTATCAATAATTTTACTTATGAATTGTTTTTCGTCGCGATTTACAAGCTGACGATGAACGCTTATCGCGCAGTTCTGATATTCTTCTTTGCATAGCAGCTTTCGCATCGTTTTAGGTTGAAGACAAAAAACAAGTTGAACTGAACATTATTGTTGCTCGAAAAGCGAGATGAAGAAATTTGAGAATCAAGATATGTAATGTAAAGACGTGTTCTGTAATAACTCCAAAAATCCAAATATGTTTTTTTTTCTCAGTGTGTCTATCGACTGCGAATTCTCGGCAGCAGCAACTCAATATCCGGTATCAAGTTTTTCTGCCAGAAGTTTCTCCTTCCTCGGGGTTGGGGGCCAACGTTTCATTTTATCTCTCATTTATTAGTTATAAGAGCGTAGTAATTATTTGTGAAAATATCGCCATATTTTCAAAGCGAGTATTGTGTTTAAAAAAATATGTAACTTATTTACAGTTTATATCTAGTGTATACATTCTTGAATATTTTCTGCTCACCACTCTCGACCGTTCCGGCTAAGTTAAGCCAATGGATGATTTTTATGCATGGCATGACGTAACAAAAGAGCGCTCGCGCACACACACCCTCCCACAGAACTCTTGTTTACTTATCTGTGTGTCGCTTTTATTAGAACACATGGCAGCAGCGTGTTTGATTTGTGACAGACATGATGCCCCCCCCCCCTCCAGCTCTTTCATGGGTGCTAACTCGGATAGAATCGCTTTAACTCTAACCTTTCAGCTCCTTCAGCCGTTCTTACCATTTCGATGATCCTGAATGCAGGGCCGGCTTTAAAGTAGTGCAGGCGGGGCTACAGCCCCAGAGAATCCCCATGAAAAATATATCGGACTTTAGACGTGTTAGAAACTTTTTTTTTTCATTTTTAACGCTAACACTTTAAATCTTACGTAATGTCGTGATTAAGTAGTGTCCCCTTGTAGTTGTAGCATTCTCGGAATAAGTAAATACCGTTACAGCTCCGGATTTACGGCGGTGCGACTAACAAGGGTTTTACCCACCGCAAACTCAAACATCTACATTTAAAAAAAAAACACTAAAATATGAATATTAAATATTTTAAATATTATTTTTAGAAAATGAAGAAGATATCAAATTCAAAAGTACTCTATTTCTTTATGTAAAATATAGCATGCTTTTAGATAGAAGTATTTTTATTCATTCGTGGATCTTTATTAAATCTTTCGTAAGAGTTTAGGGGCCTCCACTAAAATCTTGGCCCGAGGCCTCCACTAAAATCTTGGCCCGGGGGCCTCCACGTTCTTTCCGGCCCTGCCTGAATGTTTGGATATTTAATGGCGATCGCCCAGTCTTTCCTCTGTTTTTTGAAAAGTCCTGTTCAACTACCTCTCTATTCCAATCATCTTTGAGTTAAAACATTGACACGAGTTTATAACTTAAAACATAGATAATACCATTAGTATGTTTTAGGTTTTAACATAGATAATATATGCAGGATTTCAAACCGTTATAACAGAAATAATATCTATGAGTTTAAATGTAGATCATATATCTTCAAGCTTAAACATAGACAATGTATTTAAACATGGATAATATATGAATTCATACATAGACAATAATCAACGAGTTTAAACATAGACATTATATCTTTGAGTTTAAACACAGACAAATTATCTATACGTTTAAACACAGAGAATATATCAACGAATTTAAGCATAGACATTATATCTTTGAGTTTAAACACAAACAATACATCTTATAAGTTTAAACATAGACAGCTCCGTGGAGATAGCAAAGTCAATAAACCTGAACAGAAGGTACAGTCAAAACCGATACGTTTAGTACTGAATCAGATGTAGATGTGTCGTGTGTGGTGGGGCAGCGGCGGTGATAGAGATGAGTGCTCTTAGAGCTCACTCTGGGATCCTATCAACAACAATTCATGCGCGTCACGTGGCTCGCTTGGGGATTGTGTGGTAAGTGGCTGCAAGTATTGATTTACTATATATATATATATATATATATATATATATATATATATATATGAAGCTTAACAATTGGGCTCGGTTGGAGGTGGATTTAAACATAATTTAGTATTGGGAGATAACGTCCCCTTGAACGAGTAACTGCCCATTAAACCTGAGATGTAGAAAGATATTCACGATAGACCAAACAATGTCAAGGACGATCAAATGAAATTCGCTATTGCCAACTCAAATTTAAAAAGATAGGGCTTAAATTTTAACAGTATCTCAATTCGTATGCCAAAAGCTGATGAGTTAAAAGGTGGTCGACATAACAGAGGTGCCCCACGGAAACGCTTTAAAAACCAGCTTAGGCGCCAACTTGCCTTAGCTGACATAGAAGACAGCACCTGGTTGCATGCGGCTTCAGAACGAGACAGCTGGAGGTCGCTCACAGAGGCCGCGGGATACACATTTGAGACCTAAAGAAAATCCGCTGCCGAGGACAGACGCAGACGGTGAAAAGAAAATCTTAATCGACCACCGGCGGACTAGAGTTATGCTTGCCCTGGATTTGGCAAAATATGTAGGTCACAGCTGGGGCAGCGTAGCCACGGAAAATACTGCGGTCCTCATTAATCTTCGGACTGCACGCAAGCCTTATTATCTAAATGCGTGACAGTTGATCTTCGTATCAAATCGCCTTCATTACCGCTGGTTAGTTGCTCATTTGTTTTAAATTAATTTAAAAGTCATGGAGTGAAAGTCTAATACTTTCCCGCCATATTGACATTATTGAGCACTACAAACAGAAGAGCTTTGGAAATGAAAGTCTGCAGTGCTAACAAGTGCGCACACACAAATATTCCTTTACAGAAACTCCTAGCTTCTCAACACTTTAGTCTGCACACCGGATACACCAACAAGCTTGCTATTTATAGATTTTTTTGTTTCGCCATGACTGAAGCTCTCCATCATATTCTTTTATCTTTATAGTACACACAGTCCTTTAGTATCACGTTTGGGGATTTTGTGTCTGTTTTGTTCTTATTTTTGTCGCATACATGGAACTAATATAAGTTCCAATGACACACAATAGAACGTGAGGACTTTGATTGTGTGTAAACTTTAATCTCCCGCAGAAAGGGTACCAGGAACATTAAGTAGGTCTTTGACTATAAGTCAACTCAAGGGAGGATAGAACGAGAGAAAGGCATGGAAAGGAAAGAGAGAAAAAGGAGAGGAGAGAGAGACACACACAAAAGAGAAAGAAAGAGAGTCAATCGAGAAAGACAAAAGAGAAAGATAAATAGAAAGACAGACAGACAAGATAATGAGAGTGAGAGCCAAAAGAGAAAGAAAGAGAGAAAGAGAATGGCTAGATTTAAAAGAAAGAGAGAAAGAGAATGACAAGATTTAAAAGAAAGAGAGAAAGAGAATGACAAGATTTAAAAGAAAGAGAGAAAGGAAGAAAGACGGAAAGAAAGAAAGAGAGAGCCATAATAGAAAGACAAAAAGATAAAGAAAGAAAGAATGGATTGTTGCAATTTAAAAAAAAAAGGGAAAATTGTGACATGAGATTAAAGAGATAAAGAAAGAAAGAAGGAAAGAAAAGGGCCTAAAAGAAGGTGGAAAGATTAAGAGAAAAATAAATCAATCGTCACAAAGAGAGAGAGAGAGAAAGGAGAAATCTAGCCAGGGAGAGGGCCCGATGAATGTCGTTTGAAAGATGAAAAAAAACTTCATTTTTTCTGTTCTTCTGAAAGTGTGAATTAATCTTTAGAAATTTCCCCTTTTTTTTCCCCTGTGTCTTAATTCAATATGTGAGAACCCTCCATTGCTCTCAGCGCCCGTTTCTGGAAATAGGGAAACCCTGCATAGTGTTAATGTAATTGAGAGAGAGAGAGAGAGAGAGAGAGAGACATACACAGAGGTGTGGGAATGACTGAGAGAAAGTGAGAGGCTAAAAGAGAATAGTGAGAGAAAGATAGTTAAAGAAAGATGAATACAAAGGTACATTATACTTCAAAATTGTTTGAGTTTGGCTTGCTTTAATACACTCCAAATCAGGGCCGTATACGTTGGGCCAGAAGTTTGGATATCACGTTGTCAATTAGTGAAGCCATTGACAGGTCACGGTAGCTATAAAAAGTAAAGTGTCTGTTTCAGACATTGCGATCTAAAGAGCAGATGATTTAAAGATCGTATGTTTCTTTGGCCGACAGTTAACGAAGGTGTCATGTGGCCAGCGAAATGACCAGTCGGTGTCCAGTCGCATTTACCTTTCCAATCTAAAGCCAGGTACCCATTAGAGTTGGGTGGTCTCAGGGTCGTCCAATAAGTTCCGAAATTCAAAATCCCAGTTTTAACCGAAATTCGCACCCGGGACCCATCGGTTCTAAAGCCAAAAAATCACTCTCAGTACGGCATTGATTAGCTTAACGATCAGTCTAGGCGTTTACATGTACTTTAACTAACAGATTGTTTAAGATAAAAATACACTTTAAAAAACAGGCTATAAGAGACGCATATGTTGGGGCAAATGATGTCATATTGCATGAAGTCACTTTATCTCAAACATAGAAAACTTATTTGAATAACTCTACAACCTTTGATTTAATGACATGTAAGCCGGGTAGGACCGGCTACATATCCATTAGGGCAAATGCCCGGTAGACAGGCATCCAATGAGGCGTGAATGGACCCCCCATGAATGACAGCTAGTCGGTAAATGATTGTATAGGGGTGTATAGGGTATCTTGGAGGGGTAGCACCTCTAGTGGACAGGCAGTCGTACCCTCTACTGAGGGTAGCTTGGATCACTCTTGGTTCCCACTCGGTACCCAACCTGTGGTTCCCAGTAGCTGTAGTACGCGCAGCGGCCACACCATTGAAAACGGCTTTGACTGGCCGGCTAAACCAGGTAGAGGGTATCTGACGTGTCACTCAGTACACTGAGGTTTTGTCAAACTTAGCTTGTGAAGTCTGGACTTGGCGGCCTGTGCGAAACGTCACAATAACTAGACAAATCGGACAGAAAGGCAACTACCAGCACAGTGCTGTGGAGCACTCAAGAGCAGGACAAGACACATAGAAAGTCTCTGGTCATCCACTCCACCCAAACTTGTCCCCGGACGTCTTGACCAAATCTTGCTTCCGGAAAAGGATGGGCTTTAGGGCGAGATAGTGAGGTCAACGTGCTGCGCGAATCCTTCTCACTTTAATCCAAATTTTTAGCGCAAGTCACTCAGTAACCCCCCTCCCCCCATGATTATAGAATATAGTCATAGAAATTGATTAACCTAGCTAAGGAGACAAGAATGGCATGGGTTCGATCCCCATATTGAGTCTTATTGACCATTTTTTAGTTACTTTCCATATATAAATGTTAAGTTTGGGTTTCGGTTTTTTGGCACATCGGCACAATTTAGGCAATGTCGTTTACTTTACTATACCATTGGAACATGAAGTAGGATTGATCTATGTATTCTTTTTACAGGGAGCTCACGTGGAACTATTAACCTTTAACCACTGAATTTGTTATCAATAAATACAAGTGTAACATATTGGTATTTATGTACATTGGCACTCTAGCGCGTCAATACAAAACCGCTTGTGTTTACGTAAAAAAATAGATTACCTATTTTACAAGGAGCAGAGATATCTAGATCTCGCTTAGAAAGAAAAAATAGTAACGCTTATAGATATTGATTTCATCTGTATAGTAATTTTTAGGATGTTCGGTTGGATATTATTTATAGCAAACCTTCGTGACCTTTGTAGGTCATGGCCAGACTCTCAAATCCCAAAATTCACCCTTCCCCACCCCCATTTTCTCAGGTTCAAAGATGCAATCAAGAGTGTAACCGGCTGAAACTGGCTGTAAGGGTTGAGACAGACAAGGGAGAGAATCAGAGTGCGATAAGAAGGCCCTTGAAAGATCTCTGGGACAAGGCTATGCTAAAAGAACAGTAACTCTATTATTTCTCTAGAATTTGTGTGTGCGCGCGCGCGCGTCTAGGGCTCAGAAAAAAATGGCCCTATTTTTTTGCTTGTCTTTTGATGAAAATGTTTGCAAAAGTGCAAGAAGGATGTGACGTTGAGGATCAATATTTTTGTAGAGCAGACGACAAGGGGAGATTATCTAGAATCTCACTTTCAATAAGTCCAAATATTTCCACATTAACATGGAAAGCGCTTTTTACCATCTTTAAATTTAAGGCCAACTCCATAAGCGATAGGCTGTGCACAAGGGCATTCGGCCATCGAGCCAATGTTAGAAATATGTAAGTTCACAATAATAAGTCTCTGGCAATTTACACCAAGTGTATCTAAGAAATTTAGGCACTGGAAATTTAGGCACCGATTATGACATTTAGGTACCCGGAATTGAAAATCCTAGGCGTAGCTATGATGGAGGAGGGAGGGGGAGAATTTGAAAATCCCCCCGAGTCCCCACTTCAGAGGGACCCCAAAATGTTGTTTACATTAAATATTAAATATTACGCAAAATGCAGGGGCCCCCAAAGTGGTCAATCCCCCTAGCTACGCCACTGTTGAAAATGCAGTAAAAATTATTATAGTTGGTATTTTGATGACGTCAACAATAGCCCATGCTCTTAGGATATACGTTAAATTTGTAAAAAATTATCCTCAAAATTTCGGTCGTTATTAAAGAGGGGCTAATTTTCCGGTGCCTAATATTCCGCCCTTTTTTTAAAGTCAAATTTAACGGTGGCTAAATTCCCGGTGCCTACATTTTCCAGACAGATCACAAAGTATATCTGAAAGTTGGAGGAAATAAAGAGTATAGAAGATATGTCTACATGTGGATCAGGTCAGAGTTGGGGGGTGACCAGATGTCTACATGTGGACCAGGTCAGAGTTGGGGGGTGGGGGGTGACCAGATGTCTACGCGTGGCCATCAAAATCTGTTTAACACAGGAAAAATTACGTTATGCTAATATTGGCATGTTCAAGAGAAAAGTAATATGATGGCCATTTTTTTTTCCTCTGGAAATTTATTATCGAAAAACGGTCCCAAAGCTCGATCGATTTTGTCGCTTCTCATGTTAATCCCTGTAGATTTTTAGGGAAAAAAATATTTGGCCTCGTTAATGTAAAAAAAAAAATGCGCTAAGTTTATTTGCAGGATGGATCTTTAGAATCGCTCATCAACGCATGCAATTGTGGTTGTCTAAATAGACAGTCTGTGGTTGTCTAAATAGGCAGTTTGTGGTTGTCTGAATAGGCAGTGTGGGCGATAAGATACGATTTAAATTGTAACTGATTGAATAGACTAGAACATGGCCGGATTTTAAGGTAGGGCAAGAAGGGCTACAGTCCAGGGGACCCCACAAGGAAAAAATCTATAATTTGACGAGTCAGAAATTTTAAGTTTTTTGTTTTTGTAAATTGTTTTTCGCATTTTGACCAACAATTATTTAGGGCCTACATCTTACAGTTGGCCTCACCGTCGTTGTTGAAAACTGTCTGCTTATAGTGAGCTCATATTCTTGTAATATACTTCGGATAAACCAAATACATTGAGAAAACCATAAAAGTTTTATTTTTTTTTTACTAAACATGCATATTAATTTTTTTTTAAAGAAAGAGAATTAGATTTAACGTACAGGCACTAAAAATATTACTAATAATAATATGGCGCATGTTTTTAGTTATTAGTGTTTTTTTTTTTAATTAATAATTGGATTTTTATTAAAGCTTTCAAAAAAAGTGTTGGGCCTCCACAAAAATTCTGCCCCGGGGTCTCCACATGCCTAAATCCGGCCCTAAATAAAAGAGAGTTGATAACTGGATACATTTTTTCACTGTGAATATTTAGATAGACCAGTGATGCTCAGACTACGGCCCGCTAGCCATATCCGGCCCGCGACATGGTTTCATCCGGCCCGCCACAACGTCGGTAGAAAATATTGAAAGCCCCCGCCCACCGAAAAAAAAGCTGCAAAATGAATGTATATCTATGTTTGGGGTCTCACATTTTATCTGATATCCTACTACCTTGACAAAGTCAAGCCAACATATCTGTATAATTAAGAGAGTGTGGTAGTTTAAAAAAAAAATAAAAACAAGATATAAAACAATTATGGCGGCATCTTAAATAATACAGACGTTACTTCAAAAAAGAAAATGACTACGTCCTACGCGTCATGCATTGATGGGAATAGGCCTAGTTCCCAAAAAAAGAGACTAGAACATTAGTCGGTGGTAAAGCTAACTACAATATTGCTCACATTATGAGTAGAACAATGAAAAGGTGAACCACAAATATCCCATTATTTAATATAAGTACTAGATCCACGGGTTTCTCGTAAAATTAGTCATTGATCATTTTTGTTTCGTTTTTTGTATCGGTAATGTGGCCCGGGACACGAGAGTCGGAAATTAAATCCCCAGTAGGTTGAATTAGGTTGGGCATCACTGAGATAGACTATTGATGCTGCTTCTGTTTCTTCTTGTATAATTTGAGTCCCAACAAACAAGTTTCGAAAGCTAATCAATAAACAAATTTTGAACAACTGTGAAGGATTTTGATTGTTTAGCTCCCTTTGAAGGAATGTCGTATGTTAGCTCCCTTTGAGCCACCCATAACATACAGACCGGTGGCGAGCATTGTGTTAACTTGTAGATTAGAGGCGGGTTAAGAAAATATACTGCCGAGAAGGGGAGCTCAATACTTTAGATTGGAAACCATAAAACTTAGGAGTGCTGAGTTTCTTTGATCTGGTAGCCAGAGCGCAGGTACATCAATTGGAAATCAATCAATTGAAATGACGTTGTTGTCTCCGGTGATTGATTTAGAGTTTCATTAGGGAAAGGACTTTTTTTTTTTTAAAACATTCTGTCAATATAAACTTTGTACCAGAACACAAGAACATTGCAACATAAACTTTGTACCAGAACATTGTAACATAAACTTTGTACCAGAACACAAGAACATTGCAACATAAACTTTACACTAGAATACAAGAACATTGTAACATAAACTTTGTACTAGAACACAAGAACATTGCAACATAAACTTTGTACCAGAACATTGTAACATAAACTTTGTACCAGAACACAAGAACATTGCAACATAAACTTTGTACCAGAACATTGTAACATAAACTTTGTACCAGAACACAAGAACATTGCAACATAAACTTTACACTAGAATACAAGAACATTGTAACATAAACTTTGTACTAGAACACAAGAACATTGCAACATAAACTTTACACTAGAACACAAGAACATTGCAACATAAACTTTGTACAAGAACATTGTAACATAAACTTTGTACCAGAACACAAGAACATTGCAACATAAACTTTGTACCAGAACATTGTAACATAAACTTTGTACCAGAACACAAGAACATTGCAACATAAACTTTACACTAGAATACAAGAACATTGTAACATAAACTTTGTACTAGAACACAAGAACATTGCAACATAAACTTTACACTAATACACAAGAACATTGTAACATAAACTTTGTACCAGAACACAAGAACATTGCAACATAAACTTTGTACCAGAACATTGTAACATAAACTTTGTACCAGAACACAAGAACATTGCAACATAAACTTTACACTAGAATACAAGAACATTGTAACATAAACTTTGTACTAGAACACAAGAACATTGCAACATAAACTTTACACTAATACACAAGAACATTGCAACATAAACTTTGTACCAGAACACAAGAATATTGCAACATAAACTTTGTACTAGAACACAAGAATATTGCAACATAAACTTTGTACTAGAACACAAGAATATTACAACATAAACTTTGTACTAGAACACAAGAATATTACAACATTAACTTTGTACTAGAACACAAGAACATTGCAACATAAACTTTGTACAAGAACACCAGAACATTGCAACATAAACTTTGTACTAGAACACAAGAACATTGCAACATAAACTTTGTACCAGAACATTGCAACATAAACTTTGTACCAGAACACAAGAACATTGCAACATAAACTTTGTACCAGAACACAAGAACATTGCAATATAAACTTTGTACCAGAACACAAGAACATTGCAACATAAACTTTGTACCAGAACATTGCAACATAAACTTTGTACTAGAACACAAGAACATTGCAACATAAACTTTGTACTAGAACACAAGAACATTGCAACATAAACTTTGTACTAGAACACAAGAACATTGCAACATAAACTTTGTACCAGAACATTGCAACATAAACTTTGTACCAGAACACAAGAACATTGCAACATAAACTTTGTACCAGAACACAAGAACATTGCAATATAAACTTTGTACCAGAACACAAGAACATTGCAACATAAACTTTGTACCAGAACATTGCAACATAAACTTTGTAGTAGAACACAAGAACATTGCAACATAAACTTTGTACTAGAACACAAGAACATTGCAACATAAACTTTGTACTAGAACACAAGAACATTGCAACATAAACTTTGTACCAGAACATTGCAACATAAACTTTGTACTATAACACAAGAACATTGCAACATAAACTTTGTACTAGAACACAAGAACATTACAACATAAACTTTGTACTAGAACACAAGAACACTGCAACATAAACTTTGTACTAGAACACAAGAACATTGCAACATAAACTTTGTACCAGAACACAAGAACATTGCAACATAAACTTTGTACCAGAACACAAGAACATTGCAACATAAACTTTGTACCAGAACACAAGAACATTGCAACATAAACTTTGTACTAGAACACAAGAACATTGCAACATAAACTTTGCACTAAAACACAAAAGTATGGCACTGACCAATTAAACCCTGTCAGCTTTGGCTAATTTTATCCAGTTTTATCCTGATTAGTTTAGCACACCGGTAGCATTTTATTTACCTCGGCTCTTCATTTCTTTCAATAATCTGTATGACAGAAATAATGTTGGCTATGTAGTGTTTAAAAAAGTATGTCTTTGAATAAACAATTCTGTGCACTCTAAGCAGCCCTACCGGCGTCTCAAAGTTTGTTATAAACTTCATGTTGCTATAGAAATATTCAAACGTGTACAAAATCATGGGAAAATGTAGAGCACCAAGAGGTAGGCCCACAGTGGCAAAAGACCGAGGAATGAAGAAAGACGGTAGAAGGATCATGAGTGGTGCCCCAACGGTTCAACAGACTAACTAAGGAATAGGGGACGGGTTAGGAAACATGTGAGAAATTTGTATCACGTAATTAAAATTATTAACTTGTTTGTATATATTGTAGCCTATAATTTCCCCGCTAAAGTAAGTACATCGCCTCTTATGAGATGCAAGAGCAGGGGATCGAACCTATTGCCTAACAGGCAACACTTCCCTCCTTTTGGCTCCACCTATGACTGACCCAAAAAATCTGGCAGTGAAATCATTCCTTGGCCCATAAATCTTTTGAAGTGGTGTCTGAAATTTCCTCTTTAAAAAAAAACAATTCTCTTCTTTTTTGGTTTAATCAAGTTTTAAAGTGCTGGTAGAGATTGACATTATAAGAAAGACTGCTGAAAAAAAAAAACATCAATATGACCAGGGAGTTCGTTTTAGGAGAAAATCCTGGCCAAAAGTTTAAAGCTTCGAATGTACCAAGCTGGCCAACCGAAATAGAGACTAAAAAAAAAATATCGATGGAGCAAAGAAAAACATAGAAAATGGTTTCTAATATTAGAATGAAAGATGGATCTACATCCGGTAAAAAAAAAATTGGACAAAGTTACTTACAAATAGTTATCATGATGTATCTTTAGGTTTCTAAATGTATCTTATATAACTTGTTGGGCTTATGAAAAACAAGAAAGACTTAAAGGGGGACAAGTAGTATTTGATAACAAAAGAAAGAAAAAAAAAATTTTATAGGCAAGTTGAAGAGGGGAGATAATGAAAAGATGGAAATGACACTGAGAGTTGTCTGGACATGATCGATTCGAACACAATGTCTCAGATCGTATTAAAAAATAAAAGAGATTGTATGTCTGATCTATACCTAGAGACAGATGTTTAACATCAATTCTTATTAGATATGTAATAAATAGATTTTTTTAAAACATTGAATTAGAACGGATACACTGAAAGCTTACTCATCAAATGATCAATCAGAGCGACATAACATGCTGAATTTAAAAAGTTAGAAATAAACATCAAGTTTAATGTATATTTGTTTAAAAAAAAAGCTGTAGTCAAACATTACGCTATACATAGAAAGCTATGTGACTCTATTATCTTCATTTGCATGTACATTAGACCTCATATGGTGCGAATTACCAGAGAAGCAGCTTCGGGTCACATAATGTATAATGCATTAATAAAAGTAAAGGTTGGTCTTAGACTACTTAGATGCCCCTACATGAAAAGACTGCCACTCAATCAATGCGAAATGCTAAGAGCAGTCCATGCCACGTAAAATATTGCACTCATAAATCTTCGGACTCGAAGGCAAACCTTATGTATATGTTTCTAGTCATCTTTCTCTGTCCTTCTCTGTATGTATCAATACATCCCCACTAACTCTGTGTCATATCATGGCCATGTATCAATACATCCACAATAACTCTCTGTCATATCAAGGCCATGTATCAATACATCCCCAATAACTCTGCGTCATATCATGGCCATGTATCAATACATCCCCAATAACTCTGCGTCATATCAAGGCCATGTATCAATACATCCCCCAATAACTCTGCGTCATATCATGGCCATGTATCTATACATCCCCCAATAACTCTGCGTCATATCATGGCCATGTATCTATACATCCCCCAATAACTCTGTGTCATATCATGGCCATGTATCTATACATCCCCCAATAACTCTGCGTCATATCATGGCCATGTATCTATACATCCCCCAATAACTCTGCGTCATATCATGGCCATGTATCTATACATCCCCCAAAAACTCTGCGTCATATCATGGCCATGTATCTATACATCCCCCAATAACTCTGTGTCATATCATGGCCATGTATCAATACATCCCCCAATAACTCTGTGTCATATCATGGCCATGTATCAATACATCCCCCAATAACTATGTGTCATATCATGGCCATGTATCAATACATCCCCAATAACTCTGTGTCATATCATGGCCATGTATCAATACATCCCCCAATAACTCTGCGTCATATCATGGCCATGTATCTATACATCCCCCAATAACTCTGCGTCATATCATGGCCATGTATCTATACATCCCCCAATAACTCTGTGTCATATCATGGCCATGTATCTATACATCCCCCAATAACTCTGCGTCATATCATGGCCATGTATCTATACATCCCCCAAAAACTCTGCGTTATATCATGGCCATGTATCTATACATCCCCCAATAACTCTGCGTCATATCATGGCCATGTATCAATACATCCCCCAATAACTATGTGTCATATCATGGCCATGTATCAATACATCCCCAATAACTCTGTGTCATATCATGGCCATGTATCAATACATCCCCCAATAACTCTGCGTCATATCATGGCCATGTATCAATCCATCCCTAATAACTCTGCGTCATATCATGGCCATGTATCAATACATCTCTAATAACTCTGCGTCATATCATGGCCATGTATCAATACATCCCCCAATAACTTTGTCATGTGGCCATTTACCAATACATCCGTAATAACTCTGTGTCATATCAAGGCCTCTCCGACAAGGTGACAACATACATTTCCATTCAGAGTTTCACGGGCAGAATCGCTGCAACTAACCCAATGGTCTCTGTGGCTTCGTTAAACAAAGTGGTAAGGAAAGCTTCATGGGCTGGATATGAATCGCGGGTCGTGGTTTAGACATCACTGCTTTATACACTTATCTCTGCTAAATAGGACTACCTGGACGTGAAGGTAATATGTAATAAATTGAACACATTGTTACTACTGTTAGTGGGTCAAGATAGCAAGCAAAATAAAAAAACACAGCTTATATTAGGGGAAACTGCATATTTATAGCAATATCTCTGAAAGGTTGTAAGATTTATTTCATTTTTTCTATATCAAACGAAATTAATTAATTACCCCTAATTAACTGACTTATTTGTTCATCTTATGAATGATTCACGTTTGGTTAAGAACAAAGACTAATTGTGCAAAGTTTCAATTTGATCTGAGAATGATGAGTGGGTGAAATAACGTGTACACAATTTGTACAAGACGGACAGACAGACAGAAGGAGTGACTTTACATAAGCTTTGCAAAAAAAAAAAAAGCGGGAAAAGTTGGGTGGGTCGGGTTTCGCTAACAATTATTTCTTTATTTCTCCAAAGACAATAGTCTGTAATTAGAAATTACCTTCCACCAGAGCCACGACTTATGTCTCTTGAGACTTCTATCACCATGTAATGAAGTTACGTACACGGTGTGACTTCTTCCCTCCCTAGCACTAATATCACGTGGTTCCCGTGGCAGAAGATTGAGTGTATGATAATGTTAAGAATTAGACTCTACCGAGAATTCTACATTCCTTTAAGACTTGCCTCTCAGATGTGAATTATTTGCAGTTATCTACGACTCGTAGAATTAGAATGCCAGCGGGAATCCCCGTTGCTAAAATTAGCTGATATATTATGTAAATAGTTGACCGCATGTTGATTCTTACAGACTGTGGGTCGTTTATTGATTTGGACTAGACACTGTTGAAACTGATATGGATTAACGGTAGATGTTGTTAGTTATTTGGAAGTTGTTTTTCGTTCTTTGCAGTATCCTCCAAACCATCTTCTCTTCATTCTCTCGCTCTGGTCTCGCGTGATGTCACGAGAGGATGTGGCCGTGACGTCACATTTAAGTACCGGTGATTTTTGACAACCGTCGACGTTATCTGTCTGGCTGAGTCTATGGTCACGTGTTATACACCACCAGTCACGTGACGAACGTAAATGAAAGCCCCCCACCACGTACATGTAAAACGCGTTACATTAAAGAGTTAAAATGTCGAAAAAAAGAGAGATAAGGAATGATAAAAAAGAGAGAGAGAGAGTGAGAGAGAGAGAGAAAGAAAACTATAGAGAGAAAAAGGGAGAGAGAAAGAGAGAGAGGAAGAGAGAAAAAGAAAGAAAAAATATATAGAGAGAGAAAGAAAGAAAGAGGAAGAGAAAAAGAAAGATAAAAAGGGAAAGAATGAAAAAAGAAAGAAAAATATAGAGAAAAAGAGGGAGAGAGAGAAAGAAAGATACAAATAAGAAAGAAAGAAAGAAAGAAAGAAAGAAAGAAAGGGGAAGAAAAAAAGAAAAAATATAGAGAGAAAGAGAAAGAAAGAAATATAGATAGAAAGAGAGAGAGAAAGAAAGAAAAATATAAAGAGAAAGAGGGAGAGAAAGAAAGAAAAATATAAAGAGAAAGAGAAAGAAAGAAATATAGATAGAAAGAGTTAGAGAGAGAAAGAAAAATATAAAGAGAAAGAGGGAGAGAAAGAAAGAAAAATATAAAGAGAAAGAGAGAGAGAAAGAAAGACAAATATAGAGAGAAAGAGAGAGAGAAAGAAAGACAAATATAGAGAGAAAGAGGGAGAGAGACAAAGAAAGAGAGAGAGAGAGAGAAAGAGACAGTGAGAAAGAAAGAGAGAGGGGGGTGAGACTACGATAGTTCGGAAATGTAAAAAGATGATTGATCTTTGAGCTAACCACAAGACACCATTGTTAACACGTTGATTGTTTGCCTAAGGACCTGATGACAACCAACACACACACACACACAGTGTATTTACACACACACACAATATATATATTTACACACATATAGAATGTGTATACACACATAGAGAATATATATATATATATATATATATATATATATAAACATACACTCTACAGTATATTTACACACATTGCTTAACAGAAATGAAAGAGGATATGACGTCATTGGAACAGAACTGATAGAATGCTGGGTGAATGTAATCAATTTTTCATAACATGATGTTTTGTAATGCAATAATGATGTCGCTGTCTCATTGACATTTCCGAGTGAGTCTATCTCTTGACAGACTGGTTTTAATTAGAACATCTCAAAGTCTTAAGGTTTGGCTTAAAGCAGTGGGAAAAAAAAATTATGAAAGTTAACTTTTTTTTTTTACAAAGCTTATATCAACTAACTTTGTCTGTCTGTCTGTCTGTCTGTTTGGTAAAAACGTTTGTACACGTTTTTTCTCCAACACCCAATATCGGATCAAGTTGGCATTTAGTGTAGGCCCGGGGTCGGCAACCTGCGGCTCGCGAGCCACATGCGGCTCTTTGGAAGTGAAGCTGTGGCTCTTTAGTTAAACAAGCAAATATTATTTATTTGATCGAATTTTGGTAATCAAGATTATTAACAGCATTTTGTCAAAAGCACTCTACCATCGTCAGTTTAAAGAATTCTTAAACGAAATGGAGACTAATTATTCCGACCTCCTTCTTCCCCCCCCCCCCCAAAAAAAAATTGCTATGACTTTCCAAATTTAAGTTGATGAAACGTTTTGCTTTGTGCTTGAATGAAATAAATATATTTCTAGATGAAAAAGGCATTTATCACATCGAATTAGAGAACGACAAATAGTTGCAAAAATTTTATTTTATGATCGATATAACAGAAATGAAATGAGCTGAATCTAAAACTGCAAGGAAAGGGAAACCCAGCCTATGTTTTGGTAAAAGAATTGATTTGTTTTGTAAAAAAAAAATGAATTCTTTTTGCAGAAGAAATTCAGAGCGGTCAATTACTTTATTTTGAATGTCTAAAGTAGTATCGTTATAAAACCAATGCAACTTTTGACACGAATTACTTCAGCACTTATACAAAAATCAAAGATGAATTTCTTGACAGATTTGAGCAGTTTAAAACCAACAAAGCCTTTCTAACATTTCTAGTACATCATCTCAACGCAAAAGTAACGAAATTCACATCTAACAATCCGGAATTGATACTGAATCTCTAGAAATTCAATTACCGGTAATGGATCAAAAATGTGAAGCTTTGTGGGGTGAAAAATTTACAGAGTTGAAAAGCAATTTAGAAGTCCAGAAATGTATGTACGTAACGCAACAAAATTGGACAGATTTAAAAGGAATGCCGCGAGTTGATTCGAAGCATGAAATAATATTCCACATTGCTACAGTGAGGTGAAAAAGTTGGCATTAGGATTGCTGACTATCTTTGGATCGACATATTATGTGCAAGCAAGCGTTCTCTTGTATGATTACAATTAACAGTAAAGTAAGAAGCCAAATTACAAATGAAAATTTAGAGTCGTATTTGAAACTAAAAACAAGTTATGAGTCAAATGTATTCTAACTTTCTAAAACCATGCAAGGCAAACGCTCCCATTGAATTGGTTTGCTCAATCGTTTGTTATTGAAGTACTATTTAAAGTTGTAAGTAAATTTTTACTTCTTTAGTTGTTACCGACAAAAAAAAGTATTATCTATTAATGCCATATTTATATTATCTGATGTGTCAAAACTTTTGTCTATCTGGAAAGCACTTTATCAGCAAACGCCAACCTAGATGATGAGGTAGACTTCCGAATTGCACGTGCCAGTGCTGCTTTTGGCAAACTTCAAGGACAAGTGTGGCAACGGAGAGGACTCAGCATATCCACAAAACTGAAAGTCTACAGTGCTGTGGTTCTCCCGTCACTTATTTACATCAGAGTCCTGGATCCTATATTCCGCCACACCAAAAAATTAAACTCCTTCCACCTACGCTGACTAAGGAGTATCCATAATGTGCGTTGGTCCGACCATATACCAGACACAGAAATCTTAAAGCTGTCTAACATGGCGACAGTGAAAAGGTTCCAACTTCGATGGGCGAGACATGTGGTCAGCATGCCAGACAATCGCCTTCCCAAACGACTTCTGTACGGGGAGTTGTGTGCATGAAAGCGCTCCCAGGGAGGTCAATACAAGCGCTATAAAGACACTCTCAAGAGCTCCTTCAAGGAATGCGATATCGACTTTCACTAGCTCTCAATCGCTCCTCATGGCATGAAGCTGTGAGTCTCGGAGTCTCAAGATTTTAAGCAAGAAGAGTGGCAAGAGTGAAAGAGCGCCGAACCAAGAAAAAGCTGAGAGAATAAGCAGGCCTACTGCAACTGACCAAACCTACCCATGCCACGTAAAGCCGGCTTTTTAAAGCGAGGATTGGACTTTATAGTCATCTTCGAGTCCATAGGAAATGAGAAATGGGCTCATCTTCGATTACGAAGGAGGAGCTGTATATATATATATATATATGATTTGTTGTGAAAAACACTACTTATATATGAATTTTTTTTTCAATAAAATTTTTTTTGTGTGAGTACTGGTTGGCAAGAAAAAAAATTGTGGCTCTTTTTAAACTTTGAAATTTTGTAAATTGTAATTTTTGGCTCTTCCGACTCAAAAGGTTGCCGACCCCTGGTGTAGGCTGGGTGTTTCCTCAGGTTTTATTTTTAATATATATATATATATATATATATATATATATATATATATATATATATATATATATATAAACAGGGCCGGTCCTAGCCATTGCGGGGCCCTATGCGAAATGGATTGCGCGGGGCCTAGTTTGGGTAGGGATAACCATAATGTCAACATTAAGATTGTGTATTAGAAGATGCATTCGTCTTAAATTTCATTCAGTGAAAGCTGACAATGCCGGTTTTTTTTTATCGCACAAAGGATTGGCAACACAAAATGACAATTGGGTCTATTTTTATGGAGATTTTTATGACTTTTCAAGATATTTTTAATTTCAGAATATCTCCAGAACTTTTTGCTATATTTTGCAACTGCATGAGATTTCCACTAGCCCCTAGAAAATCAAGAAGTTGCGAAAAAAACCTGTTACTATATATAAGTTAAAATGTTTTAATTCGATAATTTACACCAGAATTAGCGCGGGGCCTATGAAAGTGCGGGGCCCATTGCGACCGCATAGGTTGCAGTGGCCTAAGTCCGGCCCTGTATATAAACCCCGCATTTTTAGGAAATTTTCGGTCTTGGCAATTTGCTCCAATACTGACGTAAAAGAACATCCGGGTCTAAAAACTGTAACCGGAAGTATCCATGGGACAAGGTGGGGGTTGGCCAATGGTCCATTCTCCGCACATCCACAGAGCTCTCCAAATGAAACTATTTTGCAGCAGAAAGCTTAAGATGGACTGTGCCCTGGGTATGCCCTGTGGAATTGTCACATCCTGGATCCAGGCCCCTTCACGATATCACATTCACCAGTTCCAGAAAAAAAACTTCATGATAAGTTTACATCAAGTAGTAGAGAGTAGTGAGACATAGACCTCTGTCTGGAGTAGTGCAGTCCAGACCTTCGTCAAAAAGCACCTAGAGAGGCGGGGAAGGTCCACTATTATTCATTTAGTGAAATTCAAGTGGAAAGGCAGTGGGGTTATTTATTTCTCTTGGTCATTTCCAAGCCCCGATACCCACACGGGGGAGTATCGCCACAGAGTGGAGGTTTGGAGTCATAGTTTTCCTTCTCCTAGATGGGTTGCGTTATTCAGGCTGACGTGCCCCATCAACACGAAGCTAAACTGGTTTTGAGGCGCCAGTGTTCCGCCTTTCATCCCTTCTCCTGTCAGTTTGTAAGAACAGGTTCCGTCGGATTTTTGTGAAAATCACACGTGAAGGCCAGGAGCTGGATTTGACTGTCAAAGGCATTTGTTTGTTGTTTTACATGTTTCGGATGTTCCTTCAGAGTTGATAGTTTTCTTCCTAGTCCAAACCTCCCGCAGGACGACGGGGGATGGGAGCGGGCAGGGTTTGAACCCGGGACCGTCGATAAATCCGAACGACAGTCCAGCGTGCAAACCGCACGACCAGGCAGCCATCTTAGAGACGCAAGCCTTCAAGTTGAAACTTAGCACAGTTATTCATTGGCATAGACAAAAACATGAATCAATAAGAAAAATGAACTAATTATTAAATGTATTACTGGGAATTAATTATTTTGTTTGATAGCAAATAGGAATATTAATCATTCAGCATTCCCAGATATGTTGGGTTTCGTCCTCTTAGAGAATTGAAAATGTTGTATCTCTTGGATGAAGCCGAAACTTTATAACAATTATTTATTGAACCTTAACAAAAACTTGAATCAACAAAAATGTATCCAATTAGTTGATTAATTGTGGGTAATTATTTTGTTTGAAAATGAATAAGGGAAATAACTTCTATATTACTGACAGATATAGTTGTAAGTGAGGAGTCTTTTCCCCTTAAATAAGCTAAAAAGGATTTTTTAAAAATATTTGGCTTGTTTTACAACTGTTCTTATTAGCTTGCAAACTTTTCATGGCCAGAATAAAGCATTCGGACATGGATTTAGAAAACACCTTCTAAAGATTTTCCTAGAAAATTGACAGTTAATGTAAATCTTTGGGAAAAGAATTACTAGCCCATTGGCAACACAGTGAAAACACTGGTTTGACCTTCATAATCTTTCAAAATACGATCATTTTAAAGTTCAATTAGGCTACGTTTGTCATACTTTCAGCGGGTATTCCCACACTTAACTCCAATGTTTTGTATTCAGTAAAGAGTTGAATGAATCAATAGAAGTTCATAAACATTGTGCGCACCGTGTTATTTATTTATACCGTGTTATGTATAAATGGGCTGAAGAGTTGAAGAACATGATTGTGCAGAGCTCCAGAGATTCCTGTTACTGTTGAAGAGTTACAAGAAATAAATCGAATGAGAACTTATGGGCCAGTGATTGGTGAATGATTAGAATAAATATGAACATTAAAATTATAGGCCTATGTTAACTGCTTCATAGAGAAGGAACCGATGGTGCTTTTAAACATCGTTTCTACGTTACTTGTTTTAAATTGTAGAAATAAATTAGTGCTTTTCTATAGCGCTACTTTCATGCTTAGAGCATGCTCAGAGCGCTTTGGTCCAATCTCATTTGTGAACCAGTTTGGGGGGGGGGGGGGAGGTTTCCGTGCTACATTTAGGCGCTCAGTAAACACAACTCTGCTAGAGTCGGGTGTCGAACCTCGAGTCCCCTTCATAGGTAGCCAAGCCAAACCAAGATCAAGAGTATTTAGCCTCTCGACCACGCATCCCACGTACTTAGCCTCTCGACCACGCTTCATTTAAAATAACTCATTGAAGTATTAAAAATATAAATAATTATTAATTAAACTTTAAATTTTCACGTCATTTAGGCTTCACGTCATTTAGGCTTGACATTTAGGAATCACCTTTAGGTTTCACGTCATTTAGGCTTGACATTTAGGAATCACCGTATAGATTTACCTCATTTAGGCTTCACGTCATTTAGACTTGACATTTAGGAATCACCTTTAGGATTCACGTCATTTAGGCTTTACGTCATTTAGACTACGTTTTCACGTCATTTAGTCTTTACATCTTCAAGTTTTCACGTCAATTCTGTACGTCATTTAGGCTTTACGTCATTTAGGCTTTACGTCTTTATGTCATTTAGGATTTAAGTCTTGCTTATGGAACATGAAATAATGTCTTGCTTATGGAACATGAAATAATGTCTCGCTTATGAAACATGAATTAATGTCTTGTTTATGGAACACGAAATAATGTCTTGCTTATGAAACATGAAATAATGTCTTGCTTATGAAACATGAAATAATGTCTTGCTTATGGAGCACGAAATAATGTCTTGCTTATGGAACATGAAATAATGTCTTGCTTATGGAACATGAAATAATGTCTTGATTATGGAACATGAGATAATGTCTCTCTCTCTCTCTTTGTCTCTCTCTCTCTCTCTCTATGAAACACTAACACAATCTTTTCTTTTGTTTCTTAAACTATCCTTCCTATATACTCAAACCTAAACGCAAGGAATTACAGTCCATTTGAAAATGTTTCAGCAAATGAAAAAAAAAGAGGTTAATTGGAGGTCTGTCACAGAATCCCCATCCCCGAGGCCAGTTCCGCCTCTGCCAGTATTTGGATGATATGTAAACAGCTTTATCGAGCTTTCCGTTTGTGCGTGTGTGTTTTGTTCAAGCGGTTTTATGTTACGGTATTTACAAAACATTTGAAGAATTGATTTCTTGACTCTAAATTATTTTTTCACAAACCAATAAATGATCAACTCAATGGGATTCAGACAGAAACTGTTCAGATACAACTCCTATTGGAAAGAAAACTTTGGTCAGTGTTGACCAGATGAATACAGATAATGTATGGGCAAGTGATTGGTGAATGATTAGAATAAATATGAACATTAACATTTTAGGCGTATGTTAACGGGTTCACGTTTAGCGCAGAAGCTGTTAGCAGTATCTTTAGTCAAGTGTTCTATATATGTGTTACCACCTTTAGTCATGTGTTCTTTATATGTGTTACCGTACTTAGAGGGAAACTAACTCACATACTACCATACACATACAATCGTACACTTTTACAGACACTCACATGCAAGCGGAAACATACACACACTCTTTCTCTCTCTCTTGTCTCTCTTTCCCTATCTCATTCTCTCTCTTTCTTTCTCTTCCGTTCTCTATTTCTATCTCTTTTTTTCTTTCTGTCGTTATCTCTCTTTTTTCTTTTTCTTTGGCTCTTTCTCCCCATCTCTCTCTTTTTTTCTCTTTCTTTCTTTCTCTCTCTCTCTCTCTCTCTCTCTCTCTCTGTGTCTTACATATTCCCACACACACCCACCCACACAGAGGCAGTCTGGTATTGATTTCAGAAAACATAAAAAGTATGCCCCTGACTTTAAACAAAAGCCCCCCCCTCCACGACTCTCTATTGCGCTATAAACAGCGTAGATTGAATCATATATCCATTGTACTACTAGAAGATGACTGACTGGCTACTCGTGGACAATAGTGCGTTGTTATCAGGTTTTGTATTGATTTAATAGATTTATTGAACATGTCCTATCCTTGTATATTATCAGTCCCATCTCATGTCCTATCCTTGTATATTATCAGTCCCATCTCATGTCCTATCCTTGTATATTATCAGTCCCATCTCATGTCCTATCCTTGTATATTATCAGTCCCATCTCATGTCCTATCCTTGTATACCATGTCCCATCTCATGTCCTATCCTTGTATACCATCAGTCCCATCTCATGTCCTATACTTGTATACCATCAGTCCCATCTCATGTCCTATCCTTGTATACCATCAGTCCCATCTCATGTCCTATCCTTGTATACCACCAGTCCCATCTCATGCCATATCCTTGTATACCACCAGTCCCATCTCATGTCATATCCTTTTATACCATCAGTCCCATCTCATGTCCTATCCTTGTATACCATCAGTCCCATCTCATGTCCTATCCTTGTATACCATCATATATATATATATATATATATATATATATATATTGTTGTAACCATGCTCCCGCGCTACACTAATGGTGCGCATCTGAGCACTACTGAACACGACTAGTGAAAGACATATAGAGACAGAAAGAAGGACTGTTGTGAGCCGGCTAAAAGTCATGGGAGTCTGAACAGTCTGGTGCTGAGTGCTGTCCTGTGTGATACTAGGAAACTGTGTGGGAGACCTGGAACGACACTGGGAAGTGTGTCGGTGGTCTGTTCTGTGTTCTGGTATGAAGTAGGACTCTTAGAACTTAAGACATATTACTCCCTGTGACTTTATAGCAGACGTCCAAGTCTAATTAGTAACTATTACTAGTTGTTGATGCTTGTGCTAGTTATACTAAATAAATACATCGTTTACTGTTGCCGACCTGTCTTTCGTTGAGTGCCTGCCTTAGAGAGTTACAACAATATATACATATATATATATATATATATATAGAGAGAGAGAGAGAGAGAGAGAGAGAGAGAGAAAGAGAGATAGATAGATAGATAGATTAGATAGATAGATAGATAGATAGATAGATAGATAGATAGATAGATAGATAGATAGATAGATAGTGGCCTGGGGGCGATTTGCGTCGGCTGACTACACACACACCACTACCCCCATCTGTGCCACCACCAGATTTATAACAATAGATAGATGTCCATCTGTCTCTCTTTCTCTTCTGTCAATAGTTTCCCAGAATCCCTTTCATTTCCAACCCCTCCCACTCTAGCTATTCTCACACTAGTTGTGTCACACTCAAATTCTTCTCGTGCCATCTTCGTGTCATTTACGTGACACTGATACCCAAGGTGACCTTATCCCCCTCACGCGCGCGCACACACACACACACACCTTTCTCCAATCCTTTCTATTTGAAATAGTTGCGCCTGTCACTCGCTTGACACTCCTCCCATTGTCTCGTAGACATCTCTGTCTCGCCATGTCCTTCTGTTCATCTCCCCATGACGTCAACGAGAGGTCAACTATCGGACTAAGTCTGAGCACTGTGTAGTATTTTATAGTAATTATTCAAGAGTCTTTAAGTGACCATGTGATATATTTGACTTCAATGATGTTGACATCCAATTAATAGCATCACAATGGTTTCACATCTTATCAACTAGATCTATATATATATATTTGACTTCAATGATGTTGACATCCGATTCGTATCATCACAATGGTTTCACATCTTATCAACTAGATCTATATATATATATTTGACTTCAATGATGTTGACATCCGATTAATAGCATCACAATGGTTTCACATCTTATCAACTAGATCTATATATATATATATTTGACTTCAATGATGTTGACATCCGATTCGTATCATCACAATGGTTTCACATCTTATCAACTAGATCTATATATATATATATTTGACTTCAATGATGTTGACATCCGATTCGTATCATCACAATGGTTTCACATCTTATCAACTAGATCTATATATATATATATTTGACTTCAATGATGTTGACATCCGATTCGTATCATCACAATGGTTTCACCTCCTATCAACTGTACTATTTGGTCAAGTGGATGGACAAGCGATAGACGAAGATATGGGATAAGATCTAGAATCACGTGATCATTTCTCTTCAGTCACTCTGTTCACATCCTCACAGCGACCTCAGACTTCAATTAATCTCAATCTGTAGTTACCTCCACTCTGTCAACGAATCGCTGAGTTGGAATGATTGAACTCACAAATTTGATTTGAAGAGATTTTATTGGGGTTAGAACTGAAAACATTTGAAAGCTGTTACCCTTCGAATGTTACGTTTTGAAGAGTGTACTTTAAAATTTAATAGTAACTCTTCCCCTTCCTCTCTACCATCCATCATCTCTCTCACTCTCTCTCTCTCTTGTGCTCTCTCCCTCTCTCTCTCTCTCTCTCTCTCGCTGTCTCTCTCTCACCTCTCTCTCTTTCTCTCTCTCGCTTTCGCTCTCTCTCTCCCTCTCTCTCTCCCTCTCGCTCTCTCTCTCTCTCTCGCTCTCTCTCTCTCTCCCTCTCTCTCTCCCCCCTCTCTCTCTCTCTCTCTCTCTCTCTCGCTCTCTCTCCCTCCCTCTCCCTCCCTCTCTCTCTCTCCCTCCCTCTCGCTCTCTCTCCCTCTTTCTCTCTCTCCCTCCCTCTCTCTCTCCCTCTCTCTCTCTCTCCCTCCCTCTCTCTCTCCCTCTCTCTCTCTCTCTCTCTCGCTCTGGCAGATCTCAATTCGTTCTCTTGACCTAGTAGACCATCAGGAATCCTTCTCTACCTAGACATTGGATAAATGTATGTCCGCAGAGCGATTATTTTCACCTGGTAGTTTGAAAGAACAGCTAATTGGCTTAGTTACGTTACAAGTGTCAATTCTTTGATGCAGACTAATGGACAGGTTTACAGAACGAGACAAAGTCAATGAGTTGGAAGCAGGTCAATCAACCAGTCATTAGGTGGACCTACCTAAAGTGGACTAAAGAAACTGGTTGATTCAAACATATTGTAGATGTTAACTATATAACTCCACGGTGGTAATATATTATCTATCTATCTATCCATCTATTCATGGGCGTAGCCAAGGGGTGGGGCACAATTCTAGGGCACAATAAGCGTCTTCCGAAAGAATGAAGGGTCAGAAATTAATAAAGGTTGTATACACACAAATACATACATACATGTAAATTTTTTTTTTCGCGAGGGGAGGGGGGCAGGGGGGGGGGAGAAAAAATCCCCCCAACTCCCCCCTCCCGAAAAAAAATCCTGGCTACGCCCATACATCTATCTATACAAGGCCGGCCTT
The DNA here is from genome assembly GCF_947242115.1 of Biomphalaria glabrata. NCBI lineage: Eukaryota > Metazoa > Mollusca > Gastropoda > Planorbidae > Biomphalaria > Biomphalaria glabrata. Next base: position 5,966,817 of record NC_074722.1, on the reverse strand, counting down.
AGGCATAGGCAAACTAGGCAGCCGCCTAGGGCCTCCAATAGGTAGGAGCTTCGCATAGGACTAAAAAACAATTTCTAGAGAAAAAACATCGAAACGTGGATGGAAACTCAAACATAGCATTATAGCTCTCCTGTCTGCTAGGCTAGCTCTAAGTTTTTTTTTACCATGGCTCTAGGTTTATTAACGAGAGTTTAGACTGCCAATGGTAAAAGACCTTTTCTTGTAAGTGTCGAGATGTTCTAATAATTTCGTGTCTGACGCATCAGAAAACAAACGAAATTTTGTCTGGTCTTAAAAGAATCGGTCACGGAATCGGCTATTTCGCAGGGAAAAGTCATGAACACGGTCACTAAAGATGCATGTTCAAACGCTGCAGAGGAGTTAGCATCGCGACTTCAAAAGATCTAGGTTTGTGTTCAATTAGTACTTAAGAACGAGTGGAAAATATATTGATTGATTTCGATACAAATATGTTTTTAATAAATTGCGTGATTTTATTTTTTCGTTATTTTAAATTTTCATTAAGGGGCCGCCAAATTCACTTCGCCTAGGGCCTCCAATTATCTGAGGCCGGCACTGACCTCTCTCTCTCTCTCTTTCTCTCTAACAATCTTTCTATGTATGTAGCCTATGTATGTATGTATGTATGTATGTATGTATGTATGTATGTATGTATGTATGTATGTATGTACGTATGTATATGTATGTATGTATGTATGTATGTACGTATGTATGTATGTATGTACGTATCTATCTATCTATCTATCTATCTATCTATCTATCTATCTATCTATCTATCTATCTATCTATCTATCTATCTATCTATCTATCTATCTATCTATCTATCTATCTATCTATTGATTGTGTGGGTCTTCGCGCCCCAGTGATTGGAAAGAGACAAATCTGATGATGTGAGGAATTATCTGGTCTAGACTTCTGGATTGTCCTTGTTACTGTGGGGAGAAATAAGAGTGTAGAGAGGTTAAGGACATGTCCAAACTACTGGATTGGCTCCAGACGTAGGGATAATTAAATAGGGGACTGACCAATTAATTTAATGAACCAGTAAGCTATGTCTAGAATATCAGTTCTATAGAGACTATTGATAAGTTTTAACTTGAGGGAGAAGGTAAGGATGTCACTGTAGTGGAAGTAGTCTACATTTTACTGTAGTGGTAGAAAGTTATACTGTAGCGGTATCACTAAATGTTTCACTGTAGTGGTATCACTAAATGTTTCACTATAGTGGTATCACTAAATGTTTCACTATAGTGGTATCACTAAATGCTTAACTGTAGTGGTAGCAGTGAATGTTTAACTGTAGTTATAGCACTAAATATTTCACTGTAGTGGTTAAGATCTCACATTAATGTAACACCTAAATGTGTCTTTCATAACAATTAAAAATTTTCATTTTAGTGGTAGCATTTCCAATTCAGTCCAAACTAAATAATGAGATGCGGCAGTATAAATCTATCTAGCACCTTTTCAAAAGTAGCACTGTTTGAATGAAAGATGTGACACCGGTAGCACTGTTTGAATGAAAGTTGTGACACCGGTAGCACTGTTTGAATGAAAGTTGTGACACCGGTAGCACTGTTTGAATGAAAGTTGTGACACCGGTAGCTTGCATTTGTCAAAGGATATTGAGTTCGATAATAGAATAGAAAAATTCAATTTACAAATGCAAAAAAAAAAAAAAAAAAGAAAAAAGAAGGTTACAAAGATAGTTTGTGTGGAAACACAAACTCAAAATCGGCCCACCGAAGTGGTCCATCCAGGAAAAAGGTAAAAAGACATAATTTAATATTTTCAGAAAGAATATCAGAATGAAATTATATCAAAGACAAACACATTATCTTAAAGACGTCTTACAGACGTTCCTTCGTAACAGAAGATAGTTACGCCTTACGTCATACGTCCTAAAGAAAGGCTCCTGCGGGTGGGGAAGGCGGAGGCGGCATTCTAACCAGGCACCCTCTTGTCGATAGTCCGGAGTGAATGGAATACAGCTTGCAGGAAGTTCGCTAAGATAGAGCAAGGATAGCAAAGGGAGAAGGAGTTGGGTCAATACTTTTCATTTGAGAGAATCGACCTAGTTACACAGAGAGACCAATTGTATTAGTGTTGGATAACTTCTTTGATATTTCTATGTAGTTTTGTAGGCCTACCACATTACTAATACACTGCAGGTTGAACTATCTATATTCTATAATCTCTCTCTCTCTATTTCTCTCTGCCTGCCATTATGTTTGTCTGCCTCTCTCTCTCTCTCTCTCTCTCTCTCTCTCTCTCTCTCACTGAGGCTCTCCCCCTCTCTCTGTCTTTGTCTATTTCTCTGTATGTATGTCTCTCTAGGAGGGTCGGACGGACGAACGGTCAGATAGACAGACAGACAGACAGACGGACAGACAGACAGACAGACAGACAGACAGATAGATAGATAGATAGATAGATAGATAGATAGATAGATAGATAGATAGATAGGAAGCAACATATTTTAAATTCTTTTTTTTTAAATTATCTAAGGGGAAGAACTCCAGACTTACAACTATAGTTATCAATAATGTAGACAGGCCGGATTAAAGTATATGTAGGCCCTAGGCAGGACTTTTGCGGAGACCCCTGCGTTTTCGAAAGTTTTAATAAAGATCCACTTATGGATGAAAATTCTTATATCTAAAAGCTATATTTTAGAAGAAAGAAATAGTAGTATCCCTTCGCTGGGGCTTTCTCCTTATCCCATGAACGGGCCGCCCCTGACAAGGACAAAAGGTTAAAAAACAATATCCCTTGGTATGATATTTATATTCAACTAAACACAACTTGACCGGCTGGGAGGGGATATTGATAAGCATTTAGTGGGATGGGTTTTTAGTTGGTCCTGGTGTAGACGCTTAGCGGTGCTAATACGATGGTCATGGACTTGAACCCTGCTCTATGTTATCTCCCCTTACAACGACACAAGGGCTTGAAGTATTTTTTCCTAGAATGAAACTCTGAAACTAATAAGACGATTTCCGGTCCCAGACAGTCTGGTGGGAAATTAGATTTCTGGGTTTAAAATCACGTGTAGATATAGATCTACATCCGGACAAGAAAACCAGAAACCTTTCCTTTTTTTTTTCTGTGTGGAGGCAGGGGGCTACTGGGGAGGTAGGGAAAGAGTGATGCAAAGGAGGGGATCTCATTTCTCCTGGCTACAATATTGTGGCGCTAGATGATGTTACTCAGTGCGAATACATAGATCTAGTTGGCGGAGCGTCACACCGTGGGCGGGATAGTGCCGATGTGACATAGACCATAAACAAGTTTTTTTTTTTTCTTCCCAGAAAATGCGTAACATAAAAATGAATCTGTTTGTGTCATCACATGTCCGTTGCGTGCGTCCGGTCTTATATTTACTGTGTTTCTTTATAGCGCGATAACATATCTTTAGATGGAAGCGAACGCTCCATAAATAATTTCCTAATTTCTGGCTTGCATACCCCGCTATCACAACCAACTATTACAACTAGATATTGATATGCAAACACCAAAGGTGTCTGTGCTCCATCATGGCCATGCAATGGTAAGACCACATTACTAATAACGATGTATTTGAGAATGCCGGTACGGACAGAGTAGAGATACTGCTTATAGTTCCACATATACGCTGGGCAGGGCACATACTCTATATGGGCGACGACCGTACGCCAAAGGCAATCTTTTTTTTTTTGGTGAGCTTAAAGGTGGTCGCAGCAACAGAAGTGAGCCCTGAAAACGCCTTAAAGATCAGCCTGCTACAGAGGTGGGGCCTGAAAACGCCTTAAAGATCAGCCTGCAACAGAGGTGAGCCCTGAAAACGCCTTAAAGATCAGCCTAAGTGCCAGGTTGCTTCCGAAAGAGAGACACCTGGAGATTTATTGCAATGGACGATGGTTACATATTTGAGACAAACAGGAAATCCGATGCATGGACAGAAAAAGACTGCGAAATGAGAACCTAAATCGACCAACTGCAAAAAACCGCTGGATGTGGCAAAGTATGTAGGTCACAGCTTGGACTGAGTAACCACACACTGCACTTCTTCAAAATATTTGGACTCGAAGACAAGCCTTAGTTTTATTATATTCATCTGCCAGATCAAACTATTACTAGAGGCCATTACATCCAGCTATTACATCTCTCTCTTTCTCTTTCTCTCTCTCTCTCTCTCTCTCTCTCTCTCTCTCTCTCATCCAGCTATTACATCCAGCGTTCACATCCAGTTATTGTCAGCTATTAAATCCAGCTTTAACATCTATCAAGTCCAGCTATTACAACCAGCTATTACATCCAGCCATTACAACCAGCTATTACATCCAGCTTTTACATCCAGCCATTACATCCAGCTATTACATCCAGCTAAAACATCTAACTATTACATCCAGCTATTACATCCAGCCATTACAACCAGCTATTACATCCAGCTTTTACATCCAGTTATTGCCAGCTATTACATCCAGCTATAACATCTAACTATCACATCCAACTATTACATCCAGCTATAATATCTATCACATCCAGCTATTACATTCAGATACATCTAACTATCACATCCAGCTACTATATCCAGCTACAACATCTAACTATCACATCCAGCTATTACATCTAGCTATTACATCCAGCTACAACATTTAACTATCACATCCAGCTATTACATCCAGCTACTATATCCAGCTACAACATCTAACTATCACATCCAGCTATTACATCCAGCTACTATATCCAGCTACAACATCTAACTATCACATCCAGCTATTACATCTAGCTATTACATCCAGCTACAACATCTAACTATCACATCCAGCTATTACATCCAGCTATTACATCCAGCTACAACATTTAACTATCACATCCAGCTACTATATCCAGCTATTACATCCAGCTACAACATTTAACTATCACATCCAGCTATTACATCCAGCTATTACATCCAGCTACAACATTTAACTATCACATCCAGCTATTACATCCAGCTATTACATCCAGCTACAACATTTAACTATCACATCCAGCTATTACATCCAGCTATTACATCCAGCTATAACATCTATCACATCCAGCTATTACATCCAGCTAAAACATCTAACTATCACATCCAGCTATTACATCCAGCTATTACATCCAGCTACAACATTTAACTATCACATCCAGCTATTACATCCAGCTATTACATCCAGCTACAACATTTAACTATCACATCCAGCTATTACATCCAGCTATTACATCCAGCTACAACATTTAACTATCACATCCAGCTATTACATCCAGCTATTACATCCAGCTACAACATTTAACTATCACATCCAGCTATTACATCCAGCTATAACATCTATCACATCCAGCTATTACATCCAGCTAAAACATCTAACTATCACATCCAGCTATTACATCCAGCTAAAACATCTAACTATCACATCCAGCTATTACATCTAGCTAAAACATCTAACTATCACATCCAGCTATTACATCCAGCTAAAACATCTAACTATCACATCCAGCTATCACATCCAGCTATTCTATCGTCTGTTATACGAGAGTATCTGTTTTAAATATCACTTTCCCTGAATTTAAAAAACAGTGAAATTTTATTGCACAAATTAATTCAGGATAGAATTACCAGGTAAAAGTTACTAGGCTTTTAAAACTTCACCTGCACGACTAGCTCTAAGTCTTTGATCTACATATATGTCTCTCATTCTTTGCTTAGTATAGTTTTGTTTTCAAAAAAGTTTTGAGTCCAAGAACGAAATATTTCTCTACGAATTAAATATTTCTCAATTCATAACAGTAAATGTCTGATCAGAATGTTTTAAGCTTTATTGATTTTGAAACCGGACGAGAAAATGTTATACAAAAAAAAAAGATAAATGATGAAAAGAAGATGAACTTTAAAACAACAAAAAAAAAAAGAAGAATAAAATAAGACTTCGGGAAAAAAAAGTTTGTTCTCAATCCATAGAATTGTAAGCAGACGTGGACACATGTTTTCTAAAAAGTTTGGACAAAGAAAAAAATGTCACTGTCAGAAACTTTAATGAAATAAAAGAAAGTGTTCTCTTCATTACGATTGGAGTTTGTGTGCGCGTGCGTGCGTGTGTGTTTTCTTTTTCTCATGCTATTCTCTGTTTTCGTGCTTCTTCAAATGTTTAAATGTTAACAAACACGCAAGCGCACAAATAGGTAAACAGAACCATTGGAAAGCTTTAGCAGACGTATAGAGTTCTCGTTTGAATAGCCTCCCCTTGTGTATAGGCATTTTGTTAAGTTTTAAAGGGATTTTTTTTAAATGCTGTTATCTCGTGCAATGTTGAAAGATGAAGACATTTGAAAAAATACAAGAAAAAAAAAGTTATTGATGCACAGAGAATATGATCCTAGTTTGATACATCTAGATCTTGTTTACTTCCTGTTTACATTCTAAATTTTAAACCAGCGTGTGTTCAAGTGGCAAATGAGCCCCGGTTACCTGAGGTGACTCCGAGTTCGAATCCCAATGGTGGGACTAGTAATTTTTGATTCAAAATTAAACTCGAGCTGAGCTTTGTTTTCTAAAGGCGACACATAAATCTTCCATTACATTTCCCACCTGTCCATAAAAGAGATTCAACCTAAGGGCATAATAAATGGTCGAGTTACTTGGATATTTTTTTTTTAAATACAGGTATTATAATTACACATGACAATTGGAAGCAGCGTTGTTTTAATTGACAGCTCTTCTTAAAGGCAATTTTAACATTGACGTGTCTTGTTACTCTAAAAAAATATTATTAATACATGTACAAGTGTATTTTTACAAAGCTTATATAAACTCTGTCTGTCTGTCCGTCTGTCTGTCTGGTAAAAATTTTGAACACGTTATTTCTCCCACACCCATTCTCGGATCGAGTTAAAACTTTGCACAATTATTCATTGTCATAGACAAGACATGACACAATAAATAAAATTTACCAATTAGTCATTTAATTACTGAGTATTAATTATTTTGTTTGATACTAACAACGGAAATTAATCCTTCAGTATTCACAGCCATGGTTAAACAAGTTTTGTCCCCTTAAACAGCTGTGCACGTTATTTCTCCCACACACATTCTCGGATCAAGTGGAAACTTGAAACAGTTCTTTTATTATACCTAACAAAACATGAACCAATAAAAGAAAGTAAATTAATTATTGGTTATTATTTATTTTGATTGATATAAAAAATGGGAAATAACTTCTACCTTCCTCAGTAACATGGCTGTAAGTTGGAAGTTTTTCCCTTAGAAAAGCTTTTTTTTTTAAGGATTTCTTTTTAATTGTTTCAATATTTATTTTTAGTGTGGCTCTGCTAGCCTTATATCTGCAACAAATCTATATAATGAAGCACTCGTGTCACGCAAAATTTAAAAAAAAGGGTTATATTGAGTGTATCAATTAGTTTGGATGTAATTAAATTTGTGCCAGATCTTTTCTAGCAATAATAAATCTGTGCGATAAGAATTATTGTTTTACCAATTGTTTTTGTTTAGCGCAATTTCCTGCTTTTAGAGTTCTCAATACGCTATGATCCTATCACTTGTCTGGACCAGTTGGAAAGTGGGAGAAAGAAACGGGGTATCAAGGTGATCGCTTTTTAAATGTATTTTTTTTTAAAGGGGACCGAACTGAATTCTAACTTGTAAGCTAAAGCCATCTCAGGCTTCTCAAGCCAACGCGGTAACCACTCTACTAGCGAAGAGTCTATGCGTGTGGGAGAGATGACGAGTACAGCATTTTTACCAGACTGACACACAAACAGACAGAGTGAATTGATATAAGTTTTGTAAATAAATTTTATGGATTGTTGTGACCGGAAGAAACAAAAAAGCTTCGCGTGTATAATGCGAGAATTCTCATTTTTTAAATAATAACTTTTTTTGTAAAAACTATCAGATTTGGTTCTCTTTCAAATTGAATCTCAGAGAAAAGAAGAAATTAAAAAAAAAATATTAAAAAATTAAATAGCCAATGTTAAATCAAGTAAAGGAATGCGAAGTTGTGCCCCTTGATTAAAAAAAAATTAGATTCTCACAATCTGAAAAGAAATATGTAGAAAGAATAATAACGATAATGTTTTAATTCCGAAGATTAAGGATGAGTGCAGTGTTTCATTGTAGAAATAGTTCCTGTTTCAGACTTTGCGAACTTTGGGGCAGATGATCTGTTTCTGTGGCCCACGGATAACGAGTGTGTCATGTGGCCAGCACAACGACCAACCGCATTTACTTTTCCCGAGGTACCCATTAGAGCTGGGTGCACTCTGAGGCGCCCAAAGATCCCGAAAGTAAAAAATCAGTCTTTACCGCCCCGCCACCGCGGCTCTATTGTAGAAATAGGGCCCCCTACAATTCAACAAAAAGCTGAATGTCAAATTTGGAGCCTATGAGAATGTGTGTCGTGTTCAAGTTTTTTTTTTTAAATTTCATCATTAATGGAGAAGTTACATAATCGATCAGAGTTATTTCTCTCTCTAGAGAATCTCAACACATTGTATGAGGATATTTTTAATGTTTTTTTTTTAGCAATGCAAATTGAAATATGTGAAGTCAGACAATTTAAACACACACACATTATAAAGACACACACGTATTATAAAGATCCACATATATTAAAGAGACACTTTATTTGTCCTAATATGAAGTGATTTTTTACAAATGTTTTAATATGAATTCGTGGACCAAGCGCATCATATTCAAATGACATGTTTGAAAAACATAGTCGAATCAGAATAATTTACCACATGGGACTCAATCGTTTTGGCCCTATTAATAGACTGATCCGATGCACCGGATTCGGCTGTATAATATTAATAATAATAAGATTTGTTTCGGTACTTCACCATTCAGTCCTAATAATCGGCTGTTCCGATTAACAGGTGGACCCAATAAATGGACTCGATTATATCCGTATTATGCTTGAAACAAAAACCGTTGTCATGTAGAGAGAAACAGATTCACAGTTGAGAAGAGTCTTTGAGGATTATGCAGACAAGATGTTTCAATGATTGTGGGGGATCTTGCATAGGACTCGAAGAAATTTTTTGAGAGAAAAATTTGCGAAACTTGGATCAAATCTCAAACAAGGGTGATGTAAGGTGCCCAGATAAAGCAGTTTGTTTCGAGCCATGTCAGTTTTATTAGGCTGACTCTTTAGTGAGTTATGTTATTATTATTATATTATTATTATAGCTTTTATATAGCGCTACTTTCATGCTTATAGCATGCTCAGAGCGCTTTGGCCCAATCTCATCTGTGGACCAGTGGGGGGAGGGGTATCTAGGAGTTGGTTTTCCGTGCTGCCTTTAGGCGCTCAGTAAACGCAACTCTGCCCGAGTCGGGTGTCGAACCTCGAGCCCCTTTCTAGGTAGCCAAGACAAGCCAAGTTCAAGCGCACTTAGCCTCTCGACCACGCTTAGAGCAAAGTTCGATCGCAACAGAACCTTGCATCAGCAGAGGTCAGACATCACAAGATGAAACACCACCAGATGTCAGACACTATCAGAGGTCAGATATCATCAAATATATGACACCACCAGAGATCGAACACCATCATATCTTAGACACCACCAGAGGTCAGGCAACATCAGAGTTCAGGCACCGCCAGCTGAATCACTAGACGTAATACGGTACTAAATGCCAATAACCACTACAAGTCAAACATTGACAGAAGTAAAGACATCACATATTAATCATTACCAGAGATACATGACTGCAAAGAGAAGCTCAGGCCCGTCAGATAAGTAGGCATGCAACTAGAACACAAAGATACATTACAGTGATGTCCATTGGCCAGAGACATGAAAGAGACCATTGTGTGAAGACTGCCCACTAAGTATTGACAAACACACACACACAACGTATTAGTGAGGTGAGGAGAGTGTTGATGGGAAAACTTGGAGCGGGTGGGGGTGTGGGGTCTAGGCTCAGAATTACTATTAAACTCTGGTGACCTTCCAAAACCAATCGGCCATTTCGTAGATTAACTGGTAAAAAGGGGGGGGGGGTGATTGCTTGATTGTGGAACAGTTCGGATGATTGGATGCTTATTTCATTATCGACTTTTTCTTTCTTTCTTACACTTGTGACATCAGTATTACACCTCCCATCTCCACCCCACCACGCTGTCTAAGTGTGCTTATTTTCTTTTATCTCGTTCCTGTCTAGACATGTTCCTAGTACAAACTAATCTATAAAGATTTATAGAAAAATAACAATCTCTTTAAATGTAATTAATGCTACAATTGTGTGAAGTAGAGAAAAATAACTTAGCTTTATGAAAACTTCTTTATTTAAAAACGAATGAGATTTTAAGTCAAAGAAAACAATTTCACTAAATGTTTGACACCCCCATTCTCTCTACACACACACACACATACATATATATAGTAGATATATTGTCACATAGAGTGACAAAGGATACTGCTTTTATTAGCTCATATTATGATGTTATCTAAATCAATAGTCATTGAGTAAAATAAAAAAAAATTCTTTAAAAACTCTTATATTGAGTGAAATTTGCATTAATTATTTTGAATGCAATTAATTTTTTATAAATCTAGACTAGCAATATTAAATGTGTGCGAATGGAAATATTTGTATTAATCTTATTTTGTTAAGCGCAGTTTTCATGCTTATAGCATGCTCAGTGCGCTATGGTCTGAAGAATCTGAATGTATTCCCACACGCTCATTGTCAAAGACTAGAAATATATTTTTAAAGGTTTTTACAATAGTAGGCCTATAAGATTTTACATCGAAATCCTGTAGAATATTATTTTGCTTATATAGGCTATACCTGAAAAAAACTAGTTTATGTATTCTAGATATATTAACTACACATAACAACTTGAGTTTTCAATATTTACTTACTTAGACTTACTTAGACTTACTTAGACTTACTTAGACTTAGATCCATCCTCGCCGTTCGGCGCATTGGGCGGCTAGCTGTCTCCACAAAGATCTGTCACTGGCAATGTCTGAAGCCTCCTCCCACCTGGTGTCCACTGCTCTGAGGTCTTCCATGAAAGTGTGGCGCCAGGTCATAAGAGGACTGCTTGCGCTTCCCTCATATTGACCTCCATGTCATCGCAACTCTTGGTATGCGTAATTCATTCTGTCGGAGGACATGTCCGGCAAGCCTCAAGCGACGCTCGGTAACAACCTCACTAATTGGTCGACTCCCAGTTCGGCATAGGATTTCCTTGTTTGAGACCCGATCTGTTAAATTGTCTCCTCAAATCCGTCTTAGCCACGTTTGTTGAGCTACTTTAGTTTTTAGTCAATTTCGGCAGATGACTTCCATGTCTAGCATTCATAAGTCGCTGTTGTAATGACGATTGTGTTAAGAAGGTGTCTCAAATAAGTCGCAGCCATTGGAAAATGCTCCATGCCTTTCCTATTCGGCACGCTAGGTCATGGTAGGCACCCCCATCGTTTGTTATGATGCTGCCAAGGTATGTGAACTTGTCCACCTCTTGAAGCTATGACTCGCCAAGTCTGACGGGGCCACCCTTTGCCGTATATCTCACTCCCAAAATTTTAGTCTTATCCAAGTTTATGCGGAGGCCAATTTTGGGTGCTTCTCTATCTAGGCTCTCCGTCATTTCTGTTATGCATTTATTTGTAGACCAGAGGAGTGAACCGTTTAAAAACTATCCTACAAGGTTCAGCACCAGGCAAAGAGAGGCAAGAAGAAGATAAGTCATGAATGACAAAAAACAAGAACTCTTCTGTTCTTTTTGACAATTAAAGCATTGCATAAAATCCAATTTTTTAAATGTTAACTTCACAAAAAAATTTTCAGTGAGATAATCAATGTACATCTGGTTTGCATCTGTGTACTATTTTAGTTTTAGTTATATCTCATGCACTTTTTTCAAACAGAAGTTCTCCAAGTATAATAAAGATATTATTATTATTTATTCTATGCTACAATATATGATGGGATATACTAGAATATTTGATGGGGTGCACTGGGATATATGATGGGGTGCACTGGGATATATGATGGGGTGCACTGGGATATATGATGGGGTGCACTGGGATATATGATGGAGTGCACTGGGATATATGATGGGGTGCACTGGGATATATGATGGGGTGCACTGGGATATATGATGGGGTGCACTGGGATATATGATGGAGTGCACTGGGATATATGATGGAGTGCACTGGGATATATGTTAGAGAAGACTAGGGTATATGTTAGGAAAGATGACTATAATTGGGCTTTGAAAATCGGGTCGATGTTTTGCGCTGATCTCTATGTTGTAATTTTCTCATCAATATTTTGGGTGGCGTAATAGATACAAAATCAATGACTTTCAGAGTTTGCCGTGTAGATATCGATAAGGTTGTGTAAGAGAGAGAGAGAGAAAGAGAGAGAGAGAGAATGAGAGAGAGAGAAAGAGAGAGAGAACGAGAAAGAGAGAGAGAGAAAGAGAGAGAGAGAAAGAGAGAGAGAGAAAGAGAGAGAGAGAAAAGAAAGAGAGAGAAAGAGAGAGAAAGAAAGAGAGAAAGAGAGAGAGAGAAAAAAGAAAGAGAGAGAAAGAGAGAAAAGAAAGAGAGAGAGAGAGAGAGCGAGCTGAGAGAGAGAGAGAGCTGAGACAGGGAAAATAAGAGAGAACGAGAGTGAGAAAGATTGGGGGGGGGGGGGGTGGGAGGTGTATGAAAAGAGTTATTGCTGGAGTTATTGAGTATCTGTCTTTGTCTCTATCGATGTGGCTGCGCAAGTATTTGTTGCTTTCAGTAATACGTTGAAGACAGAAACTTCACCACATCTTATCAATGCCAGGACGCAAGCAAAAAGAACAAAAAAACAAACCTGAAAAGTGACGGTAATGCTCGGTAATGTTCTAAAGATGACACTATTGACTGACAGGAGACAGAGCACTGACAAGGCATCTTTTGTAAGTTTTATTTCCATGACAAGGGCAGACAACTTGTAAAACATCCGTATCAAATAACTTATTTCCCTTGTAATTAATACGCTGCTATTATAAAATCTATTGCATTAGTACATATTACAAATCTTAATCGAGCTGACCTAAGTATAGAAATTTAAGGTTTAAATATTGGTAATGACGTTTCACTTCATTAATTATTTAATATTTAAATATGAGTTTATTTCTGCAATGCAAATTCAACAGATTATTAGTCCTTGAATTAAAAATACATTTTAGCGCCCCTCTTGTCAGCACTTCGCTCCCTTTTGGAGAGAATGGGGGGGGGGCAGACTCCAATGTTTAAAGAAAGGCTGCACTAAGTTATTGATTCTGTAATCATTAATCGATCCTTTGATTTGTTTAAAATTACATTTGACTAGCTCATCTTTCTAGGAATAGCATAATAATAATAATAATAATAATATAATTATAAATACTCTCCGCAAGAGGTTCTCGGGTCTACTGAACATCTGCTGTACTGGGATATACTTATACTGACAAAACGGTAGATTTCAATCGCCCGGATCTGCTGTTCATCGATAAAAAAGAAAAAACCGTTACCATTATCGATATCGCCGTACCACTGTCTCATAATTTAAGAAAAACTGAGATAGAAAAACAAAGAAAATATGGGAACCTAGGCTTGGAGATTAAGCGTCTATGGAAATTGTCCAAAATAACAATATACCCCATTGTTATATCAACCGAGGGGATAATAAAAACTGACCTCACAGACACCTTCAAGGCCCTTAACATTCCTAGGAACATCTTCGTTGCCTGTCAGAGGGCGGTACTGCTGCAGACCTGCCACATCACCAGAAAATTCCTCAGTGGAAACTGTTAAAGGGACTACGATGAATTTTGTTTCTCTTTAGCGAAACTCGACCCTGGCAGCGCCAGAGAATGACTACTGGTTCATTTCTAACATAACAATAATAATAATAATAATAATAATGACTATGTCTTTGATTCCGAAGATTAAGGATGCGTGAAGTGTTTCATATGATTATGCAGACCAAGTTGCAACCTGCATATTTTCCTGCATATGGTGCTGACTAAGCCGTTGTGCGCTGGCAATAGCATAATGTGTAGGCCTACGCTTTGGTGCCATCTCTTTTGTGAGGGGGGGGGGGTATCTGTGAGAAAGTTTCCGTAATGTCAATGGGCGCTCAGCAAGCACAACAGATTTGAACTCAAGCCCCTTGGTTGGTAGCCTTGCTGGTTATGTCACTCAGCAACACATCCCACATTTTTTTTAAAAGTGAAAAAAATTAAAATTCAATAATTAATTTGATTCTTTAAACGCCTTGATTAATCAAAAGTTAACAAAAAAGTTTCCTTCGATACGTCTAAGCTCAGACATATCATTAAATATTTATCAATTTTTTAAGAACTCTTTCACCCAAAAACTCTTAAAATTGCAAATTAACTATGCTAATAGGGTACTAGGGTACCTATCCACGTGACGCCAAGTAACAATGAGGTCTTGGTGACCTTATGCTACTTCAAGGACCATATTGCCTAGCTCCTGCATTATTAAGACTTCCAACGTCACGAATGTGTTATGATTATGGTGTCGTACCATGTGCATAATCTAATTGCACATTTTCTGTCCCAACGTTATGGTAAAAGCATTCTAAAATGTCAGGGTAAAAACATGCATGCAATCCAGGCAGTTTTCTGGTGTATTCCGAGTAGGAGCCGGTATAGTATCAAGCTGAGAAGATCCAAAGATAATTGCTTGATTGATTATTATAATTAACATTTATGCACATCACGCTGTAGTCTATCAACATCACGCTGTAGTCTATCAACATCACGCTGTAGTCTATCAACATCACGCTGAAGTCTATCAACATCACGCTGTAGTCTATCAACATCACGCTGTAGTCTATCAAGCTAGCATTTGGTGATAAAGAACCTTTAAAAAAAATGCTCGCCATTTTTTACGAGGTATAATAAATCTTAATTGAACTCATCTATTTATCAAATTACCCACGTGACCTCGTTATCTCTCCCCCACCACCGCTGTACCCAACCCATTGTGCATCCCCTGTCTTCCACGGGCCGAGAACTGACACTCGCAAATCGATTGGATGTATTGACCTTTCAAAAACACGGAACACCAGAAATAACCAAAAATCCGGGATCTGCGTGTGAAAGTCTCATTTCTGGTACGAGATTAAAACTGAGAGAAAGATAGCGTGAATCGAAATGACGTCATTGAAACTTGTAGTTGTGACTTGCAAGAGACGTTTGGAAACAGGTGACCCAAAACGAAAAAAAAAAGTTTATTTTCCTCAAGTTTTAAGTTCTGACAAACTCGGGCAGGGTGCTCAGTGGAGAAAAAAAAAAAGCCATTGGGATTTTTTAAAATTTATAATAAAGTAATGAAATGTGGGACCAAGGAGGAATTTGATCATTATTTTGGCAAAAGTTGACGGGACTGTAAGCCTATATCTTTTAATTAAAGTAATTACAAAGCTTATATCAACTCACTCTGTCTGTCTGTCTATCTGTCTGTCTGGTGAGAGTATATATGCTATTTCTCCCACACCCATTCTCTGATCAAGTGGAAACTTCGCATAATTATTCATTGGTATTGACATGAATGAATAAATTAAAAAAAACAAAACAAATTTGTCAATTAAATACTGGTTATTAATTATTTTGTATTATACCAACAAGGAAAATTAATCCTTCAGTAGTATTCACAGTTGTGGCTAAATATGTAGGGTTTCTCCCCCTTAGATAATTAAAAACCTTTTTTCTCTCACGCCCATTCTCGGATAATGTTGAAACAATAATTTATTGTGCCAAACTGAACATGTATCAACTTAAATATATATATATATAGCAATACATAGCACTGACATACAATATCTAGACTTATAGAGAACCCCAAAGGGTGCCATATCTCAAATAGCTAATGGCCTTTTCAAGTCTAAATACGGCACAAAAGACGGAACAACACTTATCCTCTAAAGGCCATATCTTTTCTTTAAAAGTAATTGATTGGAAAGACAGAGAAAGATAACGACTCTTCTTTGTAAGACCAAATCTTTCCCAAAATATGAGCGCTCGATAGATCTATATTTCTGCTGATATTGATTAGACAGTTTAGAAAAAAAAAAGTATTTTGACGTAGCGTGTGGGTTAGGGAGGGAAGATTTATAAACAGCGGAGGTCACGCCTTAGCTAGAGGCGAAGTCTGGCACGTGTTGTTTGTAGTATATGTTTTGTTTCAATTAATATTATTTATAATGTAGCTACTGTCGAAGGATGTTCACCATTTTTTTTCAAAGCTTATATCAACTGCCGGTCTGGTAGAAGTTATTTCTCCCACTTCCCATTCACGGATCAAGCTGAAACAATTATTAAATATTGATGATAACGCATGAATCAATGCAAAAACTTTAACCAATTAGATAATTAATAAGTAGTAATTAATTAATTTTGTTCATATAGAATAAGTTTAAAGTGGACTTATTCAACATATACCACCATATCCGTCAAGTACAATTTCTTTCCTTTGTTCGATACAAAACAAAATAATTAGTACCAATAGTTAATTTACTAATTCGTTATTTTTTTAAATTGATTCTTGCTTTTGTCAGGCAAAAGAAATAATTGTGCAAAGTTTCTGCTTGATCCGAGATTGGCTGTGGGACAAATCAACAGAGTTGATATAAGATTTGTAAAGAAAAACAACATTTTTTTCGGGCTATTTAATTAATTTTTGTCTATAAATCCCTCAAGAGAATTTTCAAAAAAGGATTTTCTACGAGTTGACAGACATTGCCAGCTGTATTTAGAAAATGAAAAGGCCCTTTGAATCTTGATAGTCCATTAAAGCAGAAGAGTGGTGAGTGGCAGTTACTTGCTCAAGTTCAATCCATCTCTAGTGTCATTAGAGCACGGAATGCGTGTCCTGAACCAGCCAGGGAAAACCAGCAACTTAGCAACGACTAATGCACGACCAGAAGGAGACATGGATACGTGTAGGTCGTCATTATCTTATCTTTTGAAGTAACGTCTGTAATTTATAAGATAAGACAGAGAGTGCCACGTGACAATTACAACCAATGAGCAAAGTTGTTGTTTTTTTTCTTTTTAACATAAATCTACACGGTGATAATAGACATAAAACATGCACAAACAACAAACCAAATCTATGTATCCAATCATTTCAGACAATATGAGCTTCTTTCAACTAACTCGAATAGGGCACAAAACAAGAGGTAAAAAAATATACATCTTCAGGCAGCCAACTAAATGGTCAAGGGTGCCAATGGGTCTAATTTTAAATAAAGTCAGAGCCCATGCCCTTTTCGGATTGTCTATCTCTGTACGGAACAGGCCATCTATTTTTTTTTTACGGAATCAGGAATGGAGCATATAAGGAAGGGCCATTATAGCACTGGAGTGATTTCTTCCTAATTTAGATCAAGAATATGACTTACTAGGCTAACAATTAAATCAAATTCAAGATGAACGTAAGTATTTGCACACAGATGAGAAATAATAATTTTAAGCAATGTCTGCAAATTATTCAATAAAATTTAACGCAATTTTCGGAAATTAGAACAGGTCGACATTGTTTGCGCACAGCGTGCCAGCATCCCCACGACATTAGATCTATAACAAGTATTAAATAATATGACATGTACTGTTGTAGTGATGATGAAGACATTAGATCTATAACAAGTATTAAATAATGACATGTACTGTTGTAGTGATGATTAAGACATTAGATCTATAACAAGTATTAAATAATGACATGTACTGTTGTAGTGATGATGAAGACATTAGATCTATAACAAGTATTAAATAATGACATGTACTGTTGTAGTGATGATTAAGACATTAGATCTATAACAAGTATTAAATAATGACATGTACTGTTGTAGTGATGATTAAGACATTAGATCTATAACAAGTATTAAATAATGACATGTACTGTTGTAGTGATGATTAAGACATTAGATCTATAACAAGTATTAAATAATGACATGTACTGTTGTAGTGATGATTAAGACATTAGATCTATAACAAGTATAAAATAATGACATGTACTGTTGTAGTGATGATTAAGACATTAGATCTATAACAAGTATTAAATAATGACATGTACTGTAGTAGTGATGATTAAGACATTAGATCTATAACAAGTATTAAATAATGACATGTACTGTCGTAGTGATGATTAAGACATTAGATTGTATAACAAGTATTAAATAATGACATGTACTGTTGTAGTGATGATTAAGACATTAGATTGTATAACAAGTATTAAATAATGACATGTACTGTTGTAGTGATGATTAAGACATTATATTATATAACAAGTATTAAATAATGACATGTACTGTCGTAGTGATGATTAAGACATTAGATTGTATAACAAGTATTAAATAATGACATGTACTGTTGTAGTGATGATTAAGACATTATATTATATAACAAGTATTAAATAATGACATGTACTGTTGTAGTGATGATTAAGACATTAGATTATATAACAAGTATTAAATAATGACATGTACTGTCGTAGTGATGATTAAGACATTAGATTGTATAACAAGTATTAAATAATGACATGTACTGTTGTAGTGATGATTAAGACATTAGATTGTATAACAAGTATTAAATAATGACATGTACTGTTGTAGTGATGATTAAGACATTAGATTGTATAACAAGTATTAAATAATGACATGTACTGTTGTAGTGATGATTAAGACATTAGATTGTATAACAAGTATTAAATAATGACATGTACTGTTGTAGTGATGATTAAGACATTAGATCTATAACAAGTATTAAATAATGACATGTACTGTCGTAGTGATGATTAAGACATTAGATCTATAACAAGTTTTAAATAATATGAGATGTACTGTTTTAGTGATGATGAAGACATTAGATCTCAGCTTGTTTCTAATGAAAAAAAGATTTGGAATCGGTGAACTCAAATCTAACTGCCTGACAGACCTCTCTTGATTTTACATACGTTATTTACAAAAATAGAATGTTTTGAATCCCATAACTGGCATACGCTGGCAGGTCTACATAACAAAGAACCATGTTCTGCTAGAGGCCGGTGTGGACAGTATAGCAGCACTAATTACCATTCGACAGCCATGCTTGGTCGGACACTTATACCGCATGGGAGACGACCGCATGCCATAGAACCGCAGGGCGGCAGAGGATGGCATTGGGCAGGGTTTGATGAACTCGGTACCATCATGATGACAGTGCAAAGCGACGAATACACGACCAGCCAGAGAGGCGGGCCGCACCAGGCGATACCGACCCTAGTGACGCCACTGATTCTGAGTAATGGTTTGCGACCTGACATTAAATCTGTAAAGTGAAAGCTGGGTACCGCTATTCTGTATCTCCAAAGATGAGATCGATCTACAACAAGTAAGTATCGTCCATCACGTCCGCCATAGGAAACAAAATATTTAAAAAAAATGTTATCCACAATAAGACTCAATACTTTTTCTGCGAGAATTCGCTTAGATCGTTCAAGCCCTTATACGAGCTGTTTATCTAGGCCAGTTCACATCCACTCTCACCAATCGAGAGAAACAAAAAAAAAAAAAAACCTGAACGGACATTCAAAGCACACAAAAAAAGTATCGATTCCAATTCTGGAGTACTCCTTCCCATAATGCTTTCCCGAGGTGAATGCACAATGAAATAAAGGATGTATTTACTGCGTGATGAGAGGAAGTAGGTCTAAGGTTAGATTGACCTACATTGTAAATCAATCTGATTAGGCTTGATGCTTCGACCTGCCCAAGGATTATTGATGAGGAGGCAAAAGTGAGAGCTAGGGGAAGATAACTCTTGGTATATAGTTCCTGCTATTAGCTTGCATTCACTTCATGGAGGGAAGCAAAATTTGGAAACTGGATGGTTGCTTCGAAAACTGCCCAAACGATTGATTTTCCTAGAAATGTAACAGTTTATGCGTATCATAAGAAAACAAGGTTACAAAGACAGTTTGTGTGGAAACACAAACTCAAAATCGGCAGAAAACTTACGAAAGGGCAGTCATCCTGACTTAATGGTTAACACGAAAATGTATCCATTACGTAAATATGGTGCATATGGTAGTGCATAATTACACCAATCCACGCCTTCGACTTTTATTTCAAATAAATGAATACACTGATGACAAAAACCACAGAAAATCTGCTAAATACATGGGATAGAAAAATCCTGAAAAAAAATTATGGTGCCCTACATGAGGAAACCGTATGGAGGATTTGCACCAACCAAGAAGTATAACAGCTATATGAAGACCCCTCCATAGTGATGGCAATAAAACGGAACAGATTACGTTGGGGCAGGTCACCTCGAGAGAATGTCAGAGGAGCAAAGATTGTTCACCTGCAAAAAACAAAAAGGCAAGAGCCCCAAAGGCAGACCACGAGTAGGGTGTATTGATGACGTAGAGGCGGATCTACAACAGCTAATAGTCCGGGCATGGAGACGTAAAGTCCAAGATAGATCAGAATAGAAAGACGTGCTAAACTAGGCCAGGGCCCTCCATGGGCTGCCACTGAGATGGATGAATGGATGGATGGATGGATGAGTGGATAGATGGATGGATGGATGGATGAGTGGATAGATGGATGGATGGATGAATGGATGGAAAGATGGATGAGTGGATATATGGATGGATGAGTGGATAGATGGATGGATGGATGAATGGATGGAAAGATGGATGAGTGGATATATGGATGGATGAGTGGATAGATGGATGGATGGATGAATGGATGAGTGGATATATGGATGGATGGATGAATGGATGGAAAGATGGATGAGTGGATATATGGATGGATGAGTGGATAGATGGATGGATGGATGAATGGATGGAAAGATGGATGAGTGGATATATGGATGGATGAGTGGATAGATGGATGGATGGATGAATGGATGAGTGGATATATGGATGGATGGATGAATGGATGGAAAGATGGATGAGTGGATATATGGATGGATGAGTGGATAGATGGATGGATGGATGAATGGATGGAAAGATGGATGAGTGGATATATGGATGGATGAGTGGATAGATGGATGGATGGATGAATGGATGAGTGGATATATGGATGGATGGATGAATGGATGGAAAGATGGATGAGTGGATATATGGATGGATGAGTGGATAGATGGATGGATGGATGGATGGATGGATGAGTGGATAGATGGATGGATGGATGGATGGATGAGTGGATAGATGGATGGATGGATGAATGGATGGAAAGATGGATGAGTGGATATATGGATGGATGAATGGATGGATGAGTGGATATATGGATGGATGGATGGATGAGTGGATATATGGATGGATGAATGGATGGATGAGTGGATAGATGGATGGATGATTGGATATATGGATGGATGAATAGATGGATGAGTGGATAGATGGATGGATGGATGAATGGATGGATGGATGGATGGATGAATGGATGGATGGATGGATGGATGAGTGGATAGATGGATGGATGGATGGATGAGTGGATATATGGATGGATGAATGGATAGATAGATGGATGGATGGATGAGTGGATAGATGGATGGATGGATGAATGGATGGATGGATGAGTGGATATTTGGATGGATGAATGGATGGATGAGTGGATAGATGGATGGATGGATGGATGGATGAGTGGATAGATGGATGGATGGAAGAGTGGATAGATGGATGGATGGATGAGTAGATAGATGGATGGATGAGTGGATAGATGGATGGATGGATGAGTGGATAGACGGATGGATAGACGGATGGATAGACGGATGGATGGATGAGTGGATGGATGGATGGATGAGTGGATGGATGGATGGATGAATGGATGGATAGAATACACAGATGTCAAAACATTATCGATAAAGGGATTCGTTAGGTAAAAAAAAAAGGAAAAATATTTTTTTTCTCCAATGCACTACACACATTAGTCAAGGTCAAGTAATGTCAGTTAACACAGGTTTTTGTCCTCCACCAGCCGGGACAATACATTGACTAACTCAGTACTGGGAGAGCTTAAACAAAAACTGTTCTGCCCAAAGATACGACAGCGGTGCAACTAAGGTAGGCGTCAATGTTTGGAGCTAAAGCGCTTACAGTGTGGTTTGATTCTGACTTTAAAAGTATTCCATATAGGCAATAGTCCTCCATGTGAATCTATCCAGTATCTTTAGAAACAGCTGGAGTGTTAGAATGGGTGTCACGTGATGTATTCGTCAATGTTGCCATAGAAATGTAAACAGGAGGTTGTTGTTTGTTTTTTTGTTGTTTTTTTGTTTTTACACTTTGGCTTCTAGTAGCTTCAAGTTTCTACAAAGAACAGTAAATAATGTAGCAATGAGTTTTTTAAATGTATGTTCCGCTACTAGGACATTACTACTTGTAATCACAACAAATTTCCGTAAGGATCAATAAAGCAGTCTTAGTACTTTTGATTTGAAGAACTATAATAAATAGAAGAGAAAAGCTTCTATTTGGGTCCATTCAGTCTCTAAGCTTCAAGCTTTATGTTAAGTCCATCTTTGTAAATCTATTATTGAGTTTGAATTAAATATATATGCGGTGCGCCCCACAGTTTGAGAAAGACTGCTTTAAAGGATTAAATGGGGGTAAAGGTTGGTGTGGAGCATCTGAAGTAAAAGTATTTAAAAAATGGCAAGGAAAAAGAACTCTACCCTCTTGTCTAACCATTACTGTATGTAAACTGGGGCTGTCTAAAGTTGTCAGCATTCTGTTTATTAGGCGATGTCCACTGGATTCAGCTAGAGTTGTCAACTACTGCTTTCTGTAACAATATCAATGTTTACTAGACTAGTGCCATTTAAAAAAAAAACTGTTTGCTAATGTCACTTATCACTGGCTCGATATGGCCGTGTAGGCATACTAGACTTTGTCGCTGATCATAAAGACATGACAAACTTGCTGGAGTCCTTCAGTCAACTAATGCCATGCCCATGTTGACCTGCTAGTGCTCAAGCGGACCTTAAAACTTGATGTCTGGTTTTACGCTTCAACTGTCACTGCACAAACTTATGCTCATATACACGCATGCGCACTCACCCAAGACGGTTTTCCTTATTGACATTATGCCAGAGGATGGATCAAAAATGTTATTCAACTATTATTTTATGGCATTGCCTGGTTGAATGGAGGAGATTTGTAGAAAAGTATTGCATTAAAATCGTGACATCATACATGGCCATGGTGAAGGCAACAGTGCAGATCAACTAGAGTTAAATATTGTCTTCTTATTTTGTAATGGACTAAATGAATAACTTTTTTAAAAATTATAAGCTTTTTATTTTCCGTTGCAAATTTAAAAGGACTTGGAGATATATGGATATAAGTATTTTGGTATCTGGCATCACTGGAGGTCTTTTTATCTGGGATCATTGGAGGTGTTCTTATCTGGCATCATTGGAGGTGTTCTTATCTGAATCATTGGATGTGTTCTTATCTGGCATTATTGGAGGTGTTCTTATCTGGCATCATTGTAGGTGTTCTTATCTGGCATCATTGGAGGTGTTTTTATCTGACATCATTGGAGGTGTTCTTATCTGGCATCATTGGAGGTATTCTTATCTGGCATCATTGGAGGTGTTCTTATCTGGCATCATTGGAGGTGTTCTTATCTGGCATCATTGGAGGTGTTCTTATCTGGCATCATTGGAGGTGTTCTTATCTGGCATCATTGGAGGTGTTCTTATCTGGCATCATTGGAGGTATTCTTATCTGGCATCATTGGAGGTGTTCTTATCTGGCATCATTGGAGGTGTTCTTATCTGGCATCATTGGAGGTGTTCTTATCTGGCATCATTGGAGGTGTTCTTATCTGGCATCATTGGAGGTGTTCTTATCTGGCATCATTGGAGGTGTTCTTATCTGGCATCATTGGAGGTGTTTTTATCTGGCATTATTGGAGGTATTCTTATCTGGCATCATTGGAGGTGTTCTTATATGGCATCATTGGAGGTGTTCTTATCTGGCATCATTGGAGGTGTTCTTATCTGGCATCATTGGAGGTGTTCTTATCTGGCATTATTGGAGGTATTCTTATATGGCATCATTGGAGGTGTTCTTATCTGGCATCATTGGAGGTGTTCTTATCTGGCATCATTGGAGGTGTTCTTATCTGGCATCATTGGAGGTATTCTTATATGGCATCATTGGAGGTGTTCTTATCTGGCATCATTGGAGGTGTTCTTATCTGGCATCATTGGAGGTGTTCTTATCTGGCATTATTGGAGGTATTCTTATCTGGCATCATTGGAGGTGTTCTTATATGGCATCATTGGAGGTGTTCTTATCTGGCATCATTGGAGGTGTTCTTATCTGGCATCATTGGAGGTGTTCTTATCTGGCATTATTGGAGGTATTCTTATATGGCATCATTGGAGGTGTTCTTATCTGGCATCATTGGAGGTGTTCTTATCCGGCATCATTGGAGGTGTTCTTATCTGGCATCATTGGAGGTGTTCTTATCTGGCATCATTGGAGGTGTTCTTATCTGGCATTATTGGAGGTGTTCTTATCTGGCATCATTGGAGGTGTTCTTATCTGGCATCATTGGAGGTGTTCTTATCTGGCATCATTGGAGGTGTTCTTATCTGGCATCATTGGAGGTGTTCTTATCTGGCATTATTGGAGGTATTCTTATATGGCATCATTGGAGGTGTTCTTATCTGGCATCATTGGAGGTGTTCTTATCCGGCATCATTGGAGGTGTTCTTATCTGGCATCATTGGAGGTGTTCTTATCTGGCATCATTGGAGGTGTTCTTATCTGGCATTATTGGAGGTGTTCTTATCTGGCATCATTGGAGGTGTTCTTATCTGGCATCATTGGAGGTGTTCTTATCTGGCATCATTGGAGGTGTTTAAATTTGACGTCAATAGATATGTTGAGCTGGGGGTGGGCGGGCTGTAATGTTTGTATTTAAATCCAAGGCTTTAATGTCAGCGTATCAAATAAATGGACAGTTATAAAAGTTGACAGCCAGAGCCAAAACCAAAAGCCTTACAATTTCCAAAATCATCAATCCGCTTTCTTGCCATTTTCATAATATTACATGGGTATCACTATGGTTAATAGTTTGTTGTTGCTTAATTAAATTGCAGGTACATTACAGTTTTGGAGGCGTTCAAGATTTTGAATTTCGGGATCTATAGGACGCCTCTGAGTCCGCCTAGTACCTGACATTGGTTGGGAAAAAGAAAAGGTGGTTGGTCGTTGTGCTGGACACATGACACCCTCGCTAACCGTGGGCCACATAAACAGATGACCTTTATAGTATCTGCCCTATAGATCGCAAGGTCTGAAATGGGAACTTACATTATAGTAACGTACAGCATAAATTACCTATAGTTACTCAGTTACCTTAAAGTCACCTACAGTCTACAGATGAATCTACATGGCCTGGTGTAATATATAACATATTTTAACTAGAACGCCCTAGTTGATACAGCTTCACAGATTCCTCTCTGACCCCACCTGGCCTTAATAATACATTTCATACTGTGGTGGCCAAGGATATTTTCATCCTAACGACCTTATAATGATCCCCGAGAACACACAAACCGGAAGGAGATAGGTGTAGAAACAAGAAGACACTAATAGAACTGACACAGTTGTCGAGTTCCTGGTCATTCGGTGGCAAGACACTTGGTGAAAGGTTGTAGAAGAGTTAGCATCAGTGCCTCATTTCTCACTCCATAATTTATTCTCATAAGAAGTCGTACATATAATATATATAATTGAAAGCAAGGTGTGTGTATGTATGCATCCCGCATAGCAATCGTAACTGTTTGACCAATCTTGATAAAACTTGGCATAAATGTTCCTTAGATCATAATAAAGGCCCTAACTCAAGTGTATGTTATATGCCCCTTCCATAACTGGGGGGTCCTAAAAAAGGCTCTAACTCAAGTGTATGTTATATGCCCCTTCCATAACTGGGGGGTCCTAAAAAAGGCTCTAACTCAAGTGTATGTTATATGCCCCTTCCATAACTGGGGGGTCCTAAAAAAGGCTCTAACTCAAGTGTATGTTATATGCCCCTTCCATAACTGGGGGGTCCTAAAATATATATTGAAAAAAAACGACAATTAAATTTATCTCTAATAAAGAACGACATTTTTTAACAAATCGGGTAAGCCCGTTTACACAGTATTTTGTATATGATATGAATATGCCTGCTAAACGGGTAAACCCATTTTCACACTCTAATTTTATGTTGTTGGTAAAATGAACTTTAAAAATTGTAAAGGGAACATTCGCTGTGTTTAACATTTGACATAGATCTAAATCCAATCCACCAAATCAGTAATACCGAAACTAAGGCACACAGGCTGCGGGTCATATCCCGCTAGTTGTTGATAAAAGTAGGTTCAACATTCATGGGTGAATGGTAAGATCAAGGACATACAACTAGACCAGGGGTTCTCAACCTGTGGGTCGCAACCCCCTTGGGCCTTAGGGGTCGATTTACGAATTGCCAGTGGTCGCCTAAGACCATCGAAAATATGGATTGTTATAGTCTATTCTTCTATTGCTTTGTGGGTGGGGGTCGCGGCAGAGTGGGGATTATAATAAGGGGTCGCCGAGAAAAAAAGGTTGAGAACCGCTGAACTAGACACAAAAAAAAAAGATCTACTTACTACTGTGGATAGGAAATCGTCATGGCGGCCTGCAAGCCTCTGTAACAGCTCGTCTGCCGTCTCGTCCATTTTATCCTCAGCGACCACCTGATGACCATTATCGTCAGCTTCGTCGCCGTTGTCGTGGTTATCGGCGATGGTGAGGCACCCTTTCGGGGAGCTGTCCCTGCTCTCTTCGTCCGAGTTGAGGGGGCACTCGGGCGAGATGTTCACCCAGACGCTGAGGTCTAGTTCTCGTTCCTCCATGACGTCCTCTCAACTGACCACTGGCATTCAAACAGTGACAGGCTATCGTGTGTTAATGGTAGTTCTCCTTCAAGGATGTTGCTAGGTTTATTTTATCTGAAAATTAAGATTACAAAAGTGCTAAAGACGAACATTGACTAGAAAGACACAAAGATAAAGACACATTCCTCGTCCCATATGCTAGGACAAATTTGTACAAATACTCCTTCTTCCCTAGTGCTATTAGAGCATGGAATGGGTTGCCTGAGCCAGCCTGGAAAACCAGTGACATAGCAGAATTGAGATCATTGGTTAATATGCATGACTAAATAATAATAATAATAATAATAATAATAATAATCTTTATTATCCGTAAGGAAATTTGTCTTACTATAAGAAACCAAAGTGTACATTCACGCCAGACTCACTCATAATTTACATGTGACAAAGTTTATACCAGATTGTTCTTATTTAATGATTTGATTGCCAGGGGAACAAAAGAGTGTTTGTATCTGTTTGTCTTTGCTATCGGTGTCTTGTATCTCTTTTGTGATGGTAAAATCACAAAATCCTGACACAAAGGGTGATTCTTTATTTCGAGGATCATCATCTTTTTTTGAAGTAACGTCCGTTTTATATAAGATAAGATAAGATAAGTAAGTAGCTGGTACACGTTTACAACGACTCCGAATATGTAAGTCACATATTCAGGAAGAATTCGAATCTTAGCCCTCTCTCCAATCTTACATAGAAACGCATTTTCCTGAACACCTTATCACACTTACCTAAACACACCTAAACACACCTATAGACACCTGTTCCCTTACATAGAGACGTCTATTACCTTACATAGATACTCCTTCCTTACCTAGACACGTCTATTCCCTTACATAGATACTCCTTCCTTACCCAGACACGCCTATTCCCTTACCTCAGCGGTTCTCAACCTTTTAAGCTCGGCGACCCCTTTTTACAATCCCCACTCTGCCGCGACCCCCCCCCCCTCGCACACACACACAGCAATATAGGAGTAGACAAAAACAATAAACTTTTTCGATGGTCTTTGGCGACCCCTGGCAAATCTACAATCGACCCCCAAAGGGGTCGCGACCCACAGGTTGAGAACCCCTGCCTTACCTAGAGTCGACCTGGACACGCCTATTCCCAATGAACATATTGAAACATTGTCATATTTACATATGACAATTTAAAAAAAAAAAATTAAAAAAAAAAAAAAAAAAAAACAAGCCACCAAAGGTCTTAATTAAAGGGAAACTCCGATGGTTTTGACAATTTTTGATATAATATATGTTTAGATCTACAGATAATGAATATATATATATATATATATATATATATATATTTGTTTTTATTTGCAATAATAACCTAGTAATAGATATGTTTCTGACGTAATTTTCCTGCGCATCCAAAACGGTCACTTTCACCGGGTTTCTGTGACGTCACACTAGCCTATTAATTTAATCTATTGACTTACTGTATAACGGAAAACCATACAGTAACGTTTACATTCTCGTAAAAGAAATATATATTCGTCTAAGCAGTTAACTAGATCTTGTAAGCAAAGAAATAAATGCGTGTTAAAGTATATTTACATGCTTGACTAACTACGGCAGTGTGTATCTTCTCGCCTGACCACTCAACACACAACAAACACTATCGCTTGGTTGTCTTGTCATGACTGACTACACGTAGTCTAGACTAGCCTTACACTGACCAGTTTGTTCGAATCAGTCAGACCTGCGATCTATTTACTTCTTGGGACAGGGAGGGGCTTAGATGAAAATGTTACTTTATTTCTCGAGTTGGTTGTCCTAATACTTTTAAATGTATCTATCTATATATAACTGTACGCTTGACTAGGCCGCCAATAAGACTTACAGCCTAACAGCTACTGTAAGAATGAAGCGATACGATTGGTCAAATCTAGTTTCCCTTTCAGTATTGTTGAGGGAAGTGACGTATGCTAACCTAAAAAAAAATCTCATAGAACCCCGTTTTTTTGGATATGTCAAGAATTTACTGTCTAGTTTATTAAATATAAATGTTTCTAAGCATTTAAATAAAAAATGGTAAAATGTTTACCATTACAACTTTTTACTTAGAATTTAAATATCTCAATAACTCAAATTTGAAAAACCATCGGAGTTTCCCTTTAAGCTAGATGTCTGGTGATTCCTTCCATTCACACAGTAAAGTTCAATTATCATATATGGTGTTAAATATTACAAATATTATATATCAGATATTATTTATTTCAAATATCACTTATAAAAAAACACCCTCTGGGCCAGAATTGTGAGATTTTATCATCACAAAGGAGATACAAGACATGGAAGATACAGTTTACAAAAAAACAGACACAAAAACTCCTCTGTTCCCGGGCAATCAAACTGAGCCAACCATTGAAATGAATGGATCTAGCTGATGGCAACACTTCACATGTTACGTTGGAGTAAAACTAGTGGGAACGTTTTTTTTTTTGTTTCTATAGTTAAAATGTATTTTTTATTGCACAAAGTGCAAGACAAATTTCCTCATGGATAATAATAAATATTATTATTTATTATTATAAAATTGTAACATTAAATATCACAAAAATATTAATTGAAGATAGTGGCGAGGTAGTGGAACACGAATATGTTGTTTTTTGTTACTTTTCAGTTGGCATGCTAGACATCAACCTGGATAAACTATTTGGTGCTCAGACCTACTTGATTCATTCGAACCACACGAGGATACACCTTGTGTCTTGATTCATTCGAACCACACGAGGATACACCTTGTGTCTTGATTCATTCGAACCACACGAGGATGCACCTTGTGTCTTGATTCATTCGAACCACACGAGGATACACCTTGTCTCTTGATTCATTCGAACCACACGAGGATACACCTTGTGTCTTGATTCATTCAAACCACACGAGGATACACCTTGTGTCTTGATTCATTCGAACCACACGAGGATACACCTTGTGTCTTGAATCATTCAAACCACACGAGAATGCACCTTGTGTCTTGAATCATTCGAACCACACGAGAATGCACCTTGTGTCTTGAATCATTCAAACCACACGAGAATGCACCTTGTGTCTTGAATCATTCAAACCACACGAGAATGCACCTTGTGTCTTGAATCATTCAAACCACACGAGAATGCACCTTGTGTCTTGAATCATTCAAACCACACGAGAATGCACCTTGTGTCTTGAATCATTCAAACCACACGAGAATGCACCTTGTGCCTTGATTCATTCGAACCACACGAGAATACACCTTGTGTCTTGATTCATTCGAACCACACGAGGATACACCTTGTGTCTTGATTCATTCGAACCACACGAGGATACACCTTGTCTCTTGATTCATTCGAACCACACGAGGATACACCTTGTGTCTTGAATAGTGCGAGTGCAATTTTCTCCATTCTAATATTTTTTAGACTATCCGTATTCACTTCATATTAATACTTGAGCCCGAGACAGTTCCATTGACTCCACAGTGTATTTTGTATGGACTCCACCTCAACCCCCTTCCCTCACCCCCACCTCTGGCTCTACCCCCCCCCCCGGTCTTCTATTTTCAATGAAAGTATTCCCAACTGAATCCATTATCACCTCCACTTCAAAAACCGGTGACATCATGACAGTCTTTCGGATAACATCATTATGAGAACGCAAAGATCG
Source organism: Biomphalaria glabrata (assembly GCF_947242115.1). Lineage (NCBI taxonomy): Eukaryota > Metazoa > Mollusca > Gastropoda > Planorbidae > Biomphalaria > Biomphalaria glabrata. Next base: position 5,936,201 of record NC_074722.1, on the reverse strand, counting down.
ATGACGCCATTGCATGAAATCCGTTACACTCCAGTGGACTCCAAGACTCATCTGCAAGTGGTTCGGGAATTTTTTAAAAATTTAGGAAGGAAATAAAAGAGAAGGTAAATGCCAATCTGGCCAGAAACTTGACAACCTGGCCAGTTTGACATGGTTCTGGCCAGATACATTACTCCTTACTTAGATACAGACAAAAAAATTTAAAGTATAAAAACTTAACAAAATAAAGTAATTTAAAAAAAAATGTTAGCTTAATTCATTTTGAATATACAACAACAACAACAACACTAGATGCTTACGAAAGATAAATACAACTAATACTTTGGTTTACAAAATAAATAAAAAATATTGAAGATTTGTTTATGTAGAGGCCAATCTTTAAATAGTAAGCTTTTTGGTATATCCGCTATGCAGAATGCGGAGATGTTGATAACCGAACTATTTCACTCAATCATATGGATGTACTACTGTTTCTAACATGGGCGTAGCCAGGATTTTTTTTCGGGGGGGGGGGGGTTTGGGGGGGGTAAATTTTTTTCTTCCCCCCCCCGACCCCCCCCCCCCCGGCGAAAAAAAAATTATATGTATTTATGTGTGTGTGTGTGTACATAATCTTTATTACATTCTGACCCTTCATTATTTCGGAAGACGTTTATTGTGCCCTAGAATAGGTTCTTCCATGAGTTAGTGAAAAAATTGTAAATTCCCCGACATTACTAGCAAAGGGGTCTGGGGGAGCGCTAGAAGCTCCCCCAGCGCGGGGCGAAGCCCCGCCGCCAAGCACTATTTCTGATATTGAAAACCAACAAAATGCATATTCTGAGGTATCTACAGTGCATTTTCCTGCTATTAAAAAGTTCTATTTAAAAAACCTATTGTGCTATTCTTACTGACTTAGGCCCTCCCTCGTCGTTCGGCGCATTTGCCATCAAGCTGTTTCCATAAAATTGTGAACTCCCCGCCATTATTAGCAAAGGGGTCTGGGGGAGCGCTAGGAGCTCCCCTAGCGCGGGGGGAAGCCCCGCCGCCAAGCACCATTTCTGGTATTGAAAGCCAACAAAATGCATATTCTGAGGTATCTACAGTCCATTTTAATGCTATTAAAAAGTTTTATTTCAAAAACCTAATGTGCTATTCTTACTGACTTAGATCCTCCCACGCCGTTCGGAGCATTTGACGTCAAGCAGTTTCCATAAAAATCTGTCACTGGTAATGTCTGAAGCCTCTTCCCACCTACCATGAGGACCTCCATGAATGAGTGGCGTCAAGTTGTACTAGGATATCATTGCAACTCTTCTTATGCGTAATTCATTTTGTCGGAGAACATGTCCCGCAAACCTCATGCGTCCTCTCACAATCTTACTAAGGGGTCGACTCCCAGTTCGGCATAGGATTTCCTTGATTTAGATCCGATCTCTATAACTGACTCCTGAAATCTGTCTTAGCCATCTTTGTTGAGCTATATTTAGTGTTTTTCGATTTCGGTAGATGACTATTCACTGCAGTTTATTAATGGAGCCCTGCCACTGGTAAAAATGTGTAACCTCTCTTGAATACGCTCTTAGAATTAAGTGACTGTAGTTGCTTTAGATTTTATATTGAAAAGAGAAGTTTTATCGTCAAAATCTTCTGTTGGGGGTTTTCCACCTCAAAATGCTCTGTAGGGGGATCTTAGACTCAAAACCATCTGGAGGGGTTGTAAACTTTAAAAAAAAAGCCATCTGTAGAAGAAACACAAAACCCCCGATTGGCTTGGCTACGCTCAAATAATTTTAGTGTGTAATTTGCTTTTTTTTTATATTGAAGATGTATTTTTAGCACCAAACCCCTCTGAATGGGGGTTTAAACTCAAAACCCCATTCGGCAACGCTCATAGCATTTTAAGTGCGTAATTTGCTTTTTTTATTACACTGAAGATGGCGGGGGGTTTAAACTCAAAACCCCTTTGACTACGCTCATAGATTTTAGAGTGAGTAATTTTCTTTTATTTATATTGAAGAGGTACTTTTTAGCTTCAAACTCCACTGGAGGGGAGTTTAAACTCAAAACCCCATAGACTACATTCATAACATTTTTAGTGTATAATTTGCTTTTTTTTTATTATTAAAAAGAGGTATTTTTTTCCTTCAAACCCCACTGAAGTGGGGTTTAAACTCAAAACTGAGTCGAAACCCATTTAGCTACGCTCATAACATTTTGAGTGCGTAAATAGCTTTTTTTTATATTAAAGAGGGGGTTTATCGTAAATTTTAGACGGGGTTTTAAAATCAAAATCTTCCTTAACTGTGCTCTTGGAATTAGGGGATTTTCGTTTGCATTTTTTTTTTGTTTTGTTTTATAGAAGAGTGGGAGTTAACTGCAAAAACCCCAGGTAGGGGGTTTAAAACTCAAAATCCCTGGTAGGGGGTTTTAAACTCAAAACCCTTAGTAGGGGTTTTTAAACTCGAACCGCTCTGGTAGGGGTTTTAAACTCGAACCCCCCTGGTAGGGGTTTTTAAACTCGAACCCCCCTGGTAGGGGTTTTTAAACTCGAACCCCCCTGGTAGGGGGTTTTAAACTCAAAACCCCTTTGGTTATGCTAGGGCAAGTGATGGTTTAGTATTAAAATCTCACCTAAAATAAACAAAATCAAAGCAAAAAATCAGTCACTAAATTCCGACTCCCCCCCCCAAGGGGGGGGGATTTCATTTCGGGGGGGGGGGGGGTTGAACCCCAAGAACCCCCCCCCCTGGCTACGCCCATAGTTTCTAACCACTCTCCCAAGCATAACCCTAACCATAACCATTGTCTAAGTTAGATAAGCCATACAGCTTGTGCTCATTACATTCCAATAATGTAGAGTAGATTTCGATGAAACGATTAGGTGCGCAGGTGGTTGGTTTTTTTTCTTTTTGATCCCTAGTGTGCGTGCGTGCGTCTGTGTGTGTGTGTGAAGCATGTTGACTTGATATTTTGACAGTTTATAAATTCATTCAAATGAACTCACCCGTGTATAGCAAACTATAAATAGATCTACCGCGTTCAACGCGTCTTCGTTTTCCCAGGAAATGTTCACAGCATGAAGAGGTCATTGTCGTGATTCTCTTTCTCTAGTCTACTCCAAATACTATCCCTCCCCCCCCCCCCCAGCATATAAACTTGTCATTTGTTTTTCTTTGGTTTCATCTGTTTTCGCCTAATAATCTTTGCGGTATGCACGACTCGGGTTGTATACAAACTTGTAAGCAGGTATATGTCTTGTGTGTGTGTGTGTGTGTGTGTGTGTGTGTGTGAGTAATGAATTGTTGTTTACTCTTCAAGTATAAACCAGGCTGAAATGGTTTTCAAAAGCAGTGACTCGGTGATATTTTGGTAATGATAGAGCACTTCGTGACGTCAATAAATAAATCATATCAACAACAAAAAACAACAACAAAAAGTAGGAAGGGCAAACAAGAGAACACGAAATAGTTTGTTCTGATGATTTGTTTCGTTTGATCTACTTTTCTCTCTCACCCCGGGTGATGACAAACTTTTGAGATTTATCTATAGCACTATTCAATTGAAAAGTGTTTTTTTTTCATGTTTCTGAGAAAAAGTCGATATCGATTTTCAAATTAGTGTAATTAATATCCTAACATCCTCATTTCATGAGAAGGAACTAAATCTGAACCGCACTTGCAGAACTAATTAACAATATGGAAAGACCAAGGCATAGCCCTTGACACCAAAATCAGATTGATGCTCTCGCTGGTCATGGCCACATTCTTACATGCTTGAGAATCTTGGACACCGACTGGAGAACTAGAGAGGAGGATCCTAGCAATGGAATTGAGATGCTACAGAATGTATCCCATACACAATGACCGCATCACTAACGAAGACATCAGAAACGGGATTAATACAGGGATGATCGGCTAACTAGTGCCAAGAAATGTAAACTAAAAACTATATTCCCATATTACATGCCAAGACCATCCTACAGGGAACAGGACCAGGAAAAAGAAGAAGACACAGACATAGAAAGCGATGGAAAGACAAACATGAAAGAATGGACGGTCCTGTCGTTGAAAGAGGTTCTATCCAAGGCAAAAGACAGAGAGGAGTGGAGAAAGACGGTCGACAGAATGTGTGGTGCCCCAACGGTCAGACAGATTAAGATGAAGGTGATCCTGACATGAATTTTCAAGCTTCATAAAATTCTCAGAAATGAAGATTATTACATTCTAAATTCCAAGCAAAACCTTCTGATGACGGCAGAGAATGACAGCGGATGGGCTTTGAGATCGGCACCATCGTCACGACATAGTTCCGAAACTTGAACCACACGTCCAGACAGCCTTCGATAAAACTATTCACAGCAACACAGAGAAAAAAAAAAGAATTACAAGTGATGCCCCACAGGCCCCCCAAAAAAGTACGTTCTCATATCCTCTAACCAAGCGTTTTCCTGCATTATGAGCTGCACCAATTCATTGTCCTGGCGTCTACAGCGCACTAGTTCTCACAGTATTAAGAGAGTAAGTCAAATTAGGTTACAGTCACAAGGGGTGGGACTGAACTGTGAGAATCAGTAGAGCGTGAGCATGTTTGATAAGCTTAATTGTCGTAATATTATCATCGAGTTCAACAGGACGTCGTCTAGCAGCCATGTTTTGTTCTCGATAAAGACGCCATCAGAACGTCTTCGAGACCATTCAGGAGTACGAAAGACGGGTCGACGAGAATCGCATTGGCGAAGGCGCATTAAAGTGTCTTCTTCAGAGCATTTTGAATCGATCCACAGTTTGAGAAACACTGGTCTAGCATCAGCATCTCCTTTAGCTAGCAACAGATTCAACAACTCCACAGCCACACATAAGCAAAAAACTATTAAGCTAAAATGTACCTAAGAATATCTAGAAGAGGAAGTAATTCGGGCATTGAAATACTTTGGGGATTGTTGTTTTCTGTATTCATGTAGACACTTCCACCCTTGACCTTTGAACCTACTTGATGTTATGTTTATTTCCATTTGGCTGCAAGACACTAAACAACACATGCTCGCACTTCTCAACCCGGCTGTGGCTTGAAAGTGAAAGTAGACTTCATTCATCACGTGATCGTAGACGGGTGGGAAACTAAAAATTAGGAACTAAAAAAAGCCTCGTTCAATGGGACTGTTTGTTGTACGGAGTGACGATGACACGAGCTGGTAAGTGGGTCAGGCGAGAGCACCTAGCCAAGCTTTTTAAAGACAATGATGTTGTTTATATTTGTTACTCAAGGGGTCGGGGGTTCCAAATCTTTTAAAATGTCAAAATATTTTCCTAGCTCCCTCTTGTACCCTAAAAAAAAAAAAAAAGCTTATCTAAGTAAAGAGCTCTGCACTTACAAATCTAATGTATGTTATTTCCCTTATTCGATATCAAACAAAATTATTAATTACCAAAACAATTGATTGACTAATTCTTTTGTTAGTTTAAAGTTTCAACTTGATCCGAGAATGGGTGTTGGAGAAATTACATGTTCAATTACCTAAGGGGACTAATGAGCTAGCCCCAGTGTTCAAAATACTCTTTCAGGCTTCACTTAACCAGGGCAGAGTACCAAAGGACTGGAAAGAAGCTAATGTCACCCCCCTATTTAAAAAGGAGAAAAATCTGACCCAGGAAACTACAGACCAGTATCACTTACCAGCATCACATGTAAAATCCTAGAACACATAATATGTAGCAACATCATAAACCACTTAGACAAACATAATGTCCTCACACCATACCAACATGGCTTTAGGAAATATAGATCATGTGAAACACAACTAATAGGACTAATTGATGATTTTTCAAAAGGTTTAGATAATAGTGAACAAATAGATGCTATCTTACTAGATTTTTCTAAGGCTTTTGACAAGGTTCACCACCATAGTTTGCTTAAAAAATTAAAATATTTCGGCATTAATGGTCCACTGCATCAGTGGATTAAAGACTTTCTGATAGGGAGAGAACAAACTGTAATAATAAATGGTTCTAAATCAACACCGATAACAGTAAACTCAGGTGTACCTGAAGGAACAGTCTTGGGTCCACTACTATTTTTAATTTACATAAATGATTTACCAAATTGCATTACTTCAGGAACAAAAGTCAGATTATTTGCAGACTATTGCATAATATATAGAACAATAAAAACAACACAAGACACAGATATTTTACAAAGAGAATTAGATGAATTACAGAAATGGGAATCAAATTGGAGCATGTCTTTCCACCCAGAAAAATGTCAGTTGTTAAGAGTAACAAAAAACTAAAACAAATTAATTCCACTTATCTTATTCATGACAAACCAGTAACACAGACTAAAAACGCAAAATACCTAGGTGTTATAATAAATGAAAAACTGTCATGGAATCCACATATTGATGAAACTACAAAAAAATCAAACAAAGCATTAGGATTTATTAAAAGAAATTTCTATAAATCAAATAAGAAAATAAAACTAAAATGTTATTTAACCTTGGTTAGGCCAATAATAGAATATGCATCCTCTGTTTGGGACCCCTCAACTCAAGAAAACATTAAGAAACTAGAACAGATACAAAATAGAGCAGTGCGATTCATAACAAACGAATATTCACATTTGACTAGAGTAACACCTTTAGTAAAATCACTAAATTTAGAAAGCCTTCAGGACAGAAGGCTCAAAAGTAAAGTAGCAATTATACATAAAACACTGAACCATAATCTTCAAATACAAAAACAAAATTTAATAAAATACTCTGAAAGACACAAAGATAAAGGCACATTCCTCGTCCCATATGCTAGGACAAATTTGTACAAATACTCCTTCTTCCCTAGTGCTATTAGAGCATGGAATGGGTTGCCTGAGCTAGCCAGGAAAACCAGTGACTTGGCAGAATTTAAGTCATTGGTTAATATGCATGACTAAATGCATGACGCGTAGGACGTAATCATCTTCTTTTTTGAAGTAACGTCTGTATTATATAAGATAAGATAAGACAAAACCCTATATATTTAGCCGTATCTGTGAATATTAAAGTATAAATTTCTCTTTGTTGGTATCAAGCAAAATAATTAATTACCAGTATTTAATTGACTAATTGGTTAACGTTTTATTTTTATTGATACCCGTCTTGTCTTTACCAACTAATAATTGTGCAAAGTTTCAACTTGATCCGAGAATGAATGTGGGAGAAATGACGTGTACAAACTTTTTACCAGACAGAGTGAGTTGATAAAAGCTTTGTAGAAAAAAAAATATTTTCCCGGGTGAGAACCCCCACCCCTCATACATCACAGCGCTACAGAGGACATACAATTATAAAATAATTTCTCAAGTAGAAATACCTACACCAGACATTAATTATATGGCTCAGAATTTGACAGTTAAATAATAGATCAAAATCTTAGTAGTTGGGCAGCTACTATGCTTATTTTTTAAAAAGTGAGTCACACATGTCAAGACCTTGAAAAGTAACTATCACCTGGCAAATGTGTAATTGCCAACACGGAATGATGTCAGAAAATGTCAAAAGGTTCCATTGCCAATTAGGCTGCACCAGCAGACAAAACATATTGAAACAGATTCGTGTGTAGGTAAGTGTATGGGGAACTAACTTGATTGGTCTCCGCGAGGTCAAGGTCTTATCTTGTCAAAGACAAGTTGTAGCCATCCGGAGGGAAATTCTTTTCTTTTTTTAGTGTGCATGTGTAAGAGTTAGTAACACTTGCGATGACACACTAGTCACGTGACAACATGCCTTCTGAAAAGCATGTAAATAAAATAATACACAAGGACTCAAGTCATCATGCAATAGTGATCTCACTTGTAGAGACAACTGGCCACAGTGACATTGTATCGGCTGGTAGAGATTCACAACAGTGTCGGCAATCTCCTGCCAAGGGCGATAAGTTCGAGGAGACGCTGTTGAATGTGTGAAACAAAGACGTTGTGTGTGTGGATTTGGAAGAATTATTCCTAACTCCAGTTAAGTTGTTTTTTTTTTAAACTATTCTACAAGCACTTTAATAGTTATGTTTGTAAGATTAAAAATAAAGTAGTAATTATTCATAAAACACTGAACCATATTCTTCAAATTAAAAAAAAAAAACAACTAATAAAATACTCAGAAAGAGACAGGAGCAATCATTACCACCAAATGCTAGGTACAGGTATGTCAAACAATGCGTTCGCGGGAAGCATGCGGCCCGCCGCCACTTTGAAATTTGCCCGCTAGGCTACCTCAGGAATTATCAAATAATGTTAAATCCATAGACATAAATAAATATAGACTGGCCGATTAAAGAGTTTTATTAAACGAAAATGTGTGACTTGCAATTTTGTGTAGGCCTACTTTATTATACAGCAGTGTAGTTTTGTTTAATCTCTAAGACTGAAGATCTTACAACTTTTCAGAATTTGGAAATCCGACAACAACAGATATACATGTTTTTAAGTTTAATGAAGTTATTTCCTTTTTCTAGTCTATATTTATTTATGTCTATGGTTAAATCATTAAGCGTTTAACAGTCACCACTCATTTTCAGATAAAATATTTACTGCTAAACGAAACAATCAACTTTGTTGGACTTATTAAGTATTCTTTGATGATCAGATTTTTGGAAACAAATAATTTTGAATAATGTATTTTTATCACATCATAAATAAGCCAATAGTGTTAGAAGACAATGTACATTATACTGTTTACTGACAATTTAGTTTAATAGATCGTTTCAAGAAAGATGAGAGTTACATTATTTCTGCACATCGGTATTCACTGCATTAGATTGCCCAAAGAGTAGAATGTCAAACGACATTACGCTAATCACAAAAAGGTGTATGATGCTTACACCTGGACAATGAGGGATGACAAGCTACTTGAATTGAAAAATAGCTTAAAAAGGCAACAAACAGTACTTGTTAAACTGAACAACGAGAGTGAGTCTGCAGCGAAAGCCCGCTACATTTTGTCAAACTTAATTGCAAGCCATAGCAAATAATTTAGAGAAGGTGATTTTATTAAGAAGTGTGTCATTAAAGCTGCGGAAGTAATTTGTCCAGAAAAGGTGAAAACATTCAAAGAAATAGCGTTAGGAACACTGTGGCAGATAGAATAAATGACATGTCCGTCAGATTGCGTGAACAATTAAAGAACAAAATAGTTGATTTTGGATTCTTTTCATTGGCTCTCGATGAGTCAACTGATGTAACGGGTGTAGCACAGTTGGCTATATTCATAAGGGCCTTTAAAAGGAATTTTGAGACATGAGGAATTACTTGAGCTCTGTTCTATGCCAAACACCACAACAAGCGAGGATGTTTTTGAGAAATTACAGGAGGAGATATTGCTGTACAATTTACCTTTGGCAAAGCCAGCTAGACTAGCAATTGATGGCGCACCAACCATGATTGTGGTTAGAAATTGTTTTAGTGCAAAGCTGCTTGCAAAAATAAGAGAGACTAATGCTAATTTTAAATTTGCTATTTATTGCTAATTTTCAGTGCACCAAGAAGCATTATGAGCAGATCAATTACAGTTACAACATGTGTTAAGACCAGTTTCAGTCGTTATCAGTTTTATTCGTGCCCGTGGTTCGAATCCTCGCCAATTTTCAATGTTTCTGGATGACCTTGGACACGAATTTGATTGTGTTCCCTACTACACAGAAGTCCGCTGGCTCTCCTGTCATAAAGAAGAGATTTTTTTTTGCCCTACGTAAGGAAATTGATTTTTTTTTCTGAACAAGAAAAGTGAACCTGATGAACTTTTCGAAACTGACGAATGGGTTCAGGATTTGGCATTCGCAGTTGATCTCACTGGTCACCTGCAAGGCTTGAATTTGAAACTTCAAGGTAAAGACAAAATTGTCACAAACGCGTGTGATGATGTGCAGTGCTTTCAATCAAAGTTATATATATATATAAGGCTAGTCTACGAGTTCGAAGATTAATGAGGTATGCAGTATTTCCCTTGGCAACGCAGCCCCAGCTGTGACCCATATATTTTGCCATATCCAGCGCAAGCATAAACATTGTCCGCCGGTGGTCGATTTAGCAAGCAAAGTTACGACTGTGGATAAACCAAATATCAAGAGAAAACCTTGTTCACTTCTCAACGTGTCATGAACTAAAAAGATTAAAATACGGCTGCAAGATTTGGTAGATATGCCCTACACCTGGAATCGTTAGTAGATGCTTTCAGTGACCGTTTTCGTGACTTCGTTTCATACGAATAAGAATTTTCGTTGTTTATATCTCCATTCTCATTTGATTCTGAAAATGCTGCTGATAATGTGCAACTAGAGCTGATAGAATAGCAGTCAGGTTCTTTGTTGAAATCGAAGTATATAGAAGTGACTGTGCCAAAATTTTACATTTATTTACCAGAACGGTACGTTGAATTGCGCCAATTCGCAGCCAGAATTCCTGCTATATTTGCAAGCAGGGAGTTCTTTTCCATAATGAAAGCTGCAAAAACACCTCACCATGTGAGATTATCTCATAAAAATTTGTCATCAGCAATGAAAGTGTCAGTGGCAAACAAACTTCAACCTGACATTAATAAAATTGTGTCCCAGAAAAGATTTCTAGCAACAGGACAACGAAAATAATGAGTAATCATAGTAATTTTTGAATGAACAAAATAGTTCTACAAATCTAGCTAACTAAGGGACAGGTAATCCATTCATTATTTATTCTACTGTTTGCTTCTAATTAAAAAAAAAACAACTAGTAGGCTATGTTTTCCAACTGATTTTTTGCCTGCGGCCTTTCAGGTCATAGTAAGTTTTTTTTATGTGGCCTATACACCTTAATGAGTTTGACATGCCTGTGATAGGGCAAATTTATACAAACACTCCCTCTTCCCTAGTGCTATCAGAGCATGGAATGGGCTGCCTGAGAATTTAAGTCATTGGTTAACATGCATGACAAGATTGACCTACGAAAACACGTGGGACGTAATCATTATCTTTTTTGAGGGAACGTCTGTACTTTATAAGATAAGATTCAAAATATTCACAGTACTTCCAACACACTTTGGCCTTTTATGATAAATTATGAGCGCAGAGCGGCATGAACATAATTATTCTAGTCGTACTCCTATCTCTTAAAAGATTTTCTGTATTTCAACCACACCCTGACCTTTGATGCATTTTTGCGCAGAATAGTATAGACATTCCTATATCAAATAGAAACCATAAAACTATATATATATACAAACTCCGTATTACAATAGATCTACTTATTTACATATGTTATTTCATTTATCAACAAGTATGAACAGAGGATTGAGGATACTATAAACACTGTAATAACATGGATGAGGGCTTAAAAACAAAGCCTTAACAGCACAATGACTAAGAAATTTTTTTTATTGAGGATGAAATGATCGGAGAGAGATGAAATGACCAAAATATGAAATGACCGGGGATGAAATGACCGGTCACTGTATTTATATGAATTAGTCCTAGTATAGGGAATAAGAACATGTGTTTATCTACAATACAAATTCCCTCAAAAGTTTGAAATGATTCCAACAAACATTTATACATCAAATGAACACATATTTACGTGAGTACTAGTTAAACAAAGATGGCTTGCTATCATGGGCGTAGCTGGGGGTGGGGGTGGGGGTTCAACCCCTTCCCCCCCCCCCCCAACTTACTGCTAGTGTATTCACAACATGCATTTGAAGAGGGTTTGGTAAAGTAAGATGAGGATAGAAGCTCTGGTGGAGCCAATATCTGCACTTGAACCTAACAGTATTATAAATGTTGTTGAATTTTTTTTTTTGTTTGTTTGCCAAAAGCTTCTATGCAATACTATGGATGGGGTTGTTCATGGTAATGTTTAATTTCTGTTTATAGTGGGAACCTGATAAGCATGTTAGGTCAATATTTAGTGGTTTTAATCAATTCATTTGCGGTAAACGATCATTTATGAACTGCAGGAACATCAAGTACGCCCCTTTTTTTATAGCTTAAACCATATCTGAATCCGGAGTGTACAATAGGTAAGTCTTTATTATTGAGATCTAGGTCTAGGTTTTAAGTTAGGCCTGTGTAGATAAGAGCATTAAGATTACTAACCCTAGAAAAAAATTAATCCGCACCCTCCCTGCCCAAAAAGGAAATAGACTGTGTGTGTCCAACTGATTTAAACGGGCTGGTCAGATAGACGTGCACATGTAGAAATAGTGTACTGTAGTGTGTAGTCGATGATATCAATACAAACTGCCTTGTTTTTTCATTGCGCATTATGCACTAGTGTTTAATGTATGTCCCCAACCCCCTTTCCCCACCCCACCCCTCGTAAAAAAAATCCTGGCTACGCCCATTCTTGCTATGACTTCAAATAGTTTTTTTTATCTCTTTGATTCCAGAGATGCTGAGATCTGCTATGGTACTGTGTGTCTTTGTCACATCCTTGCTCAGCTCTTTCAACGTCATGGATTTTTTTCCTCCGACCCCGGGAAACAATTCAGCTTCAGAATATGACAACGTTGTCACCATGTCCAGCAGCAAATCTTCCTCGCAAAGCTTCAAACATTATGAAACAGAAAATAGCGTATCTGAGAATTCAGAACAGGATGTATACAATGTAAGGGAGATCATTTATAACTTTCAATATCTAGATGCCCGCAGTTGTCCCCCTTGTATCTGTTACCAAAGGAAAGACAACATTGTCGATGCTGACTGCTCTAATAGGCAATTTCTGAGAATGCCCACTGAACTTCCGGTTACCATTAAGACACTCAATATGTCCCTGAACCGTATGGTGGAGCTAAACACATCCAACTTAACGAAGTATTCACAACTCGGCTCTCTGATCCTAAGATCAAACCCACGGCTAATTAAGGTATCAGGTCAGTCACAGGAAAATATTTCCTCCGCGATGAGGACTTTGGATCTCAGTTACAATAACATTAGCACCATCGAGGACAGCAGCTTCCGGTGTTTTGTCAACCTGCAGGAACTAATGCTGAGTGGCAACAGTCTGATCGACATCTCGTCAGCCATGTTTGAAGGACTGGAGAATCTAAAAAGTTTGTCTCTCTCCCGAAACAAAATACGATTCTTGAATGTCAGCACTTTTGATAACCTCATCAATTTGGAAGTGTTAGACCTGAGTAGAAATCAACTGAACTACAACAACAGAAGTATGCCACACTTGGTGTTTGAAAAACTTGTACATCTACGACAGCTCTATTTGCAAGGCAATGTGAACAACAGGCAGCTGTATCCCAGCCTCTCGCTGTCTAGACTGAGTCAGCTTACAAGCTTATATATAGACGTCAATGTGGGTTCTAAACTGGGTCCTGAAGTGAAAACATTGACAAGATTGACAACTTTAGTCTTCGGTGGCCACACTGGCCACTGTGGGTTAAGAAATATCACTAAAGACTTTCTTGAGAACACTCCTTACCTCAGAACATTGATAATGTACGGTTGCAATCTCTACCATATAGACCCTACCGTTTTCTCCAGCGTAAAACTTCTTGAAACTTTAGAAATCAGCAAAACGAGAGCTACGTATGACCTGTATCAGGCTTTTGATGATTTGCGAGGTTTAATCAATTCTTCTCTGAAAATTCTGAAGTTGATTTCACTTTCTCAAAGTAATTATCTTTGTCGGGCTCTGACTAAAACGCACGCGGCCTATCTGCAGCATCTGGCACTAGAAGAACTGAATCTGTCTCAAAACAGAATCGCTCTGATCGGTAAAGACTTTGTGGAGCTCTTACCTAGAACGTTAAAGCGATTCGTTTTAATGGATAACAAACTGAGCAATAGAGTCTTCTCCTTGATCAGCCTCAGTCAACTGTCCGAAATGACAGAGATCTACCTTGACCGTCAGGATGACAGCTTACAGAGTTATCAGTTGACGGAGAATAATCGCGATGAAATCTATGATCAAAATCTGAGCTACATTTCATTGTTAGAGGAATATCATCTGGACAGCAACAAAAGCATACCAAAATTTGCAGCAAAGGAATCATTTCTTAGATTTAGCGATAGTGGTTTGTGTATAGATCCAGACCAATCATTTACTGCACATGATGATCCTCAAAGAGATGGACTGCCTCCCAAGCTAAGGCTAGTTCAAGCAACGCGCTTTTATTTCTTCGACACGTCACTGCTAAGAAGGAACTGGAGGCTTAACAATTCTCTGACTTCCATTTGCTTCACAAACAACTTTCTAGTCAGGTGGGGAGAATGGACACTTCCTTCCAAAATACAAAACGCAGACTTGAGCCACAATTACGCTATGAAACTCGCCGAAAGCTTCTTCCGCCCAAACAATTCTTTGATCTCTCTCAATATCAGCAACAATATTCTGGGCGAAAGTTTCGCGGCCTTGGATAGCGGGAAAGTATTTTCACGGCTGGGTTATCTGCGCTTTCTGGATATATCGATGAATCTCCTCTACAGGCTTCCTCGAGGTTTTCTGTCAGGCCTGAAGAGTTTGGAGGTTTTGCTGGCTACTAATAACAAACTTCAGGCGTTGAATCTCAGCCTCAGTCATATGTCCAGCGTTTGGCTAATGAACTTCAGTCAAAACTCTATTACCTGGATAGATAAAGTGACCCGTGATGACCTCGACTTTTTGGCGTTATCGAAAACGGTTTCACTGGACATTTCCTTTAACCCCTTGCCCTGCACGTGTGATGGAGTTGAAGTTTTAAACTGGATGGCCTTCACGAATGTCCGATTGGTCAACCAGATGTATCTGAAGTGTCAGACAAACACTGGGGAAATTGTCAGTTTTGGCGACCTGCTGGAAAGAGCGGAACAAGTCCAAAGAGCATGCGCATCAAAGGCGATCGTTTTGGTCATCTCCATCTCGTCTGCTGTGGTGGTCACCCTGATGGTCACACTGGCTCTCGTCTATCGCTTCAGGTGGAAACTTCGCTACCTTAGAAACATAGCTTTGGCCAAGTACGCTGGGTTTAAACCCAAGAAAGTTACGGGAAAGAAATTCCAGCACGACGCTTATATTCTATACGAGGATCAAACTATGAGCTTCGTTTTCAAGGACTTCATCCAGGAGCTAGAGGTCAAGCGGGGCCACAGGCTGCTTCTGGTGGACAGAGACATTATGCCTGGCACTTATATGACCACCGCCATTCTCAGTGCAGTCCAAAACAGTTACAAGACGATACCAGTGGTCAGTCCTTACTTCTTCGACGGCCTGTACTCCGAATACGCTGTCAAAATGGCCGTCATGGAGGAGATCTACGAGCCCCGGCCAGTCTTACACCTCTGCCTGTATCAGCCCACTGACCACGAGGGTATGTCCAAAGACCTCTTGTCCATTATGCAAAGAAACCATTACACAGAATTTCCACCAGACCCAGACATGAACGAAGAGTTGGTCAAACAATTCTGGGACCAGCTTTCTAATGTTATCCAACAAAGGGACTGAATTTGGGGGGGGGGGGGTTTGTGGTTGTTCTAGTTAGCTAATTTATTTAAACATTTTCATAATTAATTCATTTAGTGCCGTTCTATTTTTTTCTGCACTTAAAACTATATTATGAGAGGATTTTTTCAACCTTACCTAAATACTTATTGTAAATGTTGATACTATTTTGGTAATCTTTTTTTGAATAATAAAAGAAGCGTGTGAATGTCGAGGGCAGCATTTAAAATGTTATATTGATACATAACATGTACCTATATAAACATGGTTGGCTATTGGTTAACATTGTAAGAACCATTGTGACGCATCAGATTACTCACAGATTTTTTGGTTACGACTGACGTCCCTGGTAAGGGGCGTGGTGACTGTCCGGTGCGCGTGAAGTTTTCTTGTCGTGTTTAGAGATGTACGAATTAAGTTTGCATTGGGCGTCGTGTTTTGTTGTCAAGAATATTGTATGTGTGTTTTACGTCACGCTTGGTTCCCTGTAGTGTTCTTTTAGCGGAGTGGGGCGTCCTAACTGGAGATTCTTACTACTCTAATAGTTCCCACTGTTTCCCCGTTTTAACTTATCTTATCTTATATAATACAGACGTTACTTCAAAAACTGTACGTAAGTTCATAAATGTGTCAATCAGGTTGATATTTCAGTAAGGGTTAGGGTTAATGAAAGTTCTGTGATTTAGCGACATCCTTAGATCTAACTTATTCTTTGTTTAAGAGTGTTAGTCTTGGGATGGAGTGTGAGATTTTGAGATCACCCTTGGACTGGCCCTTGATTAGTTTGAGCCTTCCATCTCCGTGTTGTAGTAATTGGAGCTACTGGGCTGTGTGGCCGGAACAGAGTGTGCGTGCGTGAGGTGTGTTCATTTGTCAAATTAATACAGCATTAACTTGTATGATTTGTACATATTCTGAAAATTAACTATTTGTATTTAGTATTAAATGTTGTTATTGTTCAACGATCTTTGACCACTTATCTACAGTTCGGTTATTATGCAACTTGGTTTGCTGTTGTTCTTTAATACATTAGCCTGCCGATGTGGGGAGCCCGGTTCATTATATCATCCCCTAGCTAGACCCGTGAAACCCATCTTGACATTGGCTGAGTTGTCAAGCGCTTAGGGCAGGGGTTCTCAACCTGTGGGTCGTAACCCCTTTGGGGGTCGATTGACGATTAGCCAGGGGTCGCCTAAGACCATCGAAAATATGGATTGTTGTTGTCTATTCTTTTATTGCTGTATGTGTGTGTGGGGGGGGGGGTCGCGGCAGAGTGGGGGGGGGGGTTGTAAAAAAGGGGTCGCCGAGCATAAAAGGTTGAGAAGCGCTGGCTTAGGGTATCTGGTTCGAATCCCGGTGAAGACTGACATTTTGAATTTCAGCATTTTTGGTGAGCCCTTGATTCCAACAAACTCTAATGGGTAACTGACAATAGTCTGTGAAAGGTCAAGGCGACTGGTCATTGTGCTTGCGACATGACATAACCCATGGGCCACAGAAACAGATGACCTTATATCACCTGTCCCACAGATTTATCTAATCCTAAAAGGGAAAGGACGCTTAATCTATCTAGTATGATAAAGCGTCTATTACGTAAGTTATTTGCTAGTTCATATGCTTCCAGAGTCTAAATGACTTATTGGCTAGTTCATATGCTGCCAGTCCTAATGAGGTTTATGGAAGACATCTAGAGTAAAAACAAAAACAACTCAGCATGTGTATAATTCAGATAGCTAATCAGATTGGACATCGCATTTGCAACCTGGTGTGTGTGTGTGTTTGTCATTCGGCCAGCTCGTTCATTAAAAATGTCTAGATAGCTTTATGACGTTGCAATAATCCTCTTTGCCTCAAAACTACCTCACGCAAGCCAAATGAACTGAATCAATTAAAAAACAACCTTTTAATGGCCCAACGTACAAACAATCAAAACATGAACAGCGGAGCCCAGGCTGAACTGTAAGGATCTTCCAAGATGTTAAGTATTACAATGTGAGACCGATATTCTCTTTTATTTTTCGTATATCATGCATTGTAGTTTTATAGTCCACTAGTCGACCGGCGGCGTAGCATGTGTTTCCACACTTTTGGCATTAATCAACACCATCGAGTTTTAAGATATGCTCATCATAATGTTTAGTCCTAACTCTGTCCTGTATTGCTGGGACAAAACCTTCTGTTTCAGGGTAGAGATGACCTGCTTTGAGCATTTAGTCCTAACTCTGTCCTGTATTGCTGGGGCAGAGCCTTCTGTTTCGGGGTAGAGATGACCTGCTTTGAGCATTTAGTCCTAACTCTGTCCTGTATTGCTGGGGCAGAGCCTTCTGTTTCGGGGTAGAGATGACCTGCTTTGAGCATTTAGTCCTAACTCTGTCCTGTATTGCTGGGGCAGAGCCTTCTGTTTCAGGGTAGAGATGACCTGCTTTGAGCATTTAGTCCTAACTCTGTCCTGTATTGCTGGGGCAGAGCCTTCTGTTTCAGGGTAGAGATGACCTGCTTTGAGCATTTAGTCCTAACTCTGTCCTGTATTGCTGGGACAAAACCTTCTGTTTCAGGGTAGAGATGACCTGCTTTTAGCATTTAGTCCTAACTCTGTCCTGTATTGCTGGGACAGAGCCTTCTGTTTCAGGGTAGAGATGACCTGCTTTGAGCATTTAGTCCTAACTCTGTCCTGTATTGCTGGGACAGAGCCTTCTATTTCAGGGTAGAGATGACCTGCTTTGAGCATTTAGTCCTAACTCTGTCCTGTATTGCTGGGGCAGAGTCTTCTGTTTTAGGGTAGAGATGACCTGCTTTGAGCATTTAGTCCTAACTCTGTCCTGTATTGCTGGGACAGAGCCTTCTGTTTCAGGGTAGAGATGACCTGCTTTGAGCAATGCCTAGGAAGCAGCCTTATCAACCTTGACAATTTAGTGCCGGAAATTTTCCACAAAGTGCTTTTTCTTCCCATTGGTCCCGTGTCGTCTAAACCAATAACATTTTTTATTGGGTTCAGAAGAGTTGTTTCGGATTCGTATGACTATTGTATTATTATTATTATAATTAGGCTATAAATTACAATGATTTTTAGAAGATTAATGAGACATGCTGTCACCTACATATTTTCCCTCGTCCAGCGTAGACACAATGCTTATTTCGTATGCTAGGATTAATTCTTCTAAGTGCTTCCAAGTGATTATTATTCCCTAGTTCCATTAGAGCATGAAACGGGTTGCCTGAATCAGCCATGAAAACCTTAACAGACATTATATCTCTATCATGCACGACTAGATTAATAAATGTATATGCATAGGACATAATAGTGGATTTTTTAAAATTTATTGAAAGAACGTTTTTACATAAAGCGACTTAAAATCAGACTTAAACTCGAATAGCTAAGGGTCTTATCAAGACTAAATCCGGCCCTGTTTGCGGCATACAGAAATTAAAAGGAAAAAAAAAGATAATGCGTCCCGTGGTAGATTTGAATGTTCACATCACTCCTAGACCTAGTCGTCTGCGATTCATTTCCTGGTTAATTTGTAGGCTTCGTATCGATATAAATCAACTTACATGTTCAAGGGAGATAACAGGTTCATATATGTGTGTGGGGGGGAGGGGTATTTTAATCCAGGCCATTTTTTTTTGTAATGTTCATTTTTGTTTTCTTTCGCAAATTATTATATTAAATAATTATTTTTTTTTGCACATTATGTGTTTTTTTTTCTGCAATTAGTTTGAAGCAAGAGTTGGGATTTAGAATTAACTGCCCTTGTTAGGTAGTCCAGCGGTTTGTGCCACGAATTCCACTAATGTGGGAAATACATTTCTTAAGAAAATGGTTCTCTATTGAATTTCTATCTAAGACTTAGCCTAGAAGTAATTCTTAGGGGGAGGGTAATCTCTCAGAGTCATACTGCTGATAAGTGGAATGGACAAAAGTTAACTAACACTACATAGGCTTATGAGTTTCATAGAACTTTGTCTGGATTCTCTCAAATTGTGTGAATTTTTATTTAAAGAGGTAGTCAATAAAGTCAAGTAGTCTACGAAGTCAATAAAATCACTGTAGTCAATGAAAGTTAACATAGTCATGAAGTCGAGTAGTCAATGAAGTCAAGTAAATGAAAGTCAAAGTAGTAAATGATGTCAAAGTAATCGATGACGTCAAAGTAATCAGTGAGGTTAACGTAGTCGATGGAATCAAAGTGGTCAATGAACTCAAGTAGTAAATGTAGTAAAGTAACCAATAAAGTCAAAGTAGTCTTGAAGTCAATTGGTCAATAAAGTTAAGTTAATGAAATCAAAGTAATCAATGGAGGGGGAAAAGGTCAAAGTAGTCAATGGAGGGGAGGAAAGGTCAAAGTAGTCTACAAGGTCAAAGTAGTAAATGATGTATGTGAAAGTAGTCAATGAAATAGTATATCGGGTCAAAGTAATCAATGAGGTCAAAGTAGTCAATGAGGCTAAATTAATCAATGAGGTCAAAGTAATCAAAGATGTCAAACTAGTCAATTAAGTGAAATAAAGAATGAACGCAACAGTAACTTAAAGTCCCAGCAACCAAACACAGACAGACAAGCGGACAATTAACACAAAGGGGAAACTCCAGACAGCCCTGCGATTCAATTCATAATTTACACTTGACCTAACTTCAGTGACCTAGAATCTATGTCAACACATTGACCTGGAGACCAAACCTACTCTATTTCTAAACATACACTATTCAAATGTTGTTTCTCGAAACTATTAAAGCGCCTCTATCTTTGTGCCAGGAAGGACTAGTTCAGTATCAGCCAAGTGTGTACCTTGAAGTCCTCATTAAATGGCGAAGTCGTCACTGTGGACAAAAGCTTATTCGTGCAGGGAGGCATTCCTCTATGGCTAAGATCTGTTTGTTATTTATTTGTTGCGGAAAACGTTATGTTATGAAAATATGTAATTGGGGCACTGGGTTTTCCCGCTATTTTTCTAACATTTCGTCAGTGGTTTACAAACTTAGCAAGTCAAGGACAGGCTTTAAGCGCCTGCTCGTCAAAGACTGTTTGGATTTTTTACATTAATTGCGCGACGTCATGGTGTTTTTCATTAATGCCAGATCTGCCTAGAGTAAGTTGTTTTACTATTTTGAACATTAAATTGTTAAATTACTTGAACAGTCTACTTAAAATGTTATAGGCTCACTAAGAAACATTTTTATAGATTCTGTACTTGACCTACACCTTTCACCTATCCCTTGGTCTGTTGTACCGTTGGGGCACCACACAAGATCTGTTGACCGTCCTTCTTCATTCCTTTCTGTGTTTTGACTTGAACAGAATCTCTTTCAATGATAAGCCTGTCCATTCTTTTATGTTGTCTTCTCATCGCTTTCTCTGTCTGCCTCTTCTTCATTTTTCCGGGTATTGTTTCCTTAAGGAAAGTCTATACGAGCCCTGAGGACCTTGTGGCCGTATAGTTTTAGCTTGCGGGTTTTTTTTTGACAGTAGTTAACAGGTTATATTGGGGGCTCAATCGCTGCACAGTGCACTACTACTAACTCTAAGCTCTTCGTTTCTATGACATCTTTGTGATCCGTCGGGTCTGTCTGTAGACTGTAGCAGATCAATTCCATGGCTAGGATCTTCCTCTTTAGTTCTGCAGTCAGCGTCTTTGATCTGAACCCATATAAGAATGTGGCCAAGACCAGGGAGCACATCAGTCTGATTTCAGTGTCGTAATTTAGTAACTTCTGTATACTAATGATTGTATTATTTTATACGATGTACTATAGCCCAGTGTGGTCTAACGGGATGATGTTGGGTTCAGTGGCTTAGCGACATTCCAAAAAGACACTCCAATGTAGGTAACACCTTGGACATGTTCTAATTTCATGACTGTTAATTTCATGACAACTTATGACAAGGAGAGAATCTGTATGACATCGGAGTTCATCTTAAGAGTAATAAATATATCAGCAGCTCCTGTGGGCCCTGTAGTCATTGGCCCGGGGGGCAAAAAGCTTCTTTACGCCATGGTTGCAGCACCCTGGTTTCACTGGTTGGTTGTCATGGGTGTATGCGGCTGTTTATGGTGTTTATAATGTATGTGAAGTAACCATGAGGAAAGTAGGGCTGATGTTCTAGGTGTTTCTAATGAAACGCACCGCCCCCCCCCCCTTTAGTCAAAAGAGGCAAGGGCGAAACTGGTGAGTTTCTTTTTCAAGAGGCCAAACAAAAAAAAAACTTTCATTGTAGTTTTGAAACTATGTCTGATTATAAACCAAGGAAAAGGGTTAATATTTCCACTGAATAACAGATAAAAATAGTTATAACTTTTAAAATCTCTACCGTTTTTTGTGAGAGGCGTCTGCAGCTATATAAACTCTATATTTGAAACTTTTAAAGTAATTTCAAAACGTCTCCGCTACCCTGAATTTTTCCGACTTTATTTTGTAAGAATGGACGAGATTCTCCCGACTATCGCACATAGGTACATTGACAACTTTATGTGACAAAAATTAAATTGCACATAGATACATTGAAAACTTTGTGTGACAAAAATTAAATTGCACGTAGGTACATTGACAACTTTTTGTGACAAAAATTAAAATGCACATAGGTACACTGACGTCTTTGTTTGACAAAAATTAAATTGCACATAGGTATATTGACGTCTTTGTGTGACAAAAAAAAGTCTTTTGGCAAGACGTCTTAATTAATACGAAGATGATCCCACAACGAACACGCTCATTACGGTCCTGAGACGCACGTGCGCTCCACATGCCACGAATGTCACTTGCATAATAGTATTGACCAACGCTGCCTCCTTCTTTATTAGACTTAATGTGATCTTCGACTTTCAACAACTACAACAAAGACTAAGACAAAGACTAAGACTAAGACTGCTTTAGTGGTGTAATACAAAAAAAAGCACTTCGATATCGGCCTGTCACTTCCTTTTTAAATAACCATTTTTGACTTGTGCTCTTCTTACTATGAGGAAAATAAATTGAGTTCTAAAATTAAGAACACAGGAAAACACAGGCCCGGGACCCGCTGGAGGACCTTACATTGCTTCCCCAGACCCCGTTGCTGAATTTCCTTCTAAAAGACCCCACGGGTCCCCACTGTGAGAGCCTACAGCAGTCCCCAAGGTAGCCTGCTAGCTAAGAGAGGCGCAGAGAAAATTCTTCTTGATTAGGTGGGCGTCACTGGCAAAAGTTTGAGAAACACTGACTTTGAATCATGACATCTTATTAGGTTGCAATTTGTATATACCTCTATTCAAGTCACATCTTCATGGAGGGCGGAGGGTGGAACCTGGACACGGATCTCAAAAACGGCTCTAATTATTTTCCTAGAAATATAGTAGTTGGTGTATAAGGCTGAAACAAAAATTACAAAGTTGTATATAGAAGGTGCTGTCTTTTTTTAAAATATTTTTTATGTTTTCTCGTTAAAGGTAATCTCATTTCCGTTAGTTTCTTCATGAAGTTCAGGCCCTGGGCTTCTTACATTACCTTAAGTACGACCCTGTAAAGAATGTTCAAATTTCGTTCCCAACTTTGAGGCAGATAACAGGACGTCTTAGTTCATAGTTTGAGGGGGACCACTGCTGAAAGCGAAACTTGAGTTACCCCATCTTATCTGTACTGCAGTTTGTCATGGGGAAGATACATTAGATCTGGGCCTTGGAGGAACACTTGTGTCGTCTGATGTGACCTACATGAGTACAGATTGTTTTATAAACATCCTTCTTCTGATATGTAAGGTTTTTTTTTTTCTTCTTATCTTGCATAAGAGTTTAAATGAAAGAGTAAGGAAAGACTTTATTATAAATATATGATAATAAAAATGTATTTATGCAGTGTTAAGTGACGGACGAGAGGCGCGATGGTTGAGTAGTAAAACGCTTGGCTTTTGAACCGAGGGGTTGTGAGTTCGAATCCTGGTGAAGACTTGGGATTTTTTTATTTCGAGATTTTTAGGCCGCCTTTGAGTCCACCCAGCTCTTATAAGTACCTGACATTATTTGGGGAAAAATATAGGCGGTTGGTCGTAGTGCTGGCCACATGACACCATCGGTAATCGTTGTTGACCATTGAAACAGACGACCATTGCATCATCTGCCCCAATAGATCGCAAGATCTGAAAGGGGTCAGTGACAGACAGACAGAAAATTGGACAGACGAAAGTGTCTATAACATTCTTTAGATTGTCTGCTAACCTCAATGACTCATTAATTTAACCATGTTACTCAATTCACATGTTTTAAAATGTTAAAACCTTTGACCTGTGACCTCTGACTCACAAATACTTGTATTGTTCACAGATCTCAGTGAGGTCAAAGAATGTTGCTATTTACTTTGATCTTAACTTCAGCCAGGTTGGAAGGCCTAACTAGTCATCAAGTTGTGAGTGGTATTTCTCCTGTCATTAGCGACGCCTCACCTCTGGAATATCTTCCAGAATATTTAGACCTAAGTGACAACGACACTTCTATGGAAGATACAAACAACGCCGAATATCGAACTGGATTCCGCAGTGGTCACGGCGATAGATTTGAATGTAAACCATGCATCTGTTCTCACAGTTATCATCAGTACATTCTAGCAAACTGCTCTTCCAGAAGACTGAGGGACGTTCCTGATTCTCTTCCTTCGGAACTTTGGTTGCTGAACATGACAGACAATGGAATGCAACTCTTTAATCCTGAGAGCATTCTACGCTACAAAAACCTAAACACGCTGATCATCTCCTATAACCGCAAGATAACTCATATTTCAAATGAAACTTTTTCAAACTTAACTTCAGGGCTGGTCATTCTAAACCTGACGAAGAACAGTATCAGCACCATCGATGACGGAAGCTTTCACTTCTTCGCTAACCTGCAACAACTAGATTTGGGGGAAAACAGTCTTACCAACATCACAGCAGGAATGTTCTTAGGTCTCCGTAGCTTAAGAAACTTAAATCTAACCAAAAACTCGATCTTGTTTATTGAAAATAGCACATTCGACGAAATGCAACATTTGAAGCTGTTGGACCTTAGTTTAAATAAACATCTTTCATATACCCTGAGAAAGTTCCCACCTCGTCTGTTTGAGAAGTTGTTCCGTCTCCAGAGTCTTTACATTCAAGGCAACACCATGGGTGACCACTCCTACCCCAATAGTGCGCTGCAAAAACTCACAAATCTTAAAATCCTCAGCTCAGACGCATTACTCAATTGTACATTCGGGCCTCAACTTCTGTCCCTGAAACATTTGCAGGAACTTTATCTAGGCACAAATTTCGGATTCTGTCGTCTGAGAAATCTTTCTCGAGACTTCTTCCAGTACACCCCTTATCTCAAGACGTTTGTAATTAACGGCTGCAACATTTTCCACATAGATCCTGAAGCTTATGCTAATGTTCCAAATCTACACACCCTGGAGATATCACACACTTCCCACACGTATGATCTTTACGAGGCTTTCGATCATCTCATTGGGCTCCAGAACTCATCCCTCAAAGTGCTCAGGTTAAAGTTCATGTACCGGACACACTTCCCGTGTCGCGAGTTGCGTGCCCAACATGCGAAATACTTACAGCACATTGCGCTGGAGGAGCTGGACCTGTCTCAGAACAGAATCGCTTTGATCGGCTTGGACTTCATCAGATTGCTTCCTAGAACTTTGAAGAAATTTGTTCTTAACTATAACAAAATCACTCCCTTTTCATTTAATCTAGAGCAGCTCGTCTTCCTGAATAATCTTTTAGAATTAGATGTTGAAAATCAAAATGACGATAGAACAGACTTTAAAAGCCAAGACTTCTCTTTAGTAACTGATTCGGAACCTACCATTAAGTCGAATTTATCGACTCCTTTGTGCAATTGTTTGCGATATAAATCTGAACTGCACAAGAATCAAGATCTAGAATCAACAATAGTTCCGTCAAGTGAATCAGTGTCAAAAAAAGAACAATTACCACCAAATTTAATTAAAATAAAAGCATCTGTATTCCTCAACTATGGATTCTTTATTCTTGGTCAAGTCTTCCAAGGCAATTGTTCTCTCAAGGAAGTAGATTTGTCTGACAGCTATTTTTCGAATTGGGGGGATCTGTATCTCTCTCCTCCGATAAAGAAAATCGACCTTAGCAGCAATTACTGCCGAAGGATCAACCCGAAATTTTTCCCTAAAAACAGTCCACTGGTCTATCTCAACCTGCATAATAATTTTCTAGGTGACGATTTCGCTAACGACAAGTATGGTAACATTTTCCGAAATCTGAACAAGTTATTTTACCTCGACATTTCAATGAACTTAATCTACAAACTTCCCAACCGGTTTCTTGCAGGTTTGACAAATTTGGAGACACTCATTGTATCAGATAACAAACTTCAGCTGTTGAATTTGACCTTTAGCCACATTACCAGACTTCAGCTTTTAGACTTTAGCAGGAACTCGATCACATGGATAACAGAGTCCACTCGAGATGACCTTGATGCTCTGGCCGCCATCACGGACTTCGAGCTCGACTTGACCTTTAACCCTTTACCCTGCACGTGCTCTGGGATTGAGCTCATAAAATGGCTGGCGACCACCAAAGTGAAGCTGATAGACCAAGTCAACTTGCGGTGTCGGTTGAAAGATGGAGGTTCAACGAGCGTGGGGGATCTGACTGAAATGTTGCTCTTTCTTCAAAGGTCTTGCATCTCAAAGTCTTGGATTCTTGCGGTCTCCATTCTTTCGGCTGTATTTATGGCAGTCGTGTTGGGTCTAGTGTTGATGTATAGGTATAGATGGAAGCTTAGATATCTTCGCAACGTAGCCATCGCCAAATTCATTGGGTTCGAACCCAAAAAACCCCACCAAGGTATATTTAAGTACGACGCCTTCTTGGTCTACGACAGTGACGACATGCAGTTTGTCCTGAACGAATGCGTCCAAGAGCTGGAGGTCAGGAGGGGTCTCAAACTGTGCATCGGGGACAGAGATTTCATGCCAGGGACATACGTCGCCAGTGATATAGTCAGCGCCGTGCAAAACAGTTACCGGACTGTTCTTCTGGTTACGCCCGAGTATTACGACGATGACTATGTCGAGTACGCGGTCAATATGGCCATCAATGAGGAAATACACACGTCCAGGCAGGTATTACATCTATGTCTGTATCAGCCAGTTGCCCTGGCGGAGATGCCTCGCGATCTTGTAGCCATCTTGAAGAGAAACGAATTTATCGAGTACCCACCGGAAGAAGAGATAACTCCAGGATTAATTGAAAACTTTTGGGATCAGTTAACTGCCGCTGTTCGACAAACTGAATGACTGCTGCTTTCTTCATAAAATAATTCAGTTTAAAAACATTTATTTCATTATAATTGTACGTCCAGCGAATATTCATTTTTTTGTAATCTAGTCATTTGTGCTAGCAGGCTTTTGAAGTTAGTCGATTTATTAGATTTCGTATAAATCTACTCTATACTTAAATACCACATTTCAACGCGTCTTATTGCGTTAGTCCTTACTTACAGTGTATTTTATACTATGTGGGCCAGTGTTATCCAGCTTAATATGGGAGACATCTTAAAGAGTCACCGTGTTGTGCGTCAGCACCCTCAAGTTATCTACACCAAGGTATTGAAAACTCACCTTCGTAATAAGTACTCATTGCAATGATTGCTACGGTCTACAGCCGCCTGTTATAGTATTGGCTAATTATTTGTTCCCTGTTGAGGTAAACAACTGGAGAGAAAGGACATGGCACAAATGTGCTCACCACGGGTAGACAGCTTTGTGTAGTAAAGCTACGTTATTGGAGTTCTGTCCTACGGATTTTTTTTTTGTAATTACAAAGCTTATATCAACTTACACTGTCTGGTAAAAAGTTTGTAAACGTTATTTCTCCCACATCCATTCTGGGATCAAGTTGAAACCTTGTACAATTATTCATGTTTGTTTGTAGAATGTTTTACATGTTTCTGGTGTTCCGTCAGAGTTTAAGATAATTTACTTCCTAGCCCAAACGACGGGGGATGGCGGCGGCCAGGGTATTAACGCGAGACCATCGTGAAGTCAGAACGACAGTCCAGCGCTGAACCGCACGACCAGGCAGCCATGACTGGCAATGTACTAACAACTTTTCATATTGGGAGTGTGAATGTATTTATTAGGAATTGATGTTTTTAAAAATAATTTTATAAAAACTTCTTGGAAGTTTAACAAAAGTTTCTGTTTTCTTATTACTTGGAAATATTCGCAACTCTGAAGATACCTGTGTGTGTGTGAGAAAGAGAGAGAGATAGTACGTGTGTGTTTATAGATCTGAAAAGTAGGAAGTATATTTTATTTTCCCCATAAAGATTATAATATTGCTGTAGCATGTAGTATTATTGCCCTAGACTCTCATATTCATAGCATACTCCACACATTATAGTCCTTGTTCATATTCCACACATTATAGTTCTTGTTCATACTCCACACATTATAGTCCTTGTTCATACTCCACACATCATAGTCCTTGTTTATACTCCACACATTATAGTCCTTGTTTATACTCCACACATTATAGTCCTTGTTCATACTCCACACATTATAGTCCTTGTTCATATTCCACACATTATAGTTCTTGTTCATACTCCACACATTATAGTCCTTGTTCATACTCCACACATCATAGTCCTTGTTTATACTCCACACATTATAGTCCTTGTTTATACTCCACACATTATAGTCCTTGTTTATACTCCACACATTATAGTCCTTGTTCATACTCCACACATTATAGTCCTTGTTCATATTCCACACATTATAGTTCTTGTTCATACTCCACACATTATAGTCCTTGTTCATACTCCACACATCATAGTCCTTGTTTATACTCCACACATTATAGTCCTTGTTCATACTCCACACATCATAGTTCTTGTTCATATTCCACACATTATAGTCCTTGTTCATACTCCACACATTATAGTCCTTGTTCATACTCCACACATTATAGTCCTTGTTCATACTCCACACATTATAGTCCTTGTTCATACTCCACACATTATAGTCCTTGTTCATACTCCACACATTATAGTCCTTGTTCATACTCCACACATTATAGTCCTTGTTCATACTCCACACATTTTAGTCCTTGTTCATACTCCACACATTATAGTCCTTGTTCATACTCCACACATCATAGTCCTTGTTCATACTCCACACATTATAGTCCTTGTTCATACTCCACACATCATAGTCCTTGTTCATGCTCCTCAGATTATAGTCATTGGTCAGACCCCACACATTATAATTTACTTTTTGAAGAGTGAAGTTTGAATAGTTTATATTAGTTAACAAGAAATGAAGGTGAGTGTCCCTGCTAGTGAAGTTTTACATTTACATTGTTCCACAGGCTGACTCTATGAATGCCATTTTAATTACTTCTCATTGTCATTGTGTGTGTAGAGCAGTGATGCCCAAACAACGACCTGTAACTTACCAAAGAGATCACGGAGGTCACGGCCCTATCAGGCCTCTGACAGTGGTCTGTCCGGCCCTCCGACACCTCTGCCCGCAATGAGACCGCATAGGCTTGGTAGAACTGGACTCAACGTGTATTTTGGTGGCGATGCGTGTCGGAGATTTTATTTCCACTAAGGCTGAAGCAGTCAGGGCACTACTGTTGTAAGGCTTATCGCGTGTAACCTTTAATCTGTCTCACAAAACATTGGTTCATGAATCTGTTCATAATTGCAAATTAAACCAATGTTTGATTTTTTGTATATAGTTCATGTTTTCTTTTGTAACTAGAAAATGAATGCATTGAAGTTATATATGGAAGGAAGGTCTATTATCAGGCGAGAAACAAAGACTACTCCTTAGGGAAGCGCGCTCTGTCGAATGGATGGTTAATAATTGATCTTCTTTTATATTAACAAACCCCTTTATCAGCATTTGATCTTTATTAACAAATTAGTTTATTTATCCACGGCTTAATAAGAGAATAACGAAAAGAGGCAGAGAAGAAATGATAAAAACTTAGAATTAGGAACAAAAAAAATGGATTCTGAACAACGAAACAAAGATATTTTTTTAAAATTAAGTTAAATACAAGAACTTTTGAAAAAAAAAAAAAACTCAGAAAACGGTCACTTCTGGGCTAGATATGGCAAAATATGTAGGTCACAGCGAGGACTGCGTCTGGTCTTCAGAATCGATAACAAGACATTATTATTTACTATAAATTGCAATGATGTTAAGTCTATAGCTATATAGTCGACAGTCTACATCTTCGTTGTAGCTTATATCAGTCTCACTCTCTAGTTGTCCGATAATCATATTTGACACTGACATATAATATCTAAACTTTTCAAGGCATAATAACAATTCAATATAGGACTTATTCTTATAAGTGTTTCTTTTTCTGTAGTGCCATAAAAGCTTAGAACGGGTTGCGTGAATCAGACAGAAAAATCAAATACATATCATAGTTTAAGTCTTTAATTAGCTTGCACGACTAGACTAACACCTGGAAATGCGTAGGTCGTAATTATATATTGTGTGTGTGTGTTCATAAGATGACCGCTGGTCGTCCACTGTTAATGTATATTGATGTATGCAAAAGCTATATGAAGCTCTTCAAAATCGTCACTAACAGTTGGGAAAAAGAGGTCACATGGAGAGCGAGCATAAAGGAAGGGTTCTGGATTGGTTGATAGTTTGTATTCGTAATGAATGGGCTCGGGGTGGCATTTATTTTGCTTTCTCCTCCTGCCCATGATAAACGGGGGCGTAATGTTCCCCCAACGGGGCGTGGAGCGGGTTGGACTGGAGATAAAACACATAAACATTTTTCATCAAATACACTCTGTGTCTATGTGTGTGAGTGTGTGTTTATGTGTGTGTGTTTATGTGCGTGTGCGCGTGTGTTGTCCGGGAAGTGGTGTTTTTGTCAAAGAATTGTAACAAATACTATTAAAAACTGACGTCTGCTAAGCCAATGCTAAGAATTAGTGAGGCAGGTGGGGGGGGACTACTTAATCCTTACTACAAATGGAGGCAATTTTTTCTTCTGCTGCAAACTGTTTCATTCGTCCAAACTTTATTTTAACTTTTAACAATACGTGCTAAGTATTAAGTTCATAGCCTTGTAATTAACAAAGAGGTCACCATAACCAGTTATGATTTAGTTTTCATTATTCACGTTGTTTTAGCTTGCAGACGACATGTTTAATTCAACATATTTTTGTCAAGGCAAACGCTCTTACTCACTTTTCTCTCTCTCTCTCTCTCTTGTACAGTTTCTCTCTTTGCCTATTGTTGTAGTTTTTGAGTTATTTTGGTCCAAACTAATAAACTTATTTTTAATGTTCATTTTCTGGTTCTTACAATCCTGACCAGATGCCATACACACCAGAAGTAGAAAAAAGGGCAAAGGTGCAACTGTGACCCCAGCTGTGTATCAAGAATTGGTCTTAACAGTAGTGACACAAGAAGTTTCAAAGGGGAATAATAAATAATTTATCCAGACGTAAAGTGCCACATATACAGAGAGTAGTTCTGAGTTTATTTTAAACTAGTCGACCGGCGGCGTAGCATACACCGCTATTTTGCAGGGCCAACCTCAGGCCACTGCAACCTATGCGACCGCATTGGGCCCCGCACTTTCATAGGACCCGCGCTAATTCTAGGTGTATAAATTATTAAATTAAACCATATTATAACTTAAAACAGATTTCCCGCGCCCTCCTGTCGATTTACCAGGAGCTCCTGAAAATTTTCCGAAATTACAAAATATACGAAAAGTCCTTAAAATATACGGAAATATAGAGACAAAAATTGTCATTTTGAGGTGTCATTCAATATGGAAAACGCCAATCCTACGCGTGATAAATAAAAATGGCATTATGCATTAGCCGTAATTGTGTAATCTGGTAAAAGAAGCTTATCGCGCCTCAAACTAATGAAGAATTACTTGAGGTCAACAATTCTCAAAGATAGATTGAAACATTTGGTAATTCTTACTATTGAGCGTGATCTATGTAGGAAACAGAATTATTATGCTATACTTTATGACTTTGCTACACGCAAGGCTCGTAAAGTAATTCTGTACAAAGTAAAGAATGAATAAAATGCATAGACGAATTTATTTTCTAATACAAACTCTTAAATTTCACTTATTATCCGCTTCCCATACCCAAACTTGGCCCCGCGAAATCCGTTTCGCATAGGATCCCACAATGCTATTTAGTGACGGGTGAATATACATAGTAGATTACTTGTTCTCTTTCCATGACTTCTTGGTCACAATGGTTAAGTCTGGAGTTGCTATTTAGTGTTTGTAAAATGTTTGTTTGTAAAATGTTTACTTCCTAGTACAAACCTCCCGCAGGACGAAGGGGGGTGGGAACGGGCAGGGTTTGAACCCGGGACTATCGATACATCCGAACGACAGTCCAGCGCGCAAACCGCACGACCAGGAAGCCATCCGTAGTGACAGGTGAATACTACTTGTTCTCCCCCTCTTGTTTTTTCGTCGGGTAACTCTATTTGCAGAAGTAAAAGAGTGATCTTTCCTTTACTTCTTTTCGCCCATGAATAAAATTATATATATATATATATAGTTGGTAATCTATACCAACTAAGCGAGAAGCCTTATTAACAATTAGAGCAGTTTTTCTAAATCTATTACTTGTTCTTTATGAATAGAAATGCCTTCACGAAATTACATATATGCACTAATTATTAAAAAATTTGGAAGAAGAAACAAGGCTTCTTAATTAGATCATTTAAATTTGTAAAACTATGTTTACATGTTGTCTCCAGGTCTACTTGTTGAATATTCAATATGGATACATATCAGTGGAGCAATGTATGATATTGCCTAGTGGCAGAAAGATAATTATAGGTTATTATTACAATTGAAAGAAAATGAGACTCAGAAAAGGTTGAGAAAGTTTGGCATGAATTACAAAACGATTTGAGTTCAAACCTCATTTCACTCGTGAAAACACTTAAAGCGCTACTTAATTGTTCTTTAAAATTATAATTGTAAAAAAAAATCTCTTTCTTTATGACTAACTATGACAAAATGATCCAAAAACAAATATGTCCGTAAAATTTATACCAAATTGTGGCTATAATGAACTATCCTGTACAGAGGTGAAAGTAGGGATAGAGTGGGACACTGAGCCAGGTACTGCGTTCTCTCACTAGTTTATATTAAGTAAAGGGAGGCGACTTAATAAACGGTATACATTATGTACATAGACATAAATAAATATAGACTGGCCGATTAAAGAGTTTTATGAAACGAAAATTTGTCACTTGCAATTTTGTGTACTTTATTATACAGCATTTATGAGCAGTATAAAAGTTAAGTATTCATATCTATTTCAGCCACACACCTATATAAGTATTAAAATGTTTTCACTAGTGTTTTGTTTAATCTCTAAGAATGAAGATCATGCAATTTTACATAATTCGGAAATCCGAATACAATTGATATACATGTTTTCAAGTTACATAAAGTTACTTCCTTCGGCCAGTCTATATTATTGTATAGCTATGATTATGTAGCATTCAGAATTAAGCAACATTTTCGTGTGACGTCCTCAGAACAAAAAAAAGTCCCAATCGTTAGACAGGAAAGGCGATAAAAAGCTGTAGGCCCACACACAGATATACCTACACCAATCAGAGGTGACAAGTTATAAGAATGTCTTAAAACATCAATACACAGCATGTATCATTTACATTTGTATCATTCCCCCCCCCCCCCCAAGAAATGGTGTGATTTTTTTTCCACAGATATTTGCCTCGGGGGCGACTACATATACTGCCCCACACACACAAACTAATGATTATATTTTAAATCAGAGGGGAGGGACAACATACTATTACAATGCATTAAAATATCAATGGATTAAAATATCAATATAAAGCATATATTTCTAGATAAGTTACTATTTTTTAAAATAATGTGTGTGATTATTACACTAAACTTCGTCCGTCCGAAGCCCCGCAACCCTCTCCTGATCCGCCTATGATGTGGCCTGGGATAGCTTTTGACATCCCTCCAAATGAGAGACGTCTGCAATTCGTTTCCTGTTTTATTTAACCCGTACCGACAAAAAATTATTGGCAGTACCAAGGACATACGGCTTTCAAGGGAGATAACAAGTTGGATGTGTAGGATATTTAAACATTTGTCTTCGTTTAGTTACCGAGAAGAAAAAAGAAACAGTATCAGATTTGGTAACGTTTGTTTTTTAATTCTTTGTTTTTCACCTTTTTTTCCCTGTGATCAGCTTGATCTATAAAAAAAAAAAAAAAGATTGTCCGTAAGGCATGCGCATAGAGTCATAGACTCAACTACTAGGTGTAATTAAAAGGCACATCCTTCGCCGATCACCTATTCATAGTTACATTACAGAGTAAATGGGGAAAGAGAATAGTTCTATTAAGAGTAATAGGCAATCAAAATAGAACTCAGAAGAGATCATGTCCAATGCCTGTGGGGAACATCGCAACGCAGAGAACAAGATTGTTTCTTATTGTGAAGCCAACGCCATGCATTCTCGGACCTTGTTCTGGCTTCTTACCAGTAGAATGTAAAACTATTTTCTGTAAGAGATCCACTGTCTGTCTGTCAGTCTGGTTTCTTGCAGGCAGGCCACATTAACGCCTGCTGAGTTCTCTGTCGATGATGGCAGTTTGACGCATGTCAGTGACGAGTTCTGATTCTGGCAGATTGGCTTAAGGCAGGCAGAAGCTATCCAATGATGCTGAAGGGCCCCTGTACCGCTGATAGTGGTCTTTGGAATTCCAGCTTATGCAAACTTGGAAATTATCACCGGTAAATATCACTCTCCTTCTTTTTTCAGACGCTTTACTCTCACAGAGAGAGGCTGAGTGGCCTATAGGGCAGAGGATGTAAAGGTAATATGTTTCTGTGGCCCACGGTTTACTAGGGTGTCTTGTGGCCAGCACAACGACCAACCGCCTTTACTTTTCCCCAACTAATGTCAAGTACCCAGAGCCGGTCTTAGGCCACTGCAACCTATGCGGCCGCAGTGGGCCCCGCACTTTCATAGGCCCCGCGCGATGCGAATTCTAGGTGTAAATTATTGAATTAAACCATTTTAAATTATTATTAAAGTTTTCCTGGAATTCTCCTGAAAGTATAAAATATACGAAAAAGTCATGAAAATGTCCTGAGATTATTAAAATCTTCTTAAAAACTGATTGTCATTTTGATGTGTCATTCAATATGGAAAACGCCAATCCTACTCGCGAATAAAAAAAAAGGCATTGTCAGCTTTAATTTAATAAAAATGTGATAATAAGCCGAATTTTAACCAAACAAGAACTTCAAATACTTAATTTACTTCAATAGTCACTAGTATACAAATATAGATCTAAATCTATCTCGACCTCTTATATATTTAAAAAAAAGCGATATTTTGCGAGTCGATAGTAAATCTAAAAGGCAGATCTGAATGTTTGTCGGCTTTTTGTTGGGAAACCACTATCATAACTATCTACTGTTGATGGCTCGTAAAGTTAATTTT
The DNA here is from genome assembly GCF_947242115.1 of Biomphalaria glabrata. Classification (NCBI taxonomy): domain Eukaryota; kingdom Metazoa; phylum Mollusca; class Gastropoda; family Planorbidae; genus Biomphalaria; species Biomphalaria glabrata. The sequence continues at coordinate 5,901,290 of NC_074722.1, read as the reverse complement.
ACAATGAATTTGTACTTAGTAAAGTAGGAATAAAATGCAAAGACGAATTTATTTTCTAATACAAAATCTTAATTTTCACTTATTATCCTTATCAGAACCCAAAGTAGGCCCCGCGCAATCTGTTTCGCATAGGGCCCCGAGACCTGTAGGACCGGCCCTGCAAGTACCCATTAGAGCTGGGTGGACTCAGAGGCGCCCTAAGATCCTACGTAAGTCTACAATATATTTTTCTTATGTTTTTCAATTCACGGAAACAGATGACCTTTATATCATTTGCCCTATAGATCACAAGGTCTGAAAGGGGAACTTTAACTAACGTAGGGCTAACTTTTTTTGTTGTGGTCGGGAAAGGAGTGGTGGGGGGGAGGGGGGGGAGCGGATAAGTAAAAGTGATATATGAATTTATTTGGCTAAACGCTTGTTGTGTGTGTCAGTGTGGAAAGGGGGGGGGGAGGATTGTAAAATGGATAGCTATAAATCAAGTTAAAAGTCTATGTCAGAGAAATTACAGCGGGGGGCGAAAAGAAAGGTTCCAGAGAGAAAGAAAGAAGGAGAAAGAGAGAGAGAGAGGTAGAGATCGAAAGAAAATGGATGAGAGAAGGAAAGTGAACGAAAGTAGGCCACTCTAAATCACTGTAACATATGCTAGAGATCACCAAAATAATTTGTTAGGGGGTCGTTTAAATGTGGGTAGTGTGGCCCAACTACTGGAAATGCTATAAAAAAAATAGAGGAGGGATTTCCGGCCGTAATGAAGAATATAGAGCCTGGGAATAAATCAACGGTCGTAACCGGTGGGCAATGCTTGCAATATTTATAAATCAAAAAGAAATAACTCATTAATTTTAACCATGTTACTCAATTCACATGTTTTAAAATGTTAAAACCTTTGACCTGTGACCTCTGACTCACAAGTATTCATGTCGTAATGTTCACAGATCTCAGTGAGGTCAAAGAATGTTGCTACTTACTTTGATCTTAACTTCAGCCAAGTTGGAAGGCCTCACTAGTCATCAAGTTGTGAGTGGTATTTCTCCTGTCATTAGCGACGCCTCACCGCTGGAATATCTTCCACAATATTTAGACCTAAGTGACAACGACAATTCTATGGAAGATACAAACGCCGAATATCGAACTGGATTCCGCAGTGGTCACGGCGATAGATTTGAATGTAAACCATGCATCTGTTCTCACAGTTTATCTCAGTACATTCTAGCGAACTGCTCTTCCAGAAGACTGAGGGACGTTCCTGATTCTCTTCCTCCGGAACTTTGGTTGCTGAACATGACAGACAACGAAATTCAACTCTTTAATCCTGAGAGCGTTCTACGCTACAAAAACCTAAACACACTGATCATCTCCTATAACCGCAAGATAACTCATATTTCAAATGAAACTTTTTCAAACTTAACTTCAGGGCTGGTCATTCTAAACCTGACGAAGAACAGTATCAGCACCATCGATGACGGAAGCTTTCGCTTCTTCGCTAACCTGCAACAACTGGATTTGGGCGAAAACAGTCTTACCAACATCACAGCAGGAATGTTCTTAGGTCTCCGTAGCTTAAGAAACTTAAATCTAACCAAAAACTCCATCGTGTTTATTGAAAATAGCACATTCGACGAAATGCAACATTTGAAGCTGTTGGACCTTAGTTTAAATAAACATCTTTCATATACCGTGAGAAAGTTCCCACCTCGTGTGTTTGAGAAGTTGTTCCGTCTCCAGAGTCTTTACATTCAAGGCAACACCATGGGGGACCACTCCTACCCCAACAGTGCGCTGCAAAAGCTGACAAATCTTAAAATCCTCAGCTCAGACGCATTACTCAATTGTACATTCGGGCCTCAACTTCAGTCCCTGAAACATCTGAAGGAGCTTCATTTAGGCACAAACTGCCGTCTTAAAAATCTGACTCGAGACTTCTTCCAATACATTCCATATCTCAACACGTTCGTTCTTAGCGGCTGCAAACTTGTTTACATAGATCCTGAAGCTTATTCTAATGTTCCAAATCTGCACACCCTGGAGATATCACACACTTCCCACACGTATGATCTTTACGAGGCTTTCGATCATCTCATTGGGCTCCAGAACTCCTCCCTCAAAGTGCTCAGGTTAAAGTTCATGTACCGGACACACTTCCCGTGTCGCGAGTTGCATGCCCAACATGCGAAATACTTGCAGCACATTGCGCTGGAGGAACTGGACCTGTCTCAGAACAGAATCGCTTTGATTGGCTTGGACTTCATCAGATTGCTTTCTAGAACTTTGAAGAAACTAGTTTTTAACTATAACAAAATCACTCCCTTTTCATTTAATCTAGAGCAGCTCGCCTTTCTGAATAATCTTTTAGAATTAGATGTTGAAAATCAAAAAGATGACAGTAATGATTTTAATTCCAATGACTTTTCTTTAGCAACTGATTCGGATCATAGCATTGCACCAAACTCATCTACAACTCTATGCAATAGTTTGCTTTATAAGACTGAACTACACAAGAATCAAGCTCTAGAATCAGCCAGAGTTCCGTTAAAAGATTCATGGCCAGTAAAATTACCACCAAATTTAAGTAAAATAAAAGCATCTGAATTCCTCGACTATGGATTCTTTATTCTTGGTCATGTCTTCCAGGACAATTGCTCTCTCAAGGAAGTGGATTTGTCTGACAGCTATTTTTCGAATTGGGGGGATCTGTATCTCTCTCCTCCGATAAAGAAAATCGACCTTAGCAGCAATTACTGCCGAAGGATCAACCCGAAATTTTTCTCTAAAAACAGTCCACTGGTCCATCTCAACCTGCAAAATAATTTTCTAGGTGACGATTTCGCTAACGACAAGTATGGTAACATTTTCCGAAATCTGAACAAGTTATTTTACCTCGACATTTCAATGAACTTAATCTACAAACTTCCCAACCGGTTTCTTGCAGGTTTGACAAATTTGGAGACACTCATTGTATCAGATAACAAACTTCAGCTGCTGAATTTGACCTTTAGACACCTTACCAGACTTCAGCTTTTGGACTTTAGCAGGAACTCGATCACAGGAATAACTGAATCTACTCGAGATGATCTTGATGCTCTGGCCGCCATCACGGACTTCGAGCTCGACTTGACCTTTAACCCTTTACCCTGCACGTGCTCTGGGATTGAGCTTATGAAATGGCTGGCGACCACCAAAGTGAAGCTAATAAACCAAGTCAACTTACAGTGTCGGTTGGAAAATGATGTAGCGACTAGCGTGGGGGATCTTAAAGAGAGGTTGAATTTTCTTCAAAGATCTTGCATCTCAAAGTCTTTGATTCTCGTTGTCTCAATTCTTTCCACTATGTTTGTGGCAGTCGTGTTGGGTCTACTGTTGATGTATAGATATAGATGGAAGCTTAGATATCTTCGCAACGTAGCCATCGCCAAATTCATTGGGTTCGAACCCAAAAAACCCCAACAAGGTATATTTAAGTACGACGCCTTCTTGGTCTACGACAGTGACGACATGCAGTTTGTCCTGAACGAATGCGTCCAAGAGCTGGAGGTCAGGAGGGGTCTCAAACTGTGCATCGGGGACAGAGATTTCATGCCAGGGACATACGTCGCCAGTGATATAGTCAGCGCCGTGCAAAACAGTTACCGGACTGTTCTTCTGGTTACGCCCGAGTTTTACGACGATGACTATGTCGAGTACGCGGTCAATATGGCCATCAATGAGGCAATCCACACGTCCAGGCAGGTATTACATCTATGTCTGTATCAGCCAGTTGCCCTGGCGGAGATGCCTCGCGATCTTGTAGCCATCTTGAAGAGAAATGAATTTATCGAGTACCCACCGGAAGAAGAGATAACTCCAGGATTAATTGAAAACTTTTGGGATCAGTTAACTGCCGCTGCTCGACAAACAGACTGAACGCTGTTTTCTTCATAAAATAATTCAGATGTTCTTAAATGTATTTTAAAAACATTTATTTCATTGTAATTGTACGTCCAGAGAATATTCTTTTATTTTTATCTAGTCATTTGAAGTTAGTCAATTCATTGGATTTCCTGTCAACCTACTTTATACTCAAGTGGCACAATTCAACCATCTTGTATGTGTTTGCTCTGACTTACAGGGTATATAATAATATGAGCTACGTGTGTTACACTGCAGCCTATGGCACACGTGTTGAAGAGTCACTGTGTGGTGTGTCAGCACACTGACACTGTGTGCTCCAAAGTTGTGAAAACAGTCAGAAATAGTCATTGCAGTGGTTGTCATCGTCTACAAGTAACCCATCATAGAATTATTTAATGTGTTGTTTTTTCTGTGTTGTTTACAAGTAGAGAGAGTAAATATGTCACTAATGTGCTTACCGCGGATAGAGTGTAGTATTGTTGCATTGTGTTCTGTCCTTAAGTCTACTAGATCTATAAGCTTACAATTTCTTCATAGTCAAAGCATGATCAAGACCTTAAGTCATAAGTCAAGTTCCCCTTTCGGACCTTGTGGTCTATAGGTCAGATGATGTAAAGGTCACCTGTTACTGTGACCTGCGGTTAACGAGGATGTCATGTGGCCAGCACAACGACCTACCGCCTTTACTTTTCCCCAACTTATGGGGACCCATTAGAGCTGGGTGGACTCAAATGCGCCGAAATTAAAAATCCCTGTCTTCACCAGGATTCGAACCCGGATAGATTAAAATAGTTATATAATAGTTATGTATCACATTTTAGAGAGTTACATATCACGACATTTACAGAGTTTTATAACGCGACATTTACAGAGAGTTATATAATACATCAGCTCCTCCATTCAAACAAGTTTCCTCATGCGTAGCAAAATCTTTTGTAGACGTATGACCCCGGAAGTTAATTAAACTATTCTCTGACACTTAACAAAAGAAGAGCTCTCTCTGCGTAAAAAGACAAAGCTTTGTTTAAAGTGTGATTACTTTCCCGATCACGGCATTATGCTTTATAGTACTGACGGGTGACGGCCTGTGGAAATTTGAAATGACATTCCGGTTGGTTACAAAACTCAAAAGTTGGCAGGTCACCTGAATATAGTGGCACAAAGACATTGACTAAATAGACTAATTTAAAAAGCATCTTAATCACTCGAACACGGCTTCCTTCTGTTGAAGAAATGTTTTTGAAAGATGAATTCCCAAAAGACACAAAAATTCTTTAAGATGATCTGCACCCATTGAACCACTAATACATCAGGTATGAACGAAGCCCGGGTACGCTGTTCTGCCTCATCGTGGCGCCTGGGTGGAAACGGCTAGGGTAGCTAGGCTAAATGAATGGCGAAACACAACTCCCGTGGGGATGCCCACGGGTAGACGAGAGTCCACCCCATGCACGGGCGGGGTTGCGAAAAAAGTCCCCACAAACCTGTCACACATCCATGCGCTGTTCCTCAAAGGGACCGTTACATAAATGGCGAGTCCCCCACGGTTAGCTTGGTATAACGAAGGAAAATGGCGGAGACTCCCGGTGTCCTCGGCCTTCGGCCATGTGCAGCCAAGCATGCGTCGGGGGCCAAAGACATTGGAAACAGCAATGCTTTACATAGGCATTGACTCGGGTCTCTCTCAAACAGAACTGTGTTCTCATAGGTTGTTGTTTTTTTTATTGTTTGGCGTCCAAACAGGATTTTTTTTCAAACTTCAGCCCTTGGACATAAACAAGGTATGAACGAAGCGGTCGTCTCCTCTCCATTAAGGCTACAACAGAAAGATTTGAAATCTTTATACCACTTTCAGACAGGGTGTTTCAAAGTCACTTGTCGTCACTGAGAAGTACATTGAAGCCTGATTCGCAAAGTGTTTCGCGTGTAAGTGTCGTTTGTGTTTGTATCTATATTGCCATTGTTACAATAGTAATGCTGAGTTGGACAACTATAGTCAAACTGAATTTCCATTTGTTTGTACTAATACAATCTTATCTTATGTCTACTTATAATACTTCATAAGCTTTCAATCGCCGCCAAATTAAGAAATATTACTTAATTCTTTTGATTCACTGTGAACCCTAGGGCTGCACAGGACTCTGGCCAATTCCCCTCAGTTGGGTCCAATGCCCGTCTCTGATTCTTGTTCTACTGATCTCCTCAATGTTCGCTTTGGTCTCCCAGCCTTAGTCTGTCTCTGCTTCTTGTTCTACTGATTTCCTCAATGTTCGCTTTGGTCTCCCAGCTTTAGTCTGTCTCTGATTCTTGTTCTACTGATTTCTTCAATGTTCGCTTTTGGTCTCCCAGCTTTAGTCTTCCCCTCTAGATTCCAGTCAAGAGCCTGCATTGCAATAGGGTCGATTGTTCTTCGCGTTGTATGTCCAATTCAGCCCCTTTAGCGTCTTTTTTTTTTTTGAATATTTGTTAAGTACCATGAGTACCCACTTATTCTTAGACTCGCATATGTGTGCAGCCTTGAACAGACTTTACAGAGATGAATTAATGGATAATGTGTGTGACCTAACCAGCCTGATTTTATTATACAGGCTTCCACGGCGTGATTGCTGAATTGTAAATTGCTTGGTTTCTGAGTTGTAAATTGCTTGGTTTCTGAATCCAGGGTGTCGATATGGATTTTGAACTACGGAATATAGGGCACCACTGCGTCCACCCTTAGGGGGCACGGTGGATGAGTGGTTAAGCGCTTGGCTTCCAAACCAGAAGTCTTGGGTTCGAATCTCGGTGAGGACTGGGATTTAAAATTTCGGGATTCTTAGGGCGCCCCTGAGCCCACCCAACTCTAATGGGTACCTGATTTTAGTTGGGGAAAGTAAAGGCGGTTGGTCGTTGTGCTGGCCACATGACACCCTGCTCGTTAACCGTTAGCCATAAAAACAGATGACCTTAACATAATCTGGCCCATAGATTGCAAGGTCTGAACGCAAGCTTTTTACCTTTACTGCTTCCTGGTATACTTTGAAGAATTCAAGGTGGTTGAATTGCTCGTTGTGCTGGCCACATAACACCCTAGTTAACCGTCGACCATAGAAACAGATAAGCTTTCACCTCATAGATCGCAAGGTCTGAAAGAGATACCTTTACCCTATTTTCCCACAAAGTCACTATTTTATGAGGGAGAAAAAAAGTGTTGGCTATTTTTAGAATTCATTCTTTGCCTGAATCCTTTGTTCAGACTTGTGTGTGTTGTGTTTGAGACGTAGTCGACTACGACTGAAGGCGGACAACAATTTGGTCTTTATGTTTTATTGTAAAGAAAGGCTCATGATCTATCTATCCAGATGTGTAAGTACTTCATGTGAAATACCAACATAAATCTGTGTGTTGCTCAGTACATTATGCAGCACACAATGGCGGATGGGGTTGTTAAAATATGGTTCAATGATCCGAAGCAAAATTTTGAAAGTAAATCATTTGCATATTTGGTAAAGAAAAAAACACACGCATATTTTCCCTACACTTAACATATGTCGCATCGCTCTCCCAACTGATCGATGCTATTTTCACTTTTTTTTTTTAATAAAGCAATTTAAAATGTCAGTAAAATATTTGAACAAATTTCGTTCAAATAGTAAATAAACTTTTTGATTTGTTTCTTTATGAAGGCAAGCTAAATTAGTTTTTAAGCAAAATATTTCAATAACTAATTTTCAAAAAGTCAACGGAATCTTTTTTTTTTTTTAATAAAAGAAATGTATTTTCTGTTAAGGTCATGAAATGTATATAAAAAAAGAACCTATTTAAAGTTGGCAACGCTTGGTTCACCAAAAAGAGGCAGATACAAATACTTATAATAGGCCTATTTCTGCCTATTTCATGCAAGGCCTATTTCATGCAACATTACTCTTAGAAATAAAAAAGTACTATTTCCATCATTTACCGAGAAGTGGATCTCAAACATTCTTCTTATATCCAACATTAATTAACTGCTAAGTTAGACTTATTGACTTGACAGATAGGCACCGAGATGGTCTATATAGGTCAGTGGAATTTTCGTTAGAAATTTCAAACGTGTATTCATGATGTTAATACGTCTTTTTATAAGCGTGTGTGTCACGTGACTTTTCGTTGCATTCTACATCTGTTTTATCAACATACTCTCGTCTACTTTAATCTCACAAACAAGCAAAACATAAAAAGTACTTTTATAAAAGCAAACGTATATTATCTTATATAATAATAATAATCTTTATTGTCCGTATGGAAATTTGTCTTACAATTTGTGCATTACACCAAACAAAAAACATTATAACTATAAGAAACCAAAGTGTAGATTCACAGCAGACGCACTCATAATTTACATGTGACAAAGTTTATACCAGATTGTTCTTATTTAATGATTTGATTGCCAGGGGAACAAAAGAGTGTTTGTGTCTGTTTGTCTTTGCCATCGGTGTCTTGTATCTCTTTTGTGATGGTAAAATCACAAAATCCTGACACAAAGGGTGATTCTTTATTTCGAGGATCTTGTTAGCTTTTTTTATAGATGTTTGTCTCAAACAACTGCCCAAATGGGGTTTGTTTTTTTGCCAATGATCTTATATAATACAGACGTTACTTCAAAAATACTCAGAAAGACACAAAGATAAAGGCACATTCCTCGTCCCATATGCTAGGACAAATTTGTACAAATACTCCTTCTTTCCTATTGCTGGAATGGGCTGCCTGAGGCGGACAGTAAAACCAATGAGTTGGCAGAATTTAAGCCATTGTTTAATATGCATGACTGAATGCATGACGCGTAGGACGTAATCATCTTCTTTTTTAAAGTAACGTCTGTATCATATAAGATAAGATAAGAAGATGATTACGTCCTACGCGTCATGCATTCAGTCATGCATATTAACCAATGACTTAAATTCTGCCAAGTATATTGAGTGAAGGGAGACCATCGTTCAAGTGCTGCATTGTCTCTCAATATTGAAAGGTCTATCTGCTACTTTCTATATAAAACAAAATTAATTAATCAGCACTGATTGGGTTAATTTTGTGTGTGATTGATTCATGTGTTGTCAATGACAATGAATAACTGCACAATTTCAACTTGATTCGAGAATGAGAAGCTGGAGAAAAGTCCACCCAGACAGACAGAATTAATATGAGATTTGCAAAAAATAGACTAGAACAGACACAAAATAGAGTCGCGAGATTTATAGCAAATGATTATCAACATTTGACTAGTGTAACACCATTAGTAAAATGACTAAACTTAGGGACACTTCAGGACAGAAGACAAAACAGTAAAGTTGCAATAATACAGAAACACTAAACCCAAATCTTTCAAATATAAAAACACAACGTAATATTAAATTCAGTAAGACACAAAGATAAAGACACATTTCTTATTCCATACGCTAGCACAAATTCATTAAAGTGACCCTTAATTCCAAGTGCCATTCTAGCATTCAATGGGTTGCCTGAATCAGCCATGAAAAGCTATGACTTTGCAGAGTTTAAGTCTCTAAGTAACAAGCACGACTAGATTAACAACTGGATACGCCTATGACATATTTATCTTCTATTTTGGAAAGTCTGTAATTTCTAAAATTAGAAAAACAGAGTTCATTATTGAACTAACTATTTGCACAAATTTCTGAAGCATGAGCCCCCTTCAAGGGAGGAGACCTGGGGCGGCTCCTCATTCCCCTCCCCCCATTCCATCCTAATGCCACTTAAGTTTCCGATTTTTTTTCGTTAATGACAGTCAACTCGCCTTGTAGATTAACTCACGGTCTTCATGAAAGTACAGTATCATATCATCATTATAATCATGGGCGGCTCGTGCTGGATGCTCGCTCTCTCGACCTTACCCTTAGGACAGCGGTTCTCAACCTTTTTTGCTCGGCGACCCCTTTTTACAATTCTTCACTATGCCGCGACCCCCCCCCCCCAACAGTAAATCTGATTTTCATTGCCAAAGCTTTATGTTTAATCATGAAACAATATGTAATTATATTCTCTTTATAATATCTCTTTAAGATATGCATTTATTTATCTTACTATTTCTAATTCATATTATTCACATAGCATACATGTTACGTGCGCATCTTAGTGTGAATGTGAAATGGTGCGATTGCGTGTTGAAAGAAGAAGAACCGAAATGGAGGACTATGAACAAGAAAGTGTTTCCAGTGTTAATAAAGATTAAAGTATTTATAAACTGTGATTTGTCGTTTACATGTCTAAAGAGTCTCATCCAATATGAAAACGTAACAAGTGGCGCCCAACGCAAAGGTAAAACCTACGTAGTCCTTTATACACAGTTGATCTCCTGTCAACAGACAGTAGAGATATCATATTATATAGTCTAGATCTAGTGACAGGATACTATTCAATTCGATTAATAGTAATAGAAAATGGCGGACAAGGCTGAGGTAGCAGCGTTGTGAAAGAAGAGGGAAGGTTGTTGGAGCTTGAAGGGGCAGAACTAAGGAAGTACGTACAAGAAAGGTTGATGGAGAGGGAGAGATTAGCAATGGAAAGAGAAAAAGAAAAGGAGAGATTAGCGATGGAAAGAGAAAAAGAAAAGGAGAGATTATCGATGGAGGACAAAAGAGAAAGAGAAAAAGAAAAGGAAAGATTAGACAAGGAGGACAAAAGAGAAAGAGAAAAGATAGCCATTGAAAAGGAGAAGAAAAACGAATTAGTCGCCATTGAAAGAGAAAGATTAGCGTTTGAAAAAGAGACAGCAGAGAAAAAGTTAAAAACAGACCAAGGAAAAGAGAATGATAAAAGAAAGAGTGACTCTACAGGGAATAAACTGGCAAAATATAAAGGTTTGATATTCAACGAAGACAAAATGGACATAGACATTTTTTTGAAGAAGTTCGAAATAGAAATGAGAGAATTGGAATACCCTGAAGACAAATGGACATTCTTATTGTCGAGATCATTTACAGCGGAGGTGCCTTCAAAAATATGTATGAACCAGGGTAACTACAGCATTGTGAAAGAACAACTACTTCGAACTTTCGGGAAAACAGAAGCTTTCTACCGCCAACAGTTTGTTAATTGTGAGATAGAACCAGAGGATGACCCGCAGACCTTCCTGGACAAAATGAGCAGCCATTTCGATAACTGGATAGAAACTGCTGAGGTAGAAAAAACCTTTGACAGTCTTAAGACATTTCTTATGCTGGACAAAGTGATGTACGAGTGTCAGGAGGAATTAAAAATATTTCTGTTGGAGAGGAAACCGAAATCCATAGAAGACATAGTAAGACTGATAAGGGCTTATAAAGTGGCACATCCCGAGAAGAAATTATCTAGAGGCAGTGATATAGAAGAAATAGTTGCCTTTAACAGAACATGTGAGACACAGAATAACTCTCACAGAACAAGGGAGACACAGGATAGACAGTATAGAAGTGGTACATATGAAAGACAAAATGATAGCCGCAACGGAAGATATCAAGGAAACAGACAGGAAAGAAAGGACTGGGAGAAAGGTAGAATAGAGCAAGGCTTATCATTGTCATCTGATACTGGAACATTGGAGATTTTTCAGACATTCGTAGGGAACAAGGCAGCCAAGACCATCAGGGATACAGGGAGCACTATTATTGGAGTGAATAAGGATTTAGTGGAAGACCATGAATATACAGGCGAATCTAGGAAGTGTGTTATGTTTAATGGGAATATTGTACAATTACCGATTGCTAAAGTTAGTATAGACACACCGTATTTTAAGGGGACAGTGGAAGCTTGTGTTGTAGATCAGGGTGAGATAGATTTAATTATTGGGAATATTCATGGGGTGAAAATATGTTCAGTAAGGGAGATTGAGAATTGGAAGAAATATTATGGGATAAAGTTTACGCGAGGTAGAAATGGGGATGTGGAAGAAGACATAAGATCTCATACATCAGATGACATGGGTAGCAGAGAACACGAGAAGAAAGAATTAACAGATAAGGTAGAAAGCAATGCAATAGGAATGGGTCCAAATCAAAGTAAAGTAAGGCAATCAGTGGTACAGGGAAAGCGATTTAAACCCACATATAGACGTACAAGTCCATACATCTTATGCTTTAATTGTGGGAGAAGGGGGCATATTAGAAGACAGTGTCAACAGTTAATTAGAATTAAGGAATCAAGGTACAATAGTGGAGAGGCGTATACGAGAAAAGAGAGGGATATTAGCAGCCTAGAAAACAGTACAGCTAGATCATTCGGTAGTAGGATCACAATGGGACATCATTGCAAAGGAGGGAAGCGGAAAGGATGGCATGTCAATAATGTTAGAATTATATAGATATGATTAGAAAAGGTAGGACTGGTGGACACTAATTATTGTTCTATTCTACAATGAATAAATATATGTGTAATGAAGTAAATATTGTTGTTACATATACATATAGGTTAAGGATACTACATTATAGAAGTTTGTAAAGGCTACATAGGAAATGTAAAAGAGTATAAATACTGGAAAGTAGATACGTAGATGTTGCACAATGTATTTAATTATGTGTGGTTCTGTTGGATTATAATTATTCTATTAAAATTACATTTGTAAGAAAATTATCGAAATGATGTGGTAGAAATACATAAAAAGAAACGTGAAGACTGGAATTATTATATAGGCCTGAGGATACTAAGACGTAAATAGCATTGGATTAAATGATTAAATCTATGGTAGCCTATGAGGAGTGTTGTTAGTTATAAACTGGGTCATGTTGTTGAGGCTACAATATACATGGAGCAAGATAGACCTTGTTTGTTAACTATGTGATTGCGACTGGAATGATGGTGTTTGTACAGGCATAAAATTATGAGTGGGGAGTTGTATTAATAGAAATATGATTACTTAAAGATATATGTTAACAGAAGTGGTTTCAATTGCTCATAATAACAGTTATTATTGTGATGAATATAATTGTTATTCCATGTTGGAATTGTATTGGTATTAACATGACATTGTGTTTGAGTTTGTTTAGTTATTACATTATGGTTTTATATGTTACCGATTTTTTTTAACTTGGAATAGTCTGATAATATATTCAGTGATTTGTATTTTGGACGTTCGATGTACATCGAACTTGTTAAACAGGGGGGGTGTTACGTGCGCATCTTAGTGTGAATGTGAAATGGTGCGATTGCGTGTTGAAAGAAGAAGAACCGAAATGGAGGACTATGAACAAGAAAGTGTTTCCAGTGTTAATAAAGATTAAAGTATTTATAAACTGTGATTTGTCGTTTACATGTCTAAAGAGTCTCATCCAATATGAAAACGTAACAATACACATGTGACGTTTTACTGTATTTAGACATGATAATGAACAGGCTGTTATGCAAATAATGTATTATTGCAAATTGAAGAAGAAAATAAAACACAGACAAATTGGGACATGACTACAAACACTTGATCCAGATGTCTGTAATAGAGAAATTGTTTGCTGCATCTTTATTGAGTTCAATAAACTATTTCTGTTTCCTAAACATTTTCACTTTTGACTTTCATTGGAGTTCTGGCAGGTGCAAATGGGATGTTAAGTAATTTGGAAAGTTTGATGAAATTTTGTCCGCAAAGCATTAGCAAATGGCATCACTGATAATTCGACTTAAATAACTTCGCTACAATTGACGTACAAACTGATGGGGCAGGCAGAGGAAACAGTGGGTGAATGTCTTACGAGAGTGTCCAAATGCTGCGGGGAGACAACTGAAGGGTCACTTGAACTCCATGGAGGCTATGAGACACTACGTTCAACAACAGAGTTTCTTACCAGCACTATGGGAGGCCCACAACAGAGTTTCTTACCAGCATTATGGGAGGCCCACAACAGAGTTTCTTACCAGCACTATGGGAGGCCCACAACAGAGTTTCTTACCAGCACTATGGGAGGCCCACAACAGAGTTTCTTACCAGAGCACTACGAGAGGCCCATGCTTTTCTGCCCTACTAACATTAGAAGTTCATCCAAGGTTCATGTTGTCCAATACGTTATGCATTTCTATACAAAGTTTACGTATTAAAATTCAAATTTATGGATGCACTGTTCAACCTTTTTCAAAACGTACACATTTTGGTTCACATATTACAGATTTAACACTTTAGTATTATTACAGGAAACCAAATACGAACTTTATAAGTGGCGAACCTTAAACTTCACTTATATCTTATTATTATTGAAGATTAATAATGACTCTTGACCTTAGGGTTAGGACATACCAGAGCTTTACAACACGACCAGGCTTATGCATTAAGCGCATTTACTTTTAAACTGTTGAAATTTGTTCTGCTGCGACAATTAAAATGTTTGAAATGAATTCTGATTCTGCTGTCTGCTGCATCTATCTTCGAATAACAATAAAAATAGTAATTTCCGTTGTTACAAAAACATGTATGTGTCAAGTTTTACATTTTAGATTAGGCCATACTTTCGATGGTCTTAAACGACCCCTGACAAATTGTCAATCGACCCCCAAGGGGGTTTCGACCCACAGGTTGAGAACCCCTGCCTTAGGATGTTAGTTAATATTTTAAGATCTGACATACTGGTGTACATCTAATGATGGTCTACTAGACTAGAAATATTGTCAATGTTCTCTACCTCCAATCTAACGAGAAATGCGTTGCTTACTTAGATTTAGTCAACATATTACAGAAATAAAATCTAGGAGGACTACTTTAGTGAAGCAGAGCACATTAAAACGAACTCAAGTTTATTTTAAGACTTATGGCTATCATTGGAGATCAATCAGATGTACATTACTCTGCAGCTCGCGATGTGTCAATAAATAGCTTAAAGGGAAAGCACTCACCCAATCAGTTCTTCCAGTTAACTCCCTGCTTATTAAAAATAGAACGACACTCAACACTTTGATCTGCTGCGATAAAGCAAGTCAGCTGCAACTATTTAGTGATGTTGAAAGCGTAACAACTAGTCTTGTAAAATAAATTCCTTCAGATGAATGGAAAGACGTCAGACATCCAAAAAGTTGGACGACTCTTTCCTTTACACGTGCCCTTTTAGAACAGAATCGAAAAACTCCCCAATGTTGACATTGCGTTACCGCCCTTCTTTTTCGCCCAGCGTTCAGTGGATTGGATGGGGAAGAGGGGGGGGGGGGCTGTCCAATGGAACTCGAATTCGAAGTCGGCGGGTATCGATTAGCGTGCAAATGTCGCTGTGAATGAGTGCCGTCCTCCAGTCGATACCGCTAATACTTTGGTCTGTAGTGTTGTAGCATCTGTCGTCTTTGCTAGTAGTTTATCGCTGTACTTATAGCCAGTTGTTCCCCCTATTTCTGACAAACTAAAAAATTAGATTGAGGGTCTATCTTCCCTTGACACTTTATATTCTTGTGTTTTTAATATAGATCTGATTGTGCAGGCGCAACATGGCCTAAATTGTGCCGATGTGCCTAAAATCAAATCATAGATCTGATGTATCGTCGATAGTTTGGGGTGTTACTTTTTTATGTAACTGCGAAAGATGTTATTTGGTTTTATAATGAATATCAACTCTCTTTAGAGCCATGTTGTGCCAGTTAAGTCATTAAAACTTCTACTTCCAAAACAGTGTTTCCCAAACTTTGTTACGCAGAGCCCTAGAGTTCCGCGAGGTCTGAATAGGTGTTCCGCGAACTACTGGAAAAATTAACTTATACCACCCCGTGAATTAATCTTTCTAAAAAAAAATTAACCAAGTGTTCCGCTAAATACTCAGAATGCGCGAAGTGTTCCGCTAAATACTCAGAATGCACGAAGTGTTCCGTTAACGAAAATGTTTGGGAACCACTGGTCTAAAGCATGTACTCATCATCAACATCATCATCATCTGTCCCTAGACTTACGTCGTAGGTGGCGCTGTGACAGTTCGCGTAACCAAATCCTTCCTCTTTTCCCTCTCAGCAGCTGTTCTTAATAGAATATCAAGAGAGAGGCCGGTCTATTCTTGTATACATTCTAGTCAGATGTTCTTCGGACGGTCCTTTCTTCCTGCTCCCTCCACTGTGCCTTGAAGGAGGACTTTAGACAGTGAGTCTTGTCTTACACTAGGATGCACTTTATATTTACGTATAACGTCAGTTACCAGTCACTTGCCAGCCCCGAACACACACACACACACAAATACACTTTTAAAAGTAGGCTGGAAATGTATAAGATAAAACGTGTCATTAACTCAAAGGCTATAAAACTAGCATAATGGACATTTTCATACATGGCGCCGGCGGGAAATCTATAAATAGCCTTTTTAATGTATCCGGTGTATTAAAGAATGGAAGTGTTGATAACACAGACCTATGTATATTATATATAGGTCTGTGGTTGATAACAACTGTTTAGAATTAGTGATTACTGAAGAGCAAGTCTGCAACATTTTCGAAAACGTCAACCCAATGAAAGCTGGTGGGCCTGATGGAACAAAAGGGGGGAATCTTAAAAGAATGTGCTGAACAACTAGCTGAGTCTTTCCTAGAGATTTTTTCCACTTCATTACTAAACCACGATATACCACCTGTGTGGAAGTCATCCATAATTGTACCTGTGCCAAAGGTTTCCAAACCAAAGGAAATGAATGACTATAGACCTGTTTCATTTACTTCCATTGTGTCTAAATGCGTAGAAAAACTGGTTCAAATGTTTCTTCTGAATGATCTTTAACGACCAGATTAGGCGCCAACTTGCCTTAGCTGACACAGAAGAGAATTACAAATGTTTCAATCTATCTACGAGAATAGTTGACCTCAATTAATTCTTCATTAGTTTGAGGAGCGAGAAGCTTCTTTCGCTAAATTCCACAATTACGGGTATTGCATAATGCCGTTTTTTTATCGCGCGTAGGATTGGCGTTTTCAATATTTAATGACACCCCAAAATGACAATTTCGTCTATATATTTCAGGAGATATGTATGAGTTTTCAAAAGATTTTAATAATTTCCGGATATTTCCAGGACTTTTTCGTATATTTTGCAATTTCAGGAGATATCCAGCTCCTGGTAAATCGACAGGAGGCCGCAGGAAATCTGTTATATAAGTTTTAAAACCTAGAATTATCGCGGGTCCTATGAAAGTGAGGGGCCCACTGCGGTCGCATAGGCTGCAGTGGCCTGCAAAATAGCGGCGTATGCTACGCCGCCGGTCGACTAGTTATTCTTATTCCACGATGAATGAAACCCGTATGGGGACTTTTACTTTTTTTTAAATAAAGTTATGTAGCTTGTGTACGTCTGACTCGCTAGCAGACAGCTGTTGTGAATTGTCCCAGATCCGAGTGTGTGATATCAAAGAGTCATTTCTTAAAATGGTTTTCCTTGCCTCTGTATCTGCCACCTCATTTCCACTCAATTCCCACGTGAGCGGGGACATACAAGGATGATTTGGACAGGTCAGTTCCTTGGTTCCGCTGGGAGTTTAAGGTTCTTGTCTTAGACACAAGTGGTGTGCCAGCTTTTACACGTAATAGTTTGATGTCTACAAGATCTTTTAGTTTTAAGAGAGGGAAACAGATCGATCACTAGAATCAGTTTGATATTACGTTAGAGAGAGAGACAGCATGCGCAAGCGATAGAAAGATGAAAAGCGAGAGAAAGAAAGAGAAAGGGAGATAAAGAGAGAGATAAAAGAGAGAAAGCGATATATATATATATATATATATATATATATATATATATATATATATATATATATATATATATATATATATATATATATATATATATATATATATAAGTGAGATAAAGAGAAACAGAAATTGAGAGATAAAGAGAAATAGAAAGCGAGGGGGTAAAGAGAGGCAGAAAGCGAAACAAAGAGCGAGATAAAAAAAAAGCAAGATAAAGAGAGAAAGTGAGATAAAGAGAGAAATAAAGTGAGAGAGAAAGAGAGCTAGAAAGTGAGAGATAAAGAGAGATAGAAAGTGATAAAGAGAGAGAGCAAACTGACATGTTTTATTTACTACACCTACTAACCACTAGGGCAAGGAAGGGGCCGGGGCAGCGTTGTTAGCCCCCCCCCCCTTCATTTTGTATTTCTCTCCTTCAAAATGTGGTCCCGAGTGCTGCCTGCCTATTTCTACTCTAAATGGAACATTGCATTGTCACTTTGCTTCACATCTGTAGTAACCTTTCAGATGAAGCTTCATTATATGTTGTGTATTTATATTGTCCTTTGAGAGAGATACTAGATACAGACGTTACTTCAAAAAAGAAGATGATTACGTCCTACGCGTCATGCATTTAGTCATGCATATTATCCAATGACTTAAATTCTGCCAAGTCACTGGTTTTCCTGGCTAGCTCAGGCAACCCATTCCATGCTCTAATAGCACTAGGGAAGAAGGAGTATTTGTACAAATTTGTCCTAGCATATGGGATGAGGAATGTGCCTTTATCTTTGTGTCAGTATTTTATTAAATTTTGTTTTTGTATTTGAAGATTATGGTTCAGTGTTTTATGTATAATGGCTACTTTACTTTTGAGTCTTCTGTCCTGAAAGGCTTTCTAAATTTAGTGATTTTACTAAAGGTGTTACTCTAGTCAAATGTGAATATTCGTTTGCTATGAATCTCACTGCTCTATTTTGTGTCAGTTTCTTAATGTTTTCTTGAGTTGAGGGGTCCCAAACGGAGGATGCATATTCTATTACTGGCTTAACCAAGGTTAAATAACATTTTAGTTTTATGTTCTTATTTGATTTAAAGAAATTTCTTTTAATAAACTCTAATGCTTTGTCTGATTTTTTGATAGTTTCATCAATATGGGGATTCCATGACAGTTTTTCATTAATCATAACACCTAGGTATTTTGCGTTTTTAGACTGTGTTACTTATTTGCCATGAAAAAGATAAGTTGAATTAATTTGTTTTAGTTTTTTTGTTACTCTTAATAACTGACATTTTTCTGGGTGGAAAGGCATGCTCCAATTTGATTCACATTTCTGTAATTCATCTAAATCTCTTTGTAAAATGTCTTTATCTTGTGTTGTTTTTTTGTTCTATATATGCAATCATCTGCGAATAATCTGACTTTTGTTCCTGAATAAATGCAATTTGGTAAATCATTTATGTAAATTAAAAATAGTAGTGGACCTAAGTCTGTTCCTTGAGGTACGCCTGAGTTTACTGTTATTGGTGTTGATTTAGAACCATTTATTATTACAGTTTGTTCTCTCCCTATCAGAAAATTTTTAATCCACTGATGCAATGGCCCATCAATGCCTAAATATTTTAATTTTTTAAGCAAACTTTGGTGGTGAACTTTGTCAAAAGCCTTAGAAAAATCTGGGCAATAGCAATTGGCCAAATCTATGTCAATGTAGACGAGGATAGATTCTAGGCTCATAAGTTTGCCTTGAGGAATCTTATGTCCAGAAAACTATGCAAGAAATATTGTAATTTACTATTTTTGTGCTAAATATAGTTCACTAAAATTGTTAACAGAATAACTGCCAGTCATTTTGAATAAAATAAATTTTATTTTGTTATGAAATTCAGCCATGTGACACACTGTAGACTTACACATTGATTGGCACATTTATACTTTGAAGGTTGACTAACATTTTCTCACAGATACTTCCCAAACCACATGTAATCATATCTATTTAAATACTTGCTACATCCAAGAACATTGTTCTGCACACAGAATTTAAAAGTGAACGGATTCATGTTGTTCTCCTCTACCCACTTCTCTTTCTCTTCCCTCTTCCTCACAGAGTCGTGAGTGATGATTCGTGTCCTGAAGCCCAACTTTTTTTGAATCTAAAAAACAAAAAAAATATAATAAAATAATTAAAAAAATTAAAGCATTAAAAAAATTATTTCAGAACATTCACTGAAGGAAAGTTATGATCATAATTCTGTGAATAAAAAGTGTTTTTTTTTAATAAGTCAATGTAATATAAAAATACACATGACTTAATATTGTAGGATATTTTCCAGTGTTCATCTCATTGTTTGTGCTTTCTACAGGTTTTTGAGGCAACAATTCTCATTAATACTTATTTTTCACCATATCTTTAAAGGCCTTTATTAAAACAAAACAAAAAAAGGTGTGTTTGGCTGAGTGGTATAAAATGCTTGGCCACTATCAAGGGAGCTCGAATTCTAATGAATTAACTAATTGGTTAATTGTTTGATCGATTCATGAATTGTCATTGACCAAGAATAATTGTGCAAAATTTCAGATTGATCCAAGAATGGGAAGTGTGAGAAATAACATGTACAAGATTTTTATCAGACAAAGTATAAGATTTGTAAAGGGTTCTATCTACACTCAGAAGTTGATTGGAAAAGCACTTGGCTTCCCAACTGATTCTTGGGATTTTAAGGGCCACCCAACTCTAATAATAATAACGGCATAGTCTTTTATTCCGGAGATAAAGGACGAGTGCAGTGTTTTACATGACTACGCAAACCCAGTTGCAGCCTGTATATTTTCTCATACCTGATGCAGACAGAGCAGAGAAAGTGGAGTTGTTCATTGTGCTGGCCACATGGCACCCTCATTACCCATCGGTCATAAAAACAGATGAGCTTTACATGATCTGCTCCAATAGATGGCAATATCAGAATGAGAAGCAGAGCAGCTGCAATTTGAATGCATGCGTGCATTTACTCTAGAAGATGTACATGCCGCTAGTATTTATACTTGCTTGTTTATTTTTACCCCCCAAACTTTGTTTTTAAAAAGTGGTACAGGATAAAGCTGATTATAAATGTATTTCAAAAGGTATAGAATATTATTTTAATGAACAAAACAACTGTATTGTATAATATGTAACTTATCAAAAAGGACTAAAGTAATAAAGTAAAAAAAAAAAGGACTAAAGTAATAAAGTAAAAAAAAAAAAGGACTAAAGTAATAAAGTAAAAAAAAAAGGACTAAAGTAATAAAGTAAAAAAAAAAAGGACTAAAGTAATAAAGTAAAAAAAAAAAAGGACTAAAGTAATAAAGTAAAAAAAAAAGGACTAAAGTAATAAAGTAAAAAAAAAAGGACTAAAGTAATAAAGTAAAAAAAAAAAGGACTAAAGTAATAAAGTAAAAAAAAAGGACTAAAGTAATAAAGTAAAAAAAAAAGGACTAAAGTAATAAAGTAAAAAAAAAAAGGACTAAAGTAATAAAGTAAAAAAAAAAAGGACTAAAGTAATAAAGTAAAAAAAAAAAGGACTAAAGTAATAAAGTAAAAAAAAAAGGACTAAAGTAATAAAGTAAAAAAAAAAGGACTAAAGTAATAAAGTAAAAAAAAAAAGGACTAAAGTAATAAAGTAAAAAAAAAAGGACTAAAGTAATAAAGTAAAAAAAAAAAGGACTAAAGTAATAAAGTAAAAAAAAAAGGACTAAAGTAATAAAGTAAAAAAAAAAAAGGACTAAAGTAATAAAGTAAAAAAAAAAAGGACTAAAGTAATAAAGTAAAAAAAAAAAAAGGACAACTACTTACAGCCTTTAGAACGTCGTACACCTCCACTAGCTCACAGCGTCCTCCCATCTCTAGTACTACCCTCTCTGCCCTAAATGGAAAGACATAATGATCGATAGGACCCTTTCCACCGCCCATTCTTCTTCCCTGACCTTTACGGCTGACAGCTTGCCACAGATGGTTAAATCTCCAGACAGCAAACATGTAGCGCTCGTCCATTTGTTTCACGATAATCTGACGCACAGCCTCTGTGTCTTTATGAGATATTCTTCCTCCAGTTACAGCCTGGAAGCAATACGTACACAAATACAATGAAGCTCAGTTTAAACATTTAATAAGGAAATTTTAAGCTATTTAGTTCAACTTGAGAATGAGACATTTTATAGTTCAACAAATATGCAAGTCAAACTTGATAATGAAACTTTTCACTGTTGACAAATGAAAAAAATTCAACCTCGATAATGACATTTACAAAATTAGCAGTCTATATTGATACAATTATGAACAACTTGGGCCTCCCCCCCCCCCCCCACCAATCCAAAAAAAAAAACAAAAAAAAAACAAACAAACAACCTTTTTAATCACATTTGATGCAGTAGCAGAAGCTAGGGTTTTAGACAAATATAACACACCCAGCCTTGAATGTCCCTGATTTGATTCTGTAAATTTATTAATGGAACCTAGCTTAATCACTAGTGACTATAACAGTAGCTATAAACAAGTTTAGATCTGCCACAGATGACACTCTCTGCAATGTTAGAATCAGGGAACATTAGTTTAATTCCCTTTGTCATGCGAAGAGAGAGAGATTAAGCTTAACCACCCTTTCTGCCAATAAAACCTCTGCCATTCTCACTTTCATCACAAAATAACTTTCTCTTGAATTTGGTGGTTTACAAAAAAATTGAATTTAAGTTTAGAATCTAGTCTAGCTTCATTAACAGTTGATTGGTTTAAACATGCATAGATTATTTAAAAGGTATTTTAACAAACCCATGGAACTGTACTGTCCTGAATGCGCAATACTTGATCTAGACCTATTACCTATATAAAGCTAGAATAGCCAACTTTGACCCATGAAAAGAATTAGAAAGGATACCAATAAAACTATTTATATGATGGTGGATATTGCTGCTTTTGAGTTGATCTACATTTAGTAGCCTATGTATAGATTAAGTGCTACTAGATGTAGTTAGTAGTCATCTTTTTTTTTTTAAGTAACTGTATGGTATAAAATAAGATAGTCTAAATCTATAATTATATCTACTTTAGATATAGATCTAGATTATTTAGTTATGGATCTTGTACACACCTAGTCACATATGGAATCTAGACTACATCTAGATCTATTAAGATCTTACTTCTAAATCTAAGTTTACATAAATGTGTGTCACCTGATTTCGTAAAATGCAATACTAGATAAAATATTTAGGTATAGAAACTAGACTTTGTCTAGATTCTATAAAATATAAAAGTCAAATGAATTATATCTAAAACAAGCAATCAATTAATATTATCAATTAGTTCCCAATCAGCTTGAAGACTTGAAACAAACTGACACATTAGAAGGAACCCTGCTTTATTTAATCAAGATCAACAGGATCTAGTAAATATTTTAAATCTATTGTGTCAGTGCTTAAAAAAACAACAACAATATTTTTCTCGCAGTAGATCTAATAAGAAAACTCTATTTCCAGATAATATAGCACAAAAAAAATATATAATATAATATATACATAAAAAAGTTCTACTTTAAATAACTTAAAAAAAAAAAAAAAAAAAAAAAAAAAAAAGCAAGGTTTAAAAAACTTAATTCCTGGGTAGATCTTATACCCAGCAATATTTTCAGTTTTGTTGGAAATTGTTAGGGAAAGAAAAAGTACACATCAGATTTTCTCGTTCTGACCAAGACATGAAGAGCTCTGCATAGGCAGAAGTGGAAAGAAATGCTGGTAACTTTCCATTGCATCCTAACACACTAGTCTAAAACACACACTGAATTCTATAGCAGTAAGAGTGAGTGGGTTGAAAGGACAGTGCTTGACTCTGAAACATAGACGGTCCTTTGTATACATTGCACACTTAGTAGTCTCTTCTCTTTTTTGTTACTTTGAATAAACGAATAATTTTGTACTAATACTTGTTGTTGTTTTTTTTACATATATATGATGACCTGTAATCCAAAGTTTCCATACAGTAACTTGTTCTGAATTAACTCTGGGCCTCTCATTTGGTGCAGATCTCTCATCATCTTAGGTGGTCTGATACCAGGGTCAATGGGAGGAACTTTGTCAATCATTTTTAACCTTCTGCGCTCTGGGAAAGCAACATCTGGAAAGAAAAGATTTACATATAATCACAGTTGTTTGAAGATTCAACACAGAGAAGCTAAACATCATTTTGAACTTTCAAGTCTGTTACATTCTTTGAAATATTTAAAAAAAAAAGTTGACAAATTTATTATGAGTACACAATGAGTACAGTATTTTGTGATCTATCAATAAAGCTAATCACTCATTTCATCTGCCCATTGACTTTCATCGTAGGGGGGCTGTGACTATTCGCGTAACTAAATCCCTCCACTTTCCCTCTTAGCAAGATATCAAGAGAGCCTGGTCCATTCTTTTATGTTACCAGCCAGCTTTTCTGTGGGGGACCCTTTCTTTGTGCTCCCTCTACTGGACCTTGAAGAATGGCTTTTGATAGTGAGTCTTACAATATGACCAAACCAGCTCAGCTTTCATGTCTTCAAAGTATTGAGGAGTTCTTTTCCTGTCATCTGATACCCAGCATTTTTCTTTAGCATTTACCCTCAAAAGCTTCCATTCTTTCAGCCTCAGCATTCAGTATCCAACTTTCACAACCATATAAGAGTAGGGAGCCTACTAGCAAAGAATACAGTGTTTTAGCTAATAGATAACTAATTCTTCTTCTTCTAGCCAGCTTTATTGCTGCTGAGCTGTGAGTTCTTTTGCAGACTGCCAAGGAAAAAAAGTGTGCTGTTTTCTTCAGTTGTTCACCACTGCCGTACAGGGTGTTGGTTATGTTGGGCTGTAGTGGAAGTATGGTCTACCTAAGGTGAATTAGGGAGGGGCATTCAAAGAGGATATGGTTTACGGTTTCAAAGGGGTGGGCGCAGTGTCTGCAAAGGGGGAGTTGTGTGAAGTTTATTTTGTTCAGGTGGTAATTTAATAGTGGTGTGTGTCCTGTTCTTAGTTGGAAGATTGTAGATTGTTCTTTGCGGGGGAGAAAGTTAATACTGTCCAGTTTGTTAGGCGTAGTCATTTCTTTGTACATGGCTCTGCCTGTGTTTCCTGATGCCCATTGGTGGAGCCACTCCTCTTTGTGATTGTTGACTAACATTGACCTTAGGGTGAGGTAGTTCTATCTGGTAGGTAGGTAGGTCTATCTGGTTGTTCCATAGATGAACTTATATAAGATAGCTTATCTGCCTTTTCATTTCCCATAATGCCAATGTGTCCAGGGATCCACTGTAGTGTGATATTGATATTTAATTTTGATATCATCTGATGGATTATCACAATGAGTGTTGTCAACTCTCTTGGGCTGTTTGAGGTGCTGCTGTTAAGTGCTTGCAGAGTAGATTGGGAGTCTGTAAAGACAACAATATCTGATGGTGGTTGCACTCCTTCATATAATTTGTTTTCCACTGTCTGTAGTGCTATGGTGATTGCCTCAATTTCGGTTTGGAAGTTTGAGCAGTAATCGCCACAGGGTGCGCTTATCTCAAAGTGTTTATTTTTAGGGAAGACCAGGAAGGCACCAAGACCAGCATTGATGGTGGCTTTGAAAGCCGATCCGTCTGTATAAATATGGATAGCTGTTTTTTGATAGCTTTCAATTGTTTCAAGCGTGCCTACTTTGAGCTCCAATGGATTTGATTCTTTTGTTAAGGAGTTATTTAGTAAATGTGTTTTGATAGTTGTTTGTAGTTTAGTCCGGGTGTAATGTTTGAAAATCTGGTAATTTTTTCTCTGTTATTGGGTAGGTGGTGTTTTAGGGCTAGTTCGTCAGTAAGTTGGATCAGAGTCCTTAGCTTTTTTTTGGTTGTTTTTCCTATTTTTCTGTGTTAGTAATTTATTTGGATGATCATCCTCCAACCTTCTGTATCTCTCAATAGCTTCTAATGCTGCTCTGTTGCGCCTTAACTTAAGAGGTTCAATATTGGAGTCTATTTCACAGGCCGTTGTGGGGGTAGTTCTCATACCTCCACTAATTAGCCACAAGGTTCCAAAGGACTGTCAATGCCGGGGGTGAAAGTGGGGGATAAGCACCCACTTTCCAAGAAATGCTCCCATGGCTTGTGTCTCTAAATGCCTCTGACAGTCAAATCGAGCTCCTGGCCTTCACATATGATTTTCCCAAAAATCCGACGGAACCTGTTTACAAACTGAAAGGAGAAGGGATGAAAGGTGGAACACTGGCGCCTCAAAACCAGTTTAGCTTCGTGTTGATGGGGCACGTCAGCCTAAATAACGCAACCCATCTAGGAGGAAAACTCTGACTCCAAACCTCCACTCTGTGGCGATACTCCCCTGTGTGGGTATCAGGGCTTGGAAATGACCAAGAGAAATAAATAACCCCACTGCCTTTCCACTTGCATTTCACTAAGTGAATAATAGTGGACCTTCCCCCCCCCTCTAGGTGCTTTTTGACGGAGGTCTGGATTGCACTACACCAGACGGAGGTCCTTGTCTCACTACATTCTTATACTAGATATAAATCCATCATGAAGTGTTTTCTTTCTGGATCTGGTGAATGTGATATCGTGAAGGGGCCTGGATCCAGGATGTGACGATTCCACAGGGCATACCCAGGGCACAGTCCACTTTAAGCTTTCTACTGCAAAATAGTTTCATTTGGAGAGCTCTGTGGATGGCGGAGAATGGACCATTGGCCAACCCCACCTTGTCCCATGGATATTCCGGTTACAGTCTTCAGACCTAGATGTTTCCTTTTATGTCAGTATTGGAGACAATTGCCAAGACCGAAAACTCCCTTAAAATGCGGGGACTATATATTTATATATTTAAAAAAAAAAAAAAGCCAGAGGAAACACCCAGCCTACACTAAATGCCAAGGAAAATAGATAACTAATAAATAAGAGAATTAATATTTAACATTTCATACACATTTCATACACAGAACATTAGTAACAATTTAATGACTAAAATTGTCAAGACCAAACAAGGTCTAGACATGAATTAAGATAGATTTTTACAGCTATCCTAAGACAGAAAAATTATGTCGAGTCGGAATAATAGTAATAAAAAAAAAAAACTACAAAAACCTGGATTTATTGTAATTTTACTCCTCCCCTTCCTGTGAGCCTTAATATAATTTTTTGTTCTTGCCTTTTGACGAAAAAAAAAAATGTCACCAAGCTATAAACTTACTGTCATAGTTAGGCGGTAATTTGAATGATCCCGTCAAACAAGAGGAACAAGATATTCCGCATCTGGAGTCTATGGAAACAAATTATAAGCATAGACTAAATTAAATACATATGAGAGAATCTATATAATTTCTAGCATTATTATTTATAGAATTTTAATAGCCTTGACATGTAATTAATAATAATATTTTTGTCATTTTCCTTAGTTAGATTTAAAATTCTAAAATGGTTGATGATCGAAAACAATATCAGATGAATACACCACAATTTTCCACTTGTTCTAAAGTTAAAGTAGATCCAGATTATTCTAGATCTAGACTTGTACAGAACTAAGCTGTTGTCAAGTTGTATACATTGCGCTATGAAAATGGAAAGGGAGATCCTAAAGGATTAACTTAGTTTTTAAATAACGAAGGTCTCCTGAAGGGCTTTATACCACGATATAGGGGACCTCAAAAAGGAAACAGCAAAGAAACTACTGTATATAATGGGCTTTATAGGGAAACTGTTGACAAGCCCTTGGATGAAGAAATTTTAAACTTCACCTGGTGGACAAACCATTTCTCATCTTAAGGGCATCTCAGTCATTAAAGAGGTTCTAGCCCAAGTAAATCAGTGCTTGGAATTTCCATTCAGTGTTTTTACAAGGCAGCTAGACTTCTTTAATGAAAGCCTTGATGTCAACAATCTTGTTTTGGAGACACTTTTGTTCTGCCCTCAGGATGAGGAAGTGAAAAGCAAGATAAAAGCCAGCTTGTCTTCAATTGCAGAAGTTATCAATAGGCAGTATGAAAGATATCTTTGGATGAATGTGAGGAATGAGCTGAGCACTGAGAATGAATCTGCTAGGCTACACAATATGGATCCTGAGGAGGTGATTGGTATGTATAGTGCATCTAAAAAAATTGCTCCTAATGCAACAGCATGCTAGATCTACTCAAGAAATCGTGGTAAAAAAAATAAAACTGCAGCCTATTTAGATTCCCTCAGTGACTCAGCTAAGAAAGAGGTGGTTGAATAGGCTATTGGTGCTTCTCGTCATCCTTGATCTATTCTATACTAAGACTAAGAATGTCTATTGTCTAGTCTAGATCTGGACTAGATAGAAGTAGATGTTATCGATTTAGATCTAGTCAATCTAAATCATACTACAACTAACACTAAATTGGATCTAGATTGTAGAGTAATGTAGAGAATCCAGATCTAGACTAGATATATACAATGTCACTCAATGTTTTGAATCGATAGCACTTCGATTTTTTTTTCTATACAAATGAATACGGGAATCAGGGATTCAACATAATTAATTTCTACTAATGAACTTACAAACAAAAAAAAAGTCACGTTGGTGTATCAGCTAACTGACGGTACCAACCTGGTACCAACCCGCCACTCCCTCACTCTCGCGTTCTTCATTTCTATACTAAATCTAATTTCTTTTAAGAACCAATCAATGTATAAATCTGGACACAATGTGTTCCCCCACCTTTTCTGCCCCCCCCCCCTCCCCCAATAGGACGGCTTAGCGTGACCTCTGTGACCGCTTG